>NW_016805421.1:1015391-1021927 GCF_001698545.2 Rhinopithecus bieti
TATAAAAATATTATAATAGAATGTAGATATCTGAAGTTTAGGAAACCTAGAGCATGCACGATGTATTACTGGTGAGTTCATTTGCTTCAGAATGCAGCCATTTTCATATGTTTATTTCTTCATTAATTTATTTAGCTTTTTGAGTGCCTACCATACATCAAGATGTGTCTACTGCCTTCCTGTAGCTCACTGTCTAGCAGAGGTTATAGGCAAGACTAAGGATCCTAATAAGATTGTAAATCCTAAGATGCAAGCTCCCTGTTTTGGAGAAGACTCTTGCAATGTTTTAAGAATACATGAGCGAAACAGGAAAGGGAATAAAAATGAACAGGGAAATAAAAGTGGGTAGAAAACGCTATCATCAACACGTTATGAAGTTTCCTTCCTCCTTCTCTTCCTCTCTCCTTCACACCCTCCCTGTCTGTCTCTCTGGCTTTCTCCTTCCCTTCCTTCCTCACTGTCTTCCTTCCCTTCTTCCTTTCCAGTAGCATCCACCTGGCTTGAAAAATTTAACGCCTCCTAAGTTTACTTTGGATTTCTTATTAATCCAAATAAAGCCCACTATTCCAGGTAGGATTTTAAAAAGCTACACAAACAAACAAAAAATTAAGTGCAACAACTATAAAACCTACTTTTAACCATAGTTGGTGAAACCTGAGTGCTCCTTGGTAATGTTTCTGGATTCCAGCTTAAGCTTAGCTATTGAACCTGGGAGACCAAATGCTTTTATTCTGAGATGGAAAACACTGGAGTTTAGAAATCCCTTCCTTCAATATTGATAAATGAGATATCTTCTTGATATTGATTTCTGGTTTTATTGCACCATAGTCTGAGAGTGTGCTTGGTGTGATTTCGATTTTTTGGAATTTATTGAGACTTGCTTTATGACCTGGCATGTGGTTGATCTTAGAATGTATTCTGTGTGCAGATAAG
Source organism: Rhinopithecus bieti (assembly GCF_001698545.2). NCBI lineage: Eukaryota > Metazoa > Chordata > Mammalia > Primates > Cercopithecidae > Rhinopithecus > Rhinopithecus bieti. The sequence continues at coordinate 1,016,325 of NW_016805421.1, forward strand.
AAGAATGTATATTCTGTGGTTGTTGGGCGAAGTTTTCTGTAGATGTCTGTTAGGTCCAATTGGTCAAGCATTGAATTTAAGTCCAGAGTTTCATTGTTAGTTTTCTGACTCGATGATCTCCCTAATGCTGTCAGTGGAGTTTTGAAGTCTTCTACTACTATTGTGTGGCTAAGTGTTTTTGTAGTTTACAAAGAACTTGTTTTATGAATCTGGGTGCTCCAATGTTGGGTGTGTATTGATTTGGGATAGTTAAGTCTTTTAGATGGATTGTACCCTTTATAATTATGTAATGTCCTTTTTAAGTATTAAACGTTTAATGTCTGTTTTGTCTGATATAAGAATAGCAACTTCTGCTCTTTGTTTTTCATTTGCATGGTAGTTCTTTCTCCAGTCCTTTTCTTTAAGCCTGTGGGTGTCATGACCTGTGAGATGGGTCTCTTGAAGGCAACATCTGTGTCTTTAGGTGGCATATACAAAAATTAACACAAAATGGACCAAAGATTCAAATATGAGACCTCAAACTATAAAAATACTAGACGAAAACCTAGGAAATACTCTTCTTGACATTTATCTTGGCAAATAATTTTGGCTAAGAACCCAAAAGCAATTGCAACAAAACAAAATAGGCAAGTGGGACCTAATTAAACTGAAGAGCTTCTGCACAGCAAAATAAACTGTCAACAGAGTAAACAGACAACCAACAGAGTGGCAGAAGATATTCACAAACTATGTATCTGACAAAGGCCTAATATCCACAGTCTATAGATAACTGAGAGAAACCAACAAGCAAACCCAAAGAACCCTATTTAAAAATGTGCACAAAGGATATGAACAGACACTTCTCAGAAGAAGACATACAATGGCCAACAAACATGTGAAAAGATGCTCGGCATTACTAATCATTGGAGAAATGCAAATGAAAACTGCAGTGAGATACTGTATCACACCAGTCAGAATGACTATTATCAAAAAGTCAAACAGCCACAGATGCTGGCAAGGCTGCGGAGAAAAGGGAGTGCTTATATACTGTTGGTAGTAATGTAAATCAGTCTGACTATCGTGGAAAGCAGTCTAGAGATTTCTCAAATAACTGAAAATGGAGCTACCATTAGACCCAGCAGTCCCATTATTGGGTCTATAGCCAAAGGGAAATAAATCAGTCTACCAAAAAGACAAGCACTTACGTTCATCACTATGCTGTTTACAATATAAAGACATGGAATCAACCTAAGTGCCTCTCAATGATAGATTGGATAAAGAAGATGTGGTACATCTATACCATGGAATACTATGTGGCCATCAAAAAGAATGAGATCATGTCTCTTTTGCAACAACATAGATGCAGTTGGAGGTCATAATAAGCAAATTAATGCAGGAACAGAAAACCAAATACCTCATGCTTTCACTAGTAAGTGGGAGCTAAACAATGAGCACACATAGATATAAACGGGAACAATAAACCCTGTGGACTACTAGATAGGGGAGGCAAGAGCTAACTAGGTGATGGGATCTGTACCTCAAACCTCAGCATCACACAATATTGCCATGCAACACACTTGCACATGTTTATCTAAAATAAAAACTGAAATTTAAAAAACCCACCAAAGGCCTGGTGTGGTGACTTATGCCTGGAAGCCGAGCTATTTGGGAGGCCGAGGTGGGCGGATCACTTGAGGCCAGGAGTTCGAGACCAGCGTGGCCAATGTGGTGAAATCCCGCATCTACTGAAAACACAAATATTAGCCAGATGTGGTGATACACGCCTGTAATCCCAGCTATTTGGGAGGCAGAGGCATGAGAATCACTTGAACCCCAGAGGCAGAGGTTACAGTGAGCAAAGATCACGTCACTGCAGTCCAGTCTGGGCAACAGAGTGAGACTCTTGTCTCAAAAAAAAAAAAAAAAAAAAAAAACCCCAAAACCCCAAAACAAAAAACCCACAAGAAACTCTAAAATAACAAAGAGGCAAAGGAACATTCAAGGTGACTTGAAAAAGAGAGAGAAAAAAATGAAAATGAATGTTTTCTAGGCTTAGTGGTTTATATTTTAGTTTTATAGGAGCATCTCTGTATTCCAGGTGAAATCAACCACATTCATTGACATTCCCACTATAATGAATGAAATCTTGTACATTTCTACAGAATTGAAGTCAGAGCAGAGGCCGGTGGCAAATAGTTATCGTTAGCCTGGTTTGGTCTACTAAAATGACACCTACATTAAAAAAATTTAAATTCAAAGCATAAACATTTGGGTAGGAGATTATGACATATTGCAAACTGTATATTTAAAACTTCATCTAGTCAGAGCCCAGACCTGTTTTATTAAATTAATAAATATTAATTGAATATTAATATTATATTAACTAAATATTATTGAATATTTGTGGTATACTGAGAAATGAACAAAGTATCAAAGCTGAACTCATCTTCTTTGCCTGGTTTCTTCTCTTTATTTTTCTTTTCTTTTCCTGGAAGCTCATTTTTCACACATATGAATTCCTCTATCCCCGTCCTTTCGTTCTAGATCAGAAAGCTTCTCCCTCAAATGTGGCTGTTGCTCTAGCATCTCTACTGGTCTCTGTGCTGTTGGACTTGGAGCATTGTTACTGATAGGCCAGGGCAGTGGTGGTGCTTTAAATCAAGGTGCTTTAAATCAAGATTTTAGGAGTGGTGTGATGGCAAGGTCTAGAGTGAGTGGATAAGGTGAGTAAGAGATTTTTGGAAGCAAAGGCGTCCAGGTACAGAGAGGCCAAGGTATAAGAAACAAGGCTTTCATGGATACTGAGATCAACAAGAATGCTGAAAGAGTGTATTAGAAAGAGAAACATCAATCCGGATATTGTGTTTTTCTCCACACAGAGGAAGGGAAGTGATTGCAAGTCAGTAGAAGACAGCAGCACATGTCTGATGATAAAGCTGTGTCACGGGCTTCAGATGAACAGAGGAGAGAAGGAAGGCGATGTCTTGGCAGTGGGAGGTAGAGGTTGAAAATCTTCAACTCAGAGGCTCAAGAGTTGCAGGAGAAGATCACTTGAGAAGGTCTCAGGGGAGTGGTGTACTTGAGATGGAGCCACGTTGCAGGTGGAGCAAGAAGACACTGAGGATAAGTAGGAGTTTGCTGATAACTGGCCCTGAATTTCATAGGGTGCAGTTGAAGGGTTTAGGGGTTTGGGGAAAATATATAAAATGAGAACACATTAGAGAATACATAAATACAGTGTGAGGATGAAAAGTGGGGTGAGATGGGTAACCTAGAAGTTGATTGTATTAGAAAGTATTGGGGCACTGGACAATGATCAGCTTGTAGCTCAGGTGGTGTAGTGGGTTTGGGGTGGGCAAGAGCCTCCCCCGTGAAACAGGTTTCCTAGGCTGCCCGTCTGGCTGTGGTGACCCTGAGAGGCTGTAATTAAAAGTGATGTGAGGGCCTCTGTGTGGTGTATTCTATGTGTTTCAAAAACGTTCCGCCTAGGGCAGATTACATAGGTCCTTGTGAGAAAATGAGAGAAGAAAAACACTAGATTCTTTTTGCTCCTATGCATATTAAATTTATATACATGAATGGCCCCTATACTCCTTGACTTCACCTATGGGTCAAAAGAATGGCACCTTATATAAAGCAAAGCTAGAGGCCGAGTGCAGTGGCTCACGCCTGTAATCCCAGCACTTTGGGAGGCTGAGGCGGGTGGATCACCTGGGGTCAGGAGTTCGAGAACAGCCTGCCCAACATGGTGAAACCCCGTCTCTACTAAAAATACAAACATTAGCTGGGCATGATGGTGTGCAACTGTAGTCCCAGCTACTAGGGAGGGTGAGACAGGAGAATTGCTTGAACCTGGGAGTGAAGGTTGTAGTGAGCCGAGATTGTGCCACTACACTCCAGCCTGGGCAACTGAGTGAGACTCTGTCTCAAAAAACAAACAAACACTAGAAATCAACTGTGCTGAGCTTCCTATGACTTGGCTAACAAGAATTTCTGTCTTTTTTTCCCCATCCTGCTCCCCAGATGCTCGTTTTATAGGTCCTTGAAGAGTAGAGCTTCTCCTATGATGTATGCAATCTCTCTGTTTGTGGTCTGCTGTCAGGCATTCTGCAGCTCATGGTGGCTGACCTTGCTGCTTCCCGTGCCACTGCTGACCTCCTCCAGACCCACTGACCCCTGGTGTTCTCTCTCTGACCAACCACACAGCCCATTTGGTTCTGTCTGCATAGAACCACAGGGTCCTAAATGACCTTAGAGATTTATAGACTGCAGCAGGAGCTATGAATTCTACTAGTATTCAGGCCGTCCGCTTAGTTCATTCCACGCTACTCACCTTCTTTTTGGTGATATTCTTTGAAGAGCCCATGATCACATCTTTATCTTGCCAGACACCCAATTGGAAACTGTGTTCCCATTCTCTTCCATGAGCTTCTAGGCCCTGCACTAATAAACACATGTGGCTGAGTATCTGTTTTAGAGCTTCTTAATAATCAGTAATCAATTAACCAACTACTAAATAGTCCATGATAGTTGACAGACTGTTTAGTTTAAAGAGTGCTTCTCAAATTGTGACCTGTATCAGAGTCATCTGGAGAGCTATGAAATCACAAATTGCTGGGTCCCATCCCCAAGACTTCTGATTCTGTTGGCTTGGGATGGAGAGAGCCTGCCTGACAGGGTCTCATGTGATGCTAATGCTGCTGGTCATGGATTCTCACTTTGAGAACCATTGGACTGGAACATTCTGAAAATTTCTACAAAATTATATTGCCTAATGCTGAATGTTAGCCCAGCAGAGTTCTATCTATGATTCAGCCAAAATATTCATATATAAGTTAAATAAAAATTGGATCTATATTCTTAACTGTAATGTTCCTGAGAGTAGTTACCATTTCTTTTTTCATCTGTATATACTCTAGAGTAGAAGTCAGAATTAAAAGAGTAAAGATGCCAAGATGAAGGGATATGGTTGATGTCCCCACATATCTCTCAATATGCGCAATAATTTGACTGCATCCAGGCAAAAAAGGTTGTGGGAGGACTGCCTTTCTTAAAGGGAGTTAACTCTGATCTAGCCATTAGTCAATCTCACTTCTGGGTGTATGGGTCAATCTTATTTCTTTCTTCCTCACAGGTAGATGAGATCAGTTGTGCTGAAATGAAGGTTTTGACTACTGGATAATATGAGCAAGAACACATAAAAGCACTTACTACTCTAGCAGATTGAAGCAAAAAAAAATTTTTTTTAAACAAAAGATGACAATTCTAGAATGGAGAACAGAGCTAAGAAAATAACATGTTGGGGCCAGGTCTGGTGGCTCACACCTTTAATCCCAGCACTTTGGGAGGCTGAGGCAGGTGGATCACCTGAGGTTGGGTGTTTGAGACCAGCCTGGCCAACATGGTGAAACCCTGTCTCTCTACTAAAAATACAAAAATTAACCAGGTGTGGTGGCACATGTCTGTAATCCCAGTTATTTGGGAGGCTGAGGCAGGAGAATTGCTTGAACCCGGGAGGCAGAGGTTGCAGTCAGCCGAGTCACTGCACTCCAGCCTGGCCTGGGTGACAGAGTGAGGAAAGAAAGAAAGAGAGAAAGAAAAAGAAAGAAAGAGAAAGAGAGAGA
>NW_016805421.1:1022296-1042648 GCF_001698545.2 Rhinopithecus bieti
GAGAGAGAGAGAGAGAGAGAGAGAGAGAGAGAGAAGGAAGGCAGGCAGGAAGGAAGGAAGGAAAGGAGGGAGGGAGGGAGGGAGGGAACGAACAACACATTGGGAATCAGAGTCTGTAGTCACACATTCCAGAAAGGTGAGTCTTGGGGCCAGAGAGGTAGTCAGCTATAGTGAACAGGTAGCATTCCTAGCTCTTCTCACCTGGAAAAAGGAAAAATTATCATAACATTCTCATGATTCCTAGGCTTCTCATATCTTAAAGGTTCCATAATTAGTTAGATGTTTAGTTTTAAAGCCAAGTTCCTCCTTCTATAGCACTTTTTATTGTTTAAGAATTTGCAATCTATCCTTGACTCCCTTGCCTGGCAGAGGCTAAGTTCCAGAGAATGAGTAAAACCTTTTCAATGTCTGTCTTTGTGTTAGAATTCATTCATTGTTCAGTGAGGATGGAATGGAGGGGAGCATCCAGAATGGGACTCTGAAGTGAGTTGTAAACAGAGGCCCATGAGGGTGCTCAAGAAGTAGGGGTAGTAAGGGAAAAATGGAAGGGAGCAAGATGTGTAGGAGGGGAAAGGTCAGAGCTTTGAAATAAAAGACTTTGAATTTGCATTTAGTAAATTTTTTAAAGCATGGTATTTTTCCCACTGTGGAAATAAAAACTGGTGGTTTCTGTTTTGGGGAATGAATAGCAGCATGGAATTGGATAGTGAGTCACTGACTTATCAGGGAGAGGTCAAACACTTGGTGGATCTGTTTCTGCAACGCCTTATTCTGTCAAAAAAATTAAATGAGGGGTTCCTTTCATCACTCTGTCACCGTATCAGCATCTTTCTTGCAAGTGCAGAGTATGGTGCATTGACTTCCATTGATATTCTCTTCCCCTTTAGGAACTAATGTTCTCTTCTTCTGATTTCCAAGGACACTTGTTTAGTGGTTTTGAGTTTCAATTATCAAAACTCTAAGTTCAAAAGGCAGAATCAATGTCACTGCATAATAGTTCACCAACACGATCCATTTATTTGCAATGCTTAAAGAAGTTCCCCAGAGAATTTAGCAGAATTTGAGTTTCTATAAGTGGTTGCCTGGCATATCTGATACCTTAGCAGAGCTTTTCATCTTAGCTAATCTCTTCCTGAGATTACTTAACAGTCCATTTACTTGGTCAAGGGCCACAACGTCCTGAGTCTCTAACTATGTGTTGAGGGTGAATGTGAATATTGAAGCAGAAGGCTAAAATGTGAGTTTATTATACTTGATATTGTTCTCTGTTATAATTCCTCGGGCTATATAGGAAAAAGAAACAAAGTGCAGTAGATGGTCCTATGATGACTATATCCACCCCTCAGCAACCTTGGAAAGTATAGATAGCAATTCTACAATGCATTTGTGCTACAAATTTTATTTTACCCCATACACTTTTAGTGACTATGCTTGGGTGTCCATTTACATGTCTGTGAACAACTGTTTTTAGCCAAGTGACAGATAGGATGTTTCTACCCAAGATGTGTTATTCATAAGAGAACTAATCACTTTTTATCAAACTTTATGCAAATAAAGCCAAATTAGATTTATTAAAGTGATGAAAGAGAGTAGGGACTTTTTAATGGGTAGCAATGCTGTGCATTATCTAAATGCAATGCAGATGTAATGATGCATTAGAAATGCTGAGAAAATTTAATCAGTGTAGAAAAAATAGAATGAAATGGTTGTTTAAACACTGTAAAGCTAATGTTAGAGTAATTACTTCCCATTGAGCAGGGCGTGGAGCACATTACCCAGGCTGTTTGATTAGTCATCCTGCCTGCAACATCTGGCTCTTTGATCCATTTTGATTTTAATATAATTTCTAAAGTTCCCAATTGAAGTTTTAGAATGAATGAATAAATGAAATAACTTCAATAGGAGACAAAGTTTTGACTGACTCATGACAGATCAAAACTATCTGCTGCTCACTCACCTTTACCTCTGTCATGAAAGAGAACCCCAAACGCCAGGATGGTGGACTTTCTTTTTTGTTTATTTGTTTGTTTTTGTTTGTTTGTTTGAAACAGAGTCTTGCTCTGTCACCCAGGCTGGAGTGCAATGACATGATCTTGGCTCACTTGGACTTTCTTGTTTTTAAGATTAGGTGTCAAATATTTAAAATGTGTTGGTTTTCTTTGGGTGGTCTTTCTATTGATATATAGGTGGGAGTAGGGGTGATTTTTAGAACAATTATCTTCTTACAGATAGGAAAGGAATGTAAATAGTGGGTCATAAAAACTAATATTTCTGCTTTCTCTTTGTGTAAATTTACATGTTTCTTGTAGAAAATTTACAAAGTACACATAAGAAAAATAAGAAAATACATATCATTCATAATTCTATTTCCCAGAAATAAACATTATGGATATTTTGGGGAATTTCTTACTAACAACTGATGGTTAATCTACTCTAATCTAATAGTTGTACAATTCAGAAATTAGCATCACTGTGGTTAAGAGTGTAGGAGCTGGAGTTCAGATGACCTGGGTCCAAATCCTGACTTTACCCTGAGTAAGTATCTTGCTTCTCGCTGCCTCATTTTCCCCATCTACAAAATGAAGGTGATAATAGTAACTCCTTCATAGCTTTGTTGTGAGAATTAAATGAGATAGTATACCCAATGAACCTAGAAAAAATGCCAAGCACATAGTAAGTGTTGATAAATATTAGCTATTACTACAGCTATTATCATGATTGCTCTCTATAAGAATTATATTCTGCATGTATTTGTATAATATACTTCTTTCATTTAGCATTATAGTGTATCTATCTTTTATGTCAGCAGATGTTCTACAATATTCTCCTAATGGATACACTGTAGGCCATTATAAGGACTCACTGTATCAGTCTGTTTTCAAGCTACTGATAAATACATACCTGAGACTGGACAATTTACAAAAGAAAAAGTTTTAATGGACTTACAGTTCCACGTGGCAGGGGAAGCCTCACAATCAGGGCGGAAGATGAAAGGCACGTCTCACATGGAGACAAACAAGAAAAGAGAGCTTGTGCAGGGAAACTCCCATTTGTAAAACCATCAGATCTCATGAGACTTATTCACTCTCAAGAGAACAGCACAGGAAAGACTTGCCCCCGTGATTCACTTACCTCCCACTGAGTCCCTCTCACAACATGTGGGAATTCAAGATGAGATTTGGGTGGGGACACAGCCAAACAATATCATTCCACCTGTCGCCCCTCCCAAATCTTATGTCCTCACATTTCAAAACCAATCATGCCTTCCCAACAGTCCCCCAAAGTCTTAACTCATTTTGGCATTAACTCAGAAGTCCACAGTTCAGCGTATCATCCAAGACAAGGCAAGTCCCTTCCACCTATGAGCCTGTAAAATCAAGAGCAAGTTAGTTACTTTCTAGATACAATGGGGGTACAGGCATTGGGTAAATACATTCTAAATGGGAGAAATTGGCCAAAACAAAGGGGCTACAGGCCCCATGCAAATCTGAAATCCAGCAGGGCAGTCAAATCATAAAGCTCCAAAATGATCTCCTTTGACTCTGTGTCTCACATCCATGTCACACTGATGCAAGAGGTGGGTTCCCATGGTCTAGGGCAGCTCCAACCCTGTGGCTTTGCAGGGTACAGCTTCCCTCCTGGCTGCTTTCATAGGCTGGTGTTAAGTGTCTGTGGTTTTCCCAGGCGCACGGTGCAAGCTGTCAGTGGATCTACCATTCTGGGGTCTGGAGGATGGTGTCCTTCTTCTCACAGCTCCACTATGTGGTGCCCCAGTAGGGACTCAGTGTTGGGGCTCCAAGCCCACATTTCCCCTCCACACTGCCTTAGCAGAGATTCTCCATGAAAGCCCCATCCCTGCAGCAAACTTCTGCCTGGACATCCAGGCATTTCCATACATCTTCTGAAATCTAGGCAAAGGTTCCCAAACCCCAATTCTTGACATCTGTGTACCTGCAGGCTCAGTACAACATGGACGCTGCCAAGGCTTGAGACTTGCACCCTCTGAAGCTCATGTTCTATGTTTGCTTCTTTCAGCCATGGCTTGAGCAGCTGGGATACAGGGCACCAAGTCCCTAGGCTGCAAACAGCATGGGGACCCTGGGCCTGGCCCAGGAAACCACTTTTTCCTCCTAGGCCTCTGAGCCTGTGATGGGAGGGGTTGCCGCAAAGACCTCTGACATGCCGTGAAGACATTTTCCCCATCATCTTGGGGATTAACATTTGGTTCCTTCTTACGTATGCAAATTTCTCCAGCTGACTGGAATTTCTCGTCAGAAAATGGGATTTTCTTTTCTATTGTATTGTCTGGCTGCAAATTTTCTGAACTTTTATGCTGTACTTCCCTTATAAAATGGAATGCCTTTAACAGCACCCAAGTCACCTCTTGAATGCTTTGGTGCTTAGAAATTTCTTCCACCAGATACCCTAAATCATCTCTCTCAAGTTCAAAGTTCCATAAACATCTAGGGTAGGGGCAAAATGACACCAGTCTCTGTGCTAAAATATAAGAGTTACTTTGCTCCTGTTCCCAACTAGTTCCTCAGATTCATGTGAGACCACTTCAGCCTGGACTTTATTGTCCATATGACTGTCAGAATTTTGGACAGAGCCATGCAACAATTCTCTAGGAAGTTCCAAACTTTCCCACATTTTCCTGTCTTCTTTTGAGCCCTCCAAACTATTCCAACCTCTGCCTGTTACCCAGCTCCAAAGTTTCTTCCACATTTTCAGGTATATTTTCAGCAGTGCCACACTCTACTGGTACCAATTTACTGTATTAGTCTGTTTTCATGCTGCTGATAAAGACATATCTGAGACTGGGCAATTTACAAAAGACAGAAGTTTACTGGGCTTACAGTTCCACGTGGCTGGGGAGGCCTTACAATTATGGCAGAAGGTGAAAGGCTTGTCTCACATGGCAGCAGACACGAGAAGAGAGATTGTGCAGAGAAACTTCCATTTTTAAAATCATCAGATCTCATGAGACTTATTCATTATCATGAGAAAAGCATGGGAAAGACTTACCCCCATGATTCAACTACCTCTCAAGGGGTCCCTCCCACAACATGTGGGAATTCAAGATGAGATTTGAATGGGGACACAGCCAAAACAAATCACTCACAATAGTTTATTTAACCTCTTATTGGTGGGTTTTTGATTGTTTACAATTGTTTGAATTTATAAACGATGTTTCTTTAGGAATCATTTTTAGAATGAAATTGATGGTCCAAAGGTGTGAACATTTAATAATTTTGGATATGTGTAGGTAAATTGCCTCCTTATTCAACACTGAATATTATTAGCTCATAAAAAAACCTTAATGGATAGAAAGTAATATGTCATGTTTACTTTAATTTGCATTTATTTTTCCCCTTTGTGTCTGGAGTTTCTCTCCTATCAGTTCTGTGTTCTACCTCTGTTCATATGTCTTTTAGAGCATTTGTCTTTTACTTTTTGAATTGCTTGCATTTAGAGCCAAAGGAGACTAACTTTTTGCCATATATATTGCAAATATTCCCCCCAGTTTATAGTTTGCTTTTAATCTTGTTTTATTGTTTTAATTTTGGTTATGTAGATGTTTTAAAAGTTTTGCGTAGTCACCTTACTCATTATTTTTGTTTAAAATTTCTAGCTTCGGAGTCAAGTTTAGAAAGTTTAGAAAGTCTTTACAGTGTTTCCTGGTAACAGTTTTAGAGCTTTGTTTTTGGGAATTTAATCTTTTAAGTCACTTTGACCTCTCTTGTGTAGAGTGAGGTATAGACCCACATTTCTCTCTCTCTCTCTCTCTCTCCCTCCCCCTTCCTCAATTCTTTTTATTGTATTTTCTAAGTTGGTTTTGTGCTTGGCATCTTCATTAAACTCCTTTACATATTGGAACTTTTTTTTCCAGATTACGCTACTGGGCTTTAAGGTTACATTTTGACAACATTTTTACATATGCTTTTTAGGCATGTGATTGTTTTTTTTTTTTTTTTTTGAGACGGAGTCTTGCTCTGCCGCCCAGGCTGGAGTGCAGTGGCCGGCTCTCAGCTCACCGCAAGCTCCGCCTCCCGGGTTCACGCCATTCTCCTGTCTCAGCCTCCCGAGTAGCTGGGACTACAGGCGCCCGCCTCAGCACCCGGCTAGTTTTTTGTATTTTTTAGTAGAGACGGGGTTTCACCGTATTAGCCAGGATGGTCTCGATCTCCTGACCTCATGATCCGCCCGTCTCGGCCTCCCAAAGTGCTGGGATTACAGGCTTGAGCCACCGCGCCCGGCCAGGCATGTGAATGTTTATATCACAAATGTAGAGAGCACCCACTACCTAACTGTGAGAATCATGTTCTTTAAAACTCCATGGCAAGAGGATTTGTGGTTAAGGGAGAGAAAATGTTATTTAAAAAGATAGAAATAGAGGCCACATTCCAATCTATGATGACTCTTTAAAATGGTATTTTGCACTTGCTGAATTAAAACAGGTAAGTTTCTACTCAAAATAATGACAAGACCAATGACATTTTGAACCTACTTAATACCAATAAGCACAATGCAAATCATGGTCATTCATGTCTCTTCAACCTTGGTGGGAACATCTTTTCTTCCATTTTCACTGAGATTCACATATGTTTGTTTTTCTGTTTACACAAAATGAATTCAAGAGGAAAGGTATATTTCCCCACACAGATGGATTTAGGTTCTGGTTTTAAGTTCTGGGAGGGCTTGAAGCTTATACAATTTCAAGGGTCCTCTTTAAGAATATAAACTTAAAAATACGTATTACATGATAAGATATGAATGCATATTTAGATTGGGAGAAGAATGAAAAACCCATAATAAAGAAAAGCTGGTCAATCTATGAACTTTATAAAATTTCCCCAAATAACATAACACTTTCATTAATAAACTGCATGACACATTTTGGCTGAATACTTTTGCTTGCATTTTATATGACAATTTTATGATCTAGCCTTCTTCAGAGAGAATAAGACACACTACTCCTTCCTCTAGCATGCTTTGTTTAAGGAGAGGTTTGAGGGGGAAAGGAAACACATAACTGGGAGTGCTAGAGGTGGCATAACAATACAGATGTGGCCTATGGCACCTGGCACTGGAAGTATGTGGGTAGTAGAAGGGATGCATGAAGGTGACTGTGACCCACATAAATACGTCCCATCTATCCCAAACAAAATATATCCTCATTTTACTTTCCCACATCCAGATCCTCAAAATGTCATCGGCAACTCTAATATCATCCTACATAAAAAGAGTGATAAAGGGGGAATTTAAGACCTGGAAAGAACACCAGTCTTAATCAATTGCTGTTAAAAAAAACTTACTTTTCAAATTTTATAAAACACGTTATATTAGTCCACTTTCATGCTGCTATAAAGAACTACCTGAGACTGGGTTATTTATAAACCAAAGAGGCTTAATTGACTTACAGTTCCACATGGCTGGGGAGGTCTCAGGAAACTTACAATCATGGCAGAAGGCAAAGGGGGAAGCGAGGCATGTCTTACATGATGGCAGGAGAGAGACAGAGAGTGAACAAAGGGGGAAGTGCCACTTTTAAACCATCAAATCTTGTGAGAACTCACTCACTATCCAGAGAACAGCATAGGGGAAACTGCCCCCATAATATCCAATCACCTTTCACAGGTCTCTCCCTCGATACATGGGGATTAAAATTTGGGACGAGATTTGGGTGGGGAAACAGAGCCAAACCGTATCACATGTGATCTTGTGAATTCACTGCCAACCAAGGCTCTTCCCAGGGCTTTGGAAGTGTCCCATGCAAATGAGGGATGCGGAGGCTTAAGCTTCATCAGCTTCATAGTAAATCTATCTGCGTATCAGATATTCTATTCAAATGTTTAATGTCTTTGTTATTTAATGTCTAGGTCTTGCTTAGAAATGACTTCCATCATAGTTCTTGAGATGTAAATAATTTGGATAATTGACAGAGAAAATACATTAGATATCACTCCAAGTGAGTAGGTATTGCCTAATATGCAGGATCTCTTAGTTTTAACTCTTTCTAAAAACTATGCAGAAATATTAGAAAAAAATTTTTGAGCCCTGTGAATTATTTCCTTCAGCTTCTCCTTTTGTGCTTTAGTGCTTTTCTCTCTTACAAATGTCCTAACTTAACCTTTTAATTAAAAGTTATCCCATTTTGCCTTACACCTTTTAAAAATCAACTTTATTGAGATATAATTCACATACCATCCAATTCACTCATTGAAAATAAACAATTCAGTGGCTTTTCTACATTTACAACATTGTACATCCATCATTGCAATCAATAACTGAACATTTTCATTGCCCCAGAAAGAATTCTAGCAATCCTTATGCATTATTGCCTAACTCCCTATCACCCCATCCCTAAGCAACTGATATGAGTTGGCTCTGTGTCCCCACCTAAATCTCACCTTGAATTGTAATAATCCCCACATATCAAGGGTGGGACCAGGTGGAAGTAATTTGAATCATGGAGGCGGTTTCTCTTATGCTGTTCTCGTAATAATGAGTGAGTCTCACGAGATCTGATGGTTTTATACATGTCTGGCATTTCCCCTGCTTTCACTCATTCTCTCTCCCACCACCCTGCGAAGAGGTCCCTTTCCCCATGCTTGTAAGTTTCCGGAGGCATCCACAGCCATGAAGAACTGTGAGTAAATCAAACCTCTTTTTTTTATAAATTACCCAGTCTCCATGGATTAGTCCGTTTTCACGCTGCAATGAAGAGATGCCTGAGATGGGATAATTTATAAAGAAAAGAGGTTTAATTGACTCACAGTTCTGCATGAATGGGAGGCCTCAGGAAACTTAACAATCATGGTGGAAAGGGAAGCAAATGTGTCCTTCACGTGGCAGCATGAGAGAGAAGAATGAGAGCCAAGAGAAGGGGGAAGCCCCTTATAAAAACACCAGATCTTGTGAGAACTTACTATCAGGAGAATAGCATGGGGAAACTGCCACCACGATTCAATTACCTCCCACTGGGCCCCTCCCACTACATGTGGAGATTATGGGAACTGCAATTCAAGATGAGATTTGGCTGGGGACACCACCAAACCATATCACTTGGGTATTTCTTCATGGCAGCATGAGAATGGACTAATACGGCAGCCATTGATATACTTGCTGCCTTTTATGGACATTTCATATAAATGAAATCACATAATATGTGGCCTTTTGTGACTGGCTTCTTTCATTTTGCATAATGTTTTAAAGTTCATCCATATATACTTTATTTTTATTGCTGAATAATATTTCATTGTATAGATATGCCACATTTTACTAATCCAATTATCACTTGATGGACATTCAGATTATGTCTACTTTTTGATTATGAATAATGCCGCTATGAATGTTGTGCATACATTTTATGTAAGTGTATGTTTTCACTTCTCTTGAGTATATACCTAGGTGTGGAATTGTTGGGTCACAAGGTAACTCTATGTTTAACATTTTGAGAAACTGCCCAACTGTTTTCTGAAGGACTTCATTATTTCCACATTTCCATTCCTAGTATATTAGGGTTCTAATTTTCACACATCATTAATACTTGTTATTGTCTCTTTTTAAAAAAATTATGACTATCCTAGTGAGTGCAAAGTGTGGTTTTGATTTGCATTTTCCTGGTGACTAATGCCAACTTTACTTTGTTAAAATTTTCTCTCTC
Organism: Rhinopithecus bieti; assembly: GCF_001698545.2. Lineage (NCBI taxonomy): Eukaryota > Metazoa > Chordata > Mammalia > Primates > Cercopithecidae > Rhinopithecus > Rhinopithecus bieti. The sequence continues at coordinate 1,031,964 of NW_016805421.1, forward strand.
TTAAAGGTGCCAGTAGAAAAATCCGTACTCTTCTTTCCTTGCCTTTTGTTTTATATTCTTTCTATACAGCTCAGAGTATTATGTAGCTCAGGGCAGGACAGAGAAACCACTTCATTTACTTCATTCAGGAAGGATTCAATAAAAATAGACACTTAAAAGGACTGAAAGAGCAGAAGTCGGGGCTGCCTCCTATCTATTGATTTCAATGGTTTAGACTGTAGCTGGAATCCAAAGATCAGGAAACAGGTCTGGCTATGGTTTCCGCTGCTGCCACATTACTGTAATGCTGAGTTCTGGCCACAGACTCTTTGACCCTTTTAGTTAGCATCCAACTTGCATCCAAGCTCTAACTAAGTTCCCTTATGACCTGTTTGAAAATATTGTGGTGGTCCCATCACACTCAATCTATTCTTCTCTTGTCCTTATGGACTATACAGTATTACTTTCCAATTACTGCTATAACAGATTATCTCAGACTTAGTGGTTTAAAATAACACAAATGTATTATGTTACAGTTTTGTACTTAATAGTCCTCAATATGCACAGCTTACCCCTTCCTCATCTCCTGAATATGTAACTGAACTCAGGAACGAACCACTCATCACCTGAAAGCCAAAACCTCCAGACAAGCTTTGGTGAAAGGGAAGTTAGCTTTATTGGAGAAGCTGGCAATCCAGGGAAGGCAGTGAACTAGCATTCAAAGATCACCTCTGTCTGCGTTCTGCCCCTGGATCAGAAGTTTTTAAGGAAAATTATGGGAAATAATGATTAAAATATTCTTGTGCATGTGCCTAGTCTCAGGCAGGCAGTTAATCATTGCTTTCTTGGTTGATGTGTTTGTGGCCTTCTGCAGGTGCCATCAGCATAATGTTATATATTCTAAATATGCAGTCATGTCATCTGCCAACAGAGATAATTTGACTTCCTCTCTTCCTATTTGAATACCCTTTATTTCTTTCTCTTGCCTGATTGCCCTGGCCAGAACTTCCAATACTGTGTTGAATAGGAGTGGTGAGAGAGGGCATCCTTGTCTTGTGCCAGTTTTGAAAGGGAATGCTTCCAGCTTTTGCCCATTCAGTATGATATTGGCTGTGGGTTTGTCATAAATACTTCTTATTATTTTGAGATATCTTCCATCAATACCTAGTTTATTGGGTGTTTTTAGCATGAAGGGGTGTTGAATTTTGTCAAAGGCCTTTTCCACATCTGTTGGGATAATCGCGTGGTTTTCTTCATTGGTTTTGTTTATGTGATGGATTATGTTTATTGATTTGCATATGTTGAACCATCCTTGCATGCCAGGGATGAAGCCGATATGGTAGTGGTGGATAATCTTTTGATGTGCTGCTGGATTTGGTTTGCCAGCATTTTATTGAGGATTTTCACATTGGTGTTCATCAGGTATATTGGCATGAAATGTTCTTTTTTTGTTGTGTCTCTGCCAGGTTTTGAAATCAGGATGATGCTGGCTTCATAAAATGAGTTAGGGAGGAGCTCCTCTTTTTCTATTGTTTGGAANTTCATTGGTTTTGTTTATGTGATGGATTATGTTTATTGATTTGCATATGTTGAACCATCCTTGCATGCCAGGGATGAAGCCGATATGGTAGTGGTGGATAATCTTTTGATGTGCTGCTGGATTTGGTTTGCCAGCATTTTATTGAGGATTTTCACATTGGTGTTCATCAGGTATATTGGCATGAAATGTTCTTTTTTTGTTGTGTCTCTGCCAGGTTTTGAAATCAGGATGATGCTGGCTTCATAAAATGAGTTAGGGAGGAGCTCCTCTTTTTCTATTGTTTGGAATAGTTTTAGAAGGAATGGTACCTGCTCCTTTTTGTACCTCTAGTAGAATTTGGCTGTGAATCTGGTCCTGGGCTTTTTTTGGTTGGTAGGCTATTAATTACTGCCTCAATTTCAGGAACTGTTATTCGTCTATTCAGGGATTCACCTTCTTCCTGGCTTAGTCTTGGGAGGGTGTATGTGTCCAGGAATGTATCCATTTCTTCTAGATTTTCTAGTTTATTTGCATAGAGTTGTTTATAGTATTCTCTAATGGTAGTTTGTATTTCTGTGGGATCAGTGGTGATATCCCCTTTGTCATTTTTATTGTGTCTATTTGATTCTTCTCTCTTGTCTTCTTTATTAATCTGGCTAGTGTTCTATTTTGTTAATCTTCTCAAAAAATCAACTCCTGGATTCATTGATTTTTTTGAAAGGTTTTTTGTTTCTCTATCTTCTTTAGTTCTGCTCTGATCTTAGTTATTTCTTGTCTTCTGCTAGCTTTTGAATTTGTTTGCTCGTTTCTTTAGTTCTTTTCATTGTGATATTAGGGTGTTGATTTTAGATCTTTCCCGCTTTCTCATATGGGCATTTAGTGCTATAAATTTCCCTCTACACACTGCTTCAGCTGTGTCCCAGAGATTCTGATACTTGGTGCCTTTGTTCTCACAGGTTTCAAAGAACTTACTTATTTCTGCCTTAATTTCATTATTTACCCAGTAGTCATTCAGAAGCAGGTTGTTCAATTTCCATGCAGTTGTGTAGTTTTGAGTAAGTTTCTTAATCCTGAGTTCTAATTTGATTGCACTGTGGTCTGAGAGACTGTTTGTTACAATTTCCCTTCTTTTGCACTTGCTGAGGAGTGTTTTACTTCCAATTATGTGGTCAGTTTTAGACAAGTGCTACGTGGTGCTAAGAAGAATGTATATTTTGTTGATTTAGGGTAGTGAGTTTTATAGATGTCTGTTAGATCTACTCTGTCCAGAGCTGAGTTCAAGTCCCAAATATCTTTGTTAATATTTTTTGTCTCATTGATCTGTCTAATATTGACAGCGGGGTGTTAAAGTCTCCCACTATTATTTTTTGGGAGTCTAAGTCTCTTTGTAGGTCTCTAAGAACTTGCTTTATGAATCTGGCTGCTCCTGTATTGGGTGCATATATATTTAGGACAGTTAGTTCTTCCTGTTGAATTGATCCCTTTACCATTATGTAATGCCCTTCTTTGTCTTTTTTGATCTTTGTTGGTTCAAAGTCAGTTTTATCAGAGACGAGGATAGCAACCCCTGGTTTCTGTTTTTTTTTTTTTTTCTTTCCATTTGCTTGGTAAATATTCCTCCATCCCTTCATTGTGAGCCTATGCGTGTCTTTGCATGTGGGATGGGTCTCCTGAATATAGCACACTGATGGGTTTTGACTCTTGGTCCAATTTGCCAGCCTGTGTCTTTTAATTAGGGCATTTAGTCCATTTACATTAAAGGTTAATATTGTCATGTGTGAATTTGATCCTTTCATTATGATGCTAGCTGGTTATTTTGCCCCTTAATTGATGCAGTTTCTTCATAGTGTTGATTGTCTTTACAATTTGGCATGTTTTTGTGGTGCCTGGTACTGGTTGTTCCTTTCCATGTTTGGTGCTTCCTTCAGGAGCTCTTGTAGGGCAGGCCTGGTGGTGACAAAATTACTCAGCATTTGCTTGTCTGTAAAGTATTTTATTTCTCCTTTGCTTATGAAGCTTAGTTTGGCTGGATATGAAATTCTGGGTTGAAAATTATTTCTTTAGGAATGTCAAATATTGGCCCCACTCTCTTCTGGCTTGTAGGGTTTCTGCAGAAAGATCCACTCTCAGTCTGATGGGCTTCACTTTGTGGGTAACCTAACCTTTCTCTCTGGCTGCCCTTAACATTTTTCCCTTTATGTCAACCTTGGTGAATCTGACAATTATGTGTCTTGGGGTTGCTCTTCTTGAGGAGTATCTTTGTGGTGTTCTCCATTTTTCCTGAATTTGAATACTGGCTTGTCTTGCTAGGTTGGGGAAGTTCTCCTGGATAATATCCTGAAGAGTGTTTTCCAACTTGGTTCCATTCTCCCTGTCACTTTCAGGTATACTAATCAAACGTAGGTTTGGTCTTTTCACATAGTCCCCTATTTCTTGGATATATTCTTTGTTCCTTTTCATTCTTTTTTCTCTAATCTTGTCTTCATGCTTTATTTCATTAAGTTAATCTTCAGTCTTTGATATCATTTCTTCCGCTTGATCGATTCAGCTCTTGTTACTTGTGTATGCTTCATAAAGTTCTCGTGGTGTGTTTTTCAGCTCCATCAGGTCTTTTATGTTCTTTAAACTGGTTATTCTAGTTAGCAGTACCTGTAACCTTTTTTCAAGGTTCTTAGCTTCCTTGCATTGGGTTGCAACATGCTCCTTTAGCTNATTTACATTAAAGGTTAATATTGTCATGTGTGAATTTGATCCTTTCATCATGATGCTAGCTGGTTATTTTGCCCCTTAATTGATGCAGTTTCTTCATAGTGTTGATTGTCTTTACAATTTGGCATGTTTTTGTGGTGCCTGGTACTGGTTGTTCCTTTCCATGTTTGGTGCTTCCTTCAGGAGCTCTTGTAGGGCAGGCCTGGTGGTGACAAAATTACTCAGCATTTGCTTGTCTGTAAAGTATTTTATTTCTCCTTTGCTTATGAAGCTTAGTTTGGCTGGATATGAAATTCTGGGTTGAAAATTATTTCTTTAGGAATGTCAAATATTGGCCCCACTCTCTTCTGGCTTGTAGGGTTTCTGCAGAAAGATCCACTCTCAGTCTGATGGGCTTCCCTTTGTGGGTAACCTAACCTTTCTCTCTGGCTGCCCTTAACATTTTCCCTTTATGTCAACCTTGGTGAATCTGACAATTATGTGTCTTGGGGTTGCTCTTCTTGAGGAGTATCTTTGTGGTGTTCTCCATTTTCCTGAATTTGAATACTGGCTTGTCTTGCTAGGTTGGGGAAGTTCTCCTGGATAATATCCTGAAGAGTGTTTTCCAACTTGGTTCCATTCTCCCTGTCACTTTCAGGTATACTAATCAAACGTAGGTTTGGTCTTTTCACATAGTCCCCTATTTCTTGGATATATTCTTTGTTCCTTTTCATTCTTTTTTCTCTAATCTTGTCTTCATGCTTTATTTCATTAAGTTAATCTTCAGTCTTTGATATCATTTCTTCCGCTTGATCGATTCAGCTCTTGTTACTTGTGTATGCTTCATAAAGTTCTCGTGGTGTGTTTTCAGCTCCATCAGGTCTTTTATGTTCTTTAAACTGGTTATTCTAGTTAGCAGTACCTGTAACCTTTTTTCAAGGTTCTTAGCTTCCTTGCATTGGGTTGCAACATGCTCCTTTAGCTCGGAGAAGTTTGTTATTACCCACCTTCTGAAGCCTACTCCTGTCAATTCATCAAACTCATTCTCTGTCCAGTTTTGTTCCCTTGCTGGCGAGGAGTTGTGATCCTCTGGAGGAGAAGAGGCATGCTGGTTTTTGAAATTTTCAGCCTTTTTCTACTGTTTTTTCCTCATCTTCATAGATTTATCTAACTTTGTTCTTTGATGTTGGTGACCATTGTATGGAGTTTTTGCGTGGCTGTCCTTTTTGTTGATGTTGATGCTATTGCTTTCTGTTTGTTAGTTTTCCTTCTAACAGTCAGGCCTCCCTTCTGTAGGTCTGCTGGAGTTTGCTGAAGGTCCACTCCAGAACCTCTTTGCTTGGGTATCACCAGTGGAGGCTGCAGAACAGCAAAGATTGCTGCCTGTTCCTTCCTCTGGAAGCTTTTTCTCGAAATGCACCCACCGATGCCAGCCAGAGCTCTCCTGTATGAAGTGTCTGTCAGCCCCTGCTAGGAGGCATCTTTCTGTCAGGAGGCACGGGGTTCAGGGACCCACTTGAGGAGGCTGTCTGTACTTTAGCAGAGCTCAAGTACTGTGCCGGGAGATAGCTGCTGTCTTCAGAGCCAGCAGTCAGGAATGTTTAAGTCTCAATATTATTTTTCTGAATGTGAAATTTTGGTGGGCCTGGCCATGAGGGAACCCACTCTTATTCTAGGGGCATCCCCATTTTTCTAATTATTATTAACAACAAAGACTTAATATTTATGTGAACTAAACTAATACTTACATAGTTAGGAGAGAAGTCATTCAGATATAAAAATACTAGATCTTCCAGGTACTGGATATATTTGAAAAGACATATCTATTCCAAATATAGTTTGCTGGATCTCTCTTCTCACATACCTCTGACAGTGGCTCCCTGACATCATTCCTTGGCCTATAATATGTCTGAGCTTTGTGGTTGAGGTGGAGAAGAAGATGGGTAAGGGAGGAAGGAGACATTTGACTGTCATTGGAATAACATTCGTTATTTAAAATCTGGCCAGTGAGAACCTCGTTGTAATTAAACTATTCTGTAAATTGTGTTTAAAGTCTGTTTTTTTAATATTCAAGATATGTTGAAAGGTATTCATTGTGAAAAAGTTTTGACACTTGTAAGAACAGACTCAAGAAACATTTTTTCATAGTAGAATAAGAATACTTACAATGGAAGAGTCTTGAGAGTAGAGTTAATTAGTTAATGTTTAATACAGGGCTTAAAGTGTTCTCACCACCCAGATAAGCTTCAGAAGAGGCATTGGATGCTTGCCAAATAGAATGAAGGTAAACTTTGATACTCTGCTGGGGAAAAATTAATCATGAGGATGTTAAATTTTTTGCCCTAGATTCCGTTTTTGTTTTAGATACTGAATCAGGTTAGAGGAGTATTAGTTTCTAATCTCAAAGAGAATCTACAAACACCTTGGAATTCAGGAAAGAGAAGAGTTAAATTAGACACTGGAAGGCAGAGGTGGGAGACTTCCTTTCCTCTAAGATTTCAGGAATTGCCAAAAGAATCATGCATTTCTTTTAGGAAATACAGATTGAATATTAGAATCAAAAGCAGTTACAGAATTTTAGGATTGGAATAGACTTTAGAATTTATCTAGTCTAGTTTCTTCATGTTTCTGATGAGGAAGTTGAAGAGTCAGAAGGGTGAAAATTGTCCTCAAGATCATGCAACTTGAATTTTGCCTCTGGTGCACTTGACCTTCTACTGTACTAGGACCTATGTACTGAGGAGGCCAGAAGGGAATTCAGTGGTGTCTTCTTTACATGAAAGCCAGACTGGTGATGCAGTTGAGTAGTCAAGCCACTCAGAGTAATGAGATGGTTTAGAAGACTTCACTTTAAGGAAATACCTAAGTATGTTTGCTACCCAGATTGAAAGTAGAGGCTGACAATAAGTAGAATCAGAATTAGGATTGTGCCTTAATCAGATCTCTCTACAACTTACTAAAGTGTGTAACCCTTTGTTGCTTTATGTCTTAGAGGGTAATTTACACATCAAATCAAAATTTTAAAAGATACTGCTTGACTAAGTTGTCTATTTTTAGCTTGGCTCTCAGTTTGTCCTGTTTAAACTAGAAGATACCAGAATTTTAGAATTGTGTTCTCTACAAAGTTTTTGTTTATGTGCTTTTCTAATATATGAAAGTAGAAGTTGCCTATATACAATACACCTTTCTTTTCAAAGATACCTCACCAACTGGTCCATTACTAGTGTCTGAATGCCACCAATAAAGAGACGTTCCTTTGATTTAAACTTTTCTTCTTTTGTTTTTGTTTCAAAATTCACATAACCCTAGAAGGGGTAAATAAAGGAAAAGCGAGTGTGAAAAAATAATTTTCACCTGCTTGACAATTTGCTCTGCATCCTGATGTTTGAATAATGACCTTCAGGCATTGCAAGATCCTGAATTAGTATTGTTCTCTGTACTTCTATTACTAAAGCAGGTTCCAGTTATTAAATTACTAGGTTCTTGTGCTTCACAGCATAAGTTTCACATGTATTTCTTTGCATATATCCAACATTAGTTAGTAGAATATTTTAAAATTAAGTTGCTGGATGAAACAGACACTTGAGAATAGGGATCATTTTAAATTTTCACATGTCAATATTTTAAAGAAAGTAGTTAAAATATCTTGGTTGAAAGCACATCATACTTTGAAAGTCAGCATCTGAATAAGAAACATCTGTTTAAATCCTTCCTGTGTTTTCAACTAACGATTCTTACTGTGGTGTAGTCTAACTAATGCATTGTATCATTTAGTTCTAAGAGTCACAGTGGTTCTTAGGTCTTTTGAAATACTCCATGACAGATTTCAGACTAGATATGTGATGGCTGTTGGTTCCACACCCAAACTTGAAGTTGCAGAATATTCAAATTTTGAGAGATCTAATTCAGAGGATTAGAACTAATGATAATAGCTTATTATTATTATTTCTAATTATTATTACATATAATAATCATTATTACCCTCAATACTATTCATTATTTATTTTGGAAATGCTTTGCATGATATTCAGTAAATGTGTAGTCCTAGGTTTTAATCTGGCCAAAAATAGAGAATGGGGAAAGGCCTCTCTTGCTCTGGGTAGCTGATGTTATGGAAATGCAATGTCAGCCAAGTTCAGCTACCTCAAGAGGAATGATGCCCAGTTCCACTCTTCTTTCATTTATTTTGAACATATTACCCAGGGTTTGAATGTTATTCATGTTATGACTTTGACTTTCCCTGGGAAAATGGATACCATCATTGGGTTTTTCTCTATCTGTTGCATGCTTTTCTGCAAAGCAGCTGAAGTGAATCTGGTATAAGTGCAAAGCATCGTATGAAACTGCCCACTAATATTACCCTTCTAGGTGTGAAGTATTTTACGGCCTATAAAAATATGCGCTCATGCTTTATTTAATTGGATCCTCCATTAACTCTGATAGTTATGTGTCTCAGTTTTTTAAATTTTCATTTTATAGGTGATTAAATTGAGGTTCAGAGAGCTGAAGTGACTTGCCCAAGATCACTTGGCTATTAAGTGGCAGAGCTGGATCTTGATTACAAGTCTTCTGATGGCTAATATTATTCTCTTTAACTGATAATAACCATAAAAACATGTTTCTGAGCTGACCACCCTGACCAAATGCTATAGTAACTCTCCATTCTGCTTTCAACTTCTAAAGGGGATTGGGGAAAGGCAGAAATGGCACATGAATTGATACTTCTCTCAATTATTAATAAGATACTCCATACACTTTTTTGCATCACATAATAAGTGATGAAACTTTCAGAATTTCTGTAAGTACCTAATGTAGAACCATGGAGAATTTTAGTTTATGGAAGTTAGTCTGCTTGTCCTCTGTTTTATGGTATCATTCTGCAGAACCAGTTAAAGTAGATTTGGGCCTCAGTGGATAAAAACTGAGATTCTTCCAACAAGAGGGAGACTTTGTGCTGAAATGCAAATTGTCAGTCAATACCTCTTTATTGGATTTCTGGGTCTCCCCAAAAGTGTGGGTTCTGTATGCATATACAACATCAACATGCAGGTATCATCAAGTCCTGGTAATTTGTACCTGCTTCTCTCCTAATTTGTACTTAGATTATCTCTGGTTCCAGGGACAGTGGATACTAGGTGTGTTTGTGTATCCTAAAAGAACCAAACATTACTGCATGTTGCTTCCCGTAGTATGCAAAGGAAATCTGCTTTGATTTACACCTGTAGTCAGTGCTGCAGCACTTTTAGAATCCCTGATCTATCCTAAGTCTTAATTCCAGAAGCTCTTTGTTCTTCGTGGCCGCCTGCTAGAGTGGACTGGCAGTGATTTTACTTCCAAGTAGACCACAGCTGCAGTGAACTGTTGCTCTTATGTTTCCCCTGTCTGTCACCAGCTTGTGGTCATTCATGACAGCTCCCCAAAGAGCAGCTGCTCAGGTCAGATGTTAGGGAGGTCAATAAAAATAACAAGAAAAATGAAACATTTAAAGGATCATTGAACTTCTTGATTACATAAAATGAAACTGTTATGTAATCACATATTTCTTTTTATGGCTCTCATTGGGCTGGAAATGATTAAATGTATGCAAATAAAATTGAAACTGTCAGACAAGTTGGGAGAATTGGACAGAGCCTGTTGGATAGAGCCTGTTTTCTCCCATTTTTAGGGTGAAAGTCTGCTCCCTACTCTTTTACATGTATCCACCCTGGGAGACTTATTTCTTTCTTTCTTTCTTCTTTTTTTTTAAATTATACTTTAAGTTCTAGGGTACATGTGCACAATGTGCAGGTTTGTTACATGTGTATGCATGTACCATGTTGGTGTGCTGCACCCATCAACTTGTCAGCACCCATCAACTCATCATTTACATCAGGTATAACTCCCAATGCCATTCCTCCCCCTCCCCTCTCCCCATAATAGGCCCCAGTGTGTGACGTTCGCCTTCCCATGTCCAAGTGACCTCATTGTTCAGTTCCCACCTATGAGTGAGAACATGTGGTGTTTGGTTTTCAGTTCTTGTGAAAGTTTGCTGAGAATGATGGTTTCCAGCTACACCCATGTCCCTACAAAGGACACAAACTCATCCTTTTTTGTGGCTGCGTAGTATTCCATGGTGGATATGTGCCACATTTTCTTAATCCAGTCTGTCACTGATGGACATTTGGGTTGATTCCAAGTCTTTGCTATTGTGAATAGTGCCGCAATAAACATACATGTGCATGTGTCTTTATAGCAGCATGATTTATAATCCTTTGGGTATATACCCAGTAGTGGGATGGCTGGGTCATATGGTATTTCTAGTTCTAGATCCTTGAGGAATCGCCATACTGTTTTCCACAATGGTTGAACCAGTTTACAATCCCACCAACAGTGTAAAAGTGTTCCTATTTCTCCACATCCTCTCCAACACCTGTTGTTTCCTGACTTTTTAATGATTGCCGTTCTAACTGGTGTGAGATGGTATCTCATTGTGGTTTTGATTTGCATTTCTCTGATGGCC
>NW_016805421.1:1042985-1188575 GCF_001698545.2 Rhinopithecus bieti
TGGCTTGTAGAGTTTCTGCTGAGAGATCTGCTGCTTAGTCTGATGGGCTTCCCTTTGTGTGTAACTTGACCTTTCTGTCTGGCTGCCATTAAGATTTTTTCCTTCATTTCAACTTTGGTGAATCTGACAATTATGTGTCTTGGAGTTGCTCTTCTCGAGGAGTATCTCTGTGGCATTCTCTGTATTTCCTGAATTTGAATGTTGGCCTGCCTTACTAGGTTGGGGAAGTTCCCCTGGATGATATCCTGCAGAGTGTTTTCCAACTTGGTTCCATTTTCCCCCTCACTTTCATGCACACCAATCAGACGTAGATTTGGCCTTTTCACATAATCCCATGTTTCTTGGAGGCTTTGTTCATTTCTTTTTCCTCTTTTTTCTCTAGACTTCTCTTCTCACTTCATTTCATTCATTTTATCTTCAATCATTGATACTCTTTCTTCCAGTTGATCGAGTGATTACTGAAGCTTGTGCATTTGTCACGTATTTCTCGTGTCATGGTTTTCATCTCTATCAGGTCATTTGTGGACTTCTCTGCATTGGTTATTCTAGTTATCCATTCATCAAATCTTTTTTCAAGGTTTTTAGTTTCTTTGCACTGGTTATGTAGTTCCTCCTTTAGCTCTGAGAAGTTTGATCGACTGAAGCCTTCTTCTCTCAACTTGTCAAAGTCATTCTCCATCCAGCTTTGATCCGTTGCTGGCGATGAGTTGCGTTCCTTTGGAGGGAGAGATGCACTTTGTTTTTTTGAATTTCCAGCTTTTCTACCCTGCTTTTTTCCCATCTTTGTGGTTTTATCTGCCTTTGGTCTTTGATGACGGTGATGAACTGATGGAATTTTGGTGTGGGTGTCCTTTCTCTTTGTTAGTTTTCCTTCTAACAGTCGGGACCCTCAGCTGTAGGACTGTTAGAGATTGCTTGAGGTCCACTCCAGACCCTGTTTGCCTGGGTATCAACAGCGGACACTGCAGAAGATAGAATATTGCTGAACAGCGAGTGTTGCTGTCTGATTCTTGCTGTGGAAGCTTCGTTTCAGGGGTGTACCCCGCCATGTGAGGTGTGAGGTGTAGGTCTACACCTAGTGGGGGATGTCTCCCAGTTAGGCTCCTCAGGGGTCAGGGACCCACTTGAGCAGACAGTCTGTCCATTCTCAGATCTCAACCTCCGTGCTTGGAGATCCACTACTCTCTTCAAAGCTGTCAGACAGGGTCATTTACCTCTGCCGAGGTTTCTGCTGCTTTTTGTTTAGCTATGCCCTGAACCCAGAGGTTTAGTCTACAGAGACAGGCAGGCCCCCTTGAGCTGGGGTGGGCTCCACCCAGTTCGAGCTTCCCGGGGGCTTTGTTTACCTACTTAAGCCTCAGCAATGGTGGGCACCCCTCTCCCAGCCTCGCTACTGCCTTGCAGTTAGATCTCAGTTGCTGCTGTGCTAGCAACAAGGAAGCCTCTGTGGGCATGGGACCCTCCTGTCCAGGTATGGGATATAATCTCCTGGTATGCTGTTTGCTAAGACCCTTGGTAAAGCACAGTATTAGGGTGGGAGTTACCCGACTTTCTAGGTGTTGTGTGTCTCAGTTTCCCTTGGCTAGGAAAAGGGATTCCCTTCTCCCTTGCACTTCCCAGGTGAGACGATGGCTCGCCCTGCTTCAGCTCTCGCTGGTCAGACTGCACCAGCTGACCAGCACCAATTATCCAGCACTCCCCAGTGAGATGAACCTGGTACCTCAGTTGAAAATGCAGAAATCACCTGTCCTCTGTGTTGCTTGCATTGGGAGCTGGAGGCTGGAGCTGCTCTTATTCGGCCATCTTGCTCCATGTTGACTTATTTCTTTTACTTATGGTCGTCTCTCTTGTCCTTCAAAAGGTACAAACAAGGTTATCAAAATCAAATATCAACAGAGGACAATGGGTAACTGGAGTGAGCAGGGTTATCTGAACGGTGCCTGCAGTTAACTACAGAAGGCTGCCACACCCAAAGCTGGCAGTGAATCTTCTCATCCAGCAGACCAATGGCCCTTAGTAATGCAGGCCCAATGTTGTCATATCTTCTGCTTTTTACTCAAATTGGAAGTTGGCTTTTACATTTTGTGTGTGTGTGTGCATGTGTGCTCAGACCAACTGGAACATATATGTAATATCTGTAGGCCAAGGTTGCTGGTGTGCAACTTCTGGATTTTGCTTTTCTTCAGACTGTAACCTTACCATGTAAAATCCCTTTCTGTTTTTCTATTTTCCCTTCTCCCATGGCCATACAGCAGTCATTGATTTAAAGTGCAAAAGACAACTAATGTACAAGCACTCTAGATGACATTCTGGCCTTTTCTCACTTACGTTTTTCTCGTGCCTGCCTCTGCACATAGCCTAGTTTTACTTTTTAGTCATTTCCTGTTTTACCTTTGGCCTAACCAGATACCTCTGTCTCTGTGAGATCATGCCTAAAAAGTTCCTAGGTCTCAGACCTGGCAGCTGGTTAAATTTGCCTAGAGTAGCTGGAATTTTTAGTCTGAATAAGCTTTTTCTCCATGCTGGAACTCAGAGCCTCTACCTGTTCCAGAACTCAGCCTCTACCTGTTCACTTATCTCTGGTTTTCTCTTATTGTTACATTTTCTTCAGTCCTTCTTTGTCTATCTCTCTCCGTTTTTTTTTGTTTGTTTGTTTGTTTTAAAAACACTTTTAAGTTCAGGGATGCATGTGGAGGTTTGTTACATAGGTAAACTTGTGTCATTGGGCTTTGCCATACAGATTATTTCATCACTCGGATACTAAGCCTATTGTCCATTAGTAATTTATTCTGATCGTCTGCCTCCTCCAGCCCTCCACCCTCAAATAGGCCCCACTGTCTGTTGTCCCCCTCTTTGTGCCCTTGAGTTCTCATCATTTAGCTCCCACTAATAAGTGAGAACATGTGGTGTTTGGTTTTCTGTTCCTGTGTTAGTTTGCTAAGGATAATGGCTTCCAGTTCTATTCATGTCCCTGCAAAGGGCATGATCTCATTCTTTTTTTATGGCTGCATAGTAGTCCATGGTTTATATATACCTGTGTACCACATTATCTCTCTCTCTCTCTCTCTCTCTCTCTCTCTCTCTATATATTTTTTTATATAGTACTATATATATATATATATATATATATATAGTTTTTTTTTTTTTTTTTTTTTTTTTTTTTTTTTTTTTTTTTTTTTTTTTTTTTAGAGACAGAGTCTCACTCTGTCCCTCAGGCTGGAGTGCAGTGGTGCAGTCTTGGCTCACTGCAACCTCCAGGCTCAAGAGATTCTTGTGCCTCAGCCTCCCGAGGAGTAGCTGGGATTACAGGTATGCACCACCATGCCTGGCCAATTTTTGTATTTTTAGAGATGGGGTTTTGCCATTTGGGCCAGATGGGTCTCAAACTCCTGACCTCAAGTGATCTGTCCGCCTCAGCCTCTCAAAGTGCTGGGATTATAGCCATAAGCCATGGCACCCAGCCTCACGTTTTAAAAAAATTTTTAAACATTTTTCCGTAGGTTATTGGGGTACAGGTAGTGTTTGTTTACATGAGTAAGTTCTGTAGTATTGATTTGTGAGATTTTGGTGCACCCATCACCCAAGCAATAAACACTGCACCCTATTTGTAGTCTTTATCTCTCACCCCCCTCCTCCCTTTCCCCCCAAGTCCCCAAAGTTCATTGTATCGTTCTTATGCCTTTGCATCCTCAGAGGTTAGCTCCCACATATCAGTGAGAATACACAATGTTTGGTTTTCCATTCCTTCACTTAGAATAATAGTCTCCAATCTCATCCAGGTTGCTGCAAATGCCTTTAATTCATCCTTTTTATGGCTGAGTAGTATTCCATCATAGATAGATATAGATATAGATATAGATATAGATATAGATATACCACAGTGTCTTTATCGACTCTTTGATAGACATTTGGGTTGGTTCCATGATTTTGCAGTTGTGAATTGTGCTACTATAAACATGTGTGTGCAAATATTTCTTTCTATAACGACTTCTTTTCCTCTTGGTAGATACCTAGTAGTGGGATTGCTGGATAAAATGGGTAGTTCTACTTTTAGTTCTTTAAGGAATATTTACACTGTTTTCCACAGTGGCTGTACTAGTTTACATTCCCATCAGCAGTGTAGAAGTGTTCCTTGATCACAACATCCATGCCAACATCTACTGTTTCTTGTTTTTTTTTTGATTATGGCCATTTTTTGCAGGAGTAAGGTGCTGTCACATTGTGATTTTGATTTGCATTTCCCTGATCATTAGTGATATGCAGCAGTTTTTCATATGTTCATTGGCCATTTATATATCTTCTTTTGAGAATTGTGCATTCATCTCCTTAGCCCACGTTTTGATGGGATTTTTTGTTTCTTGATGATTTGTTTGAGTTTCATTGTAGATTCTGGATATTAGTTCTTTGTTGGATGTATAGACTGTGAAGATTTTCTCCCACTCTGTGGGTTGACTGTTTACTCTGCTGACTGTTCCTTTTGCTGTGCAAAAGTCCTATAGTTTAATTAAATCCCAGCTATTTATCTTTGTTTTTATTGCGTTTGCTTTTGGGTTTTGGTTATGAAATCCTTGCTTAAGTCAATGTCTGGAAGGGTTTTCAAATGTTACCTTCTAGAATTTTTATAGTTTTAGGTCTTAGATTTCAGTCCTTAACCCTTCTCGAGTTGATTTTTGTATAAGGTGAGAGATGAGGATCCAGTTTCTTTCTCCTACATTTGACTAGCCAATTATTCCAGCACCATTTGTTGAAAAGGGTGTCCTTTCCCCACTTTATGTTTTTGTTTGCATCGTTGAAGATCAGTTGGCTGTAAGTATTTGGGCTTATTTCTGAGTTCTTTATTCTGTTCCACTGGTCTATGTGCCTATTTTTACACCACTACCATGCTGTTTTGGTGACTATGGCCTTATAGTATAGTTTGAAATCAGGTAGTGTGATGTCTCCAGATTTGTTGTTTTGCTTAGGCTTGCATTGGCTATGTGGGCTCTTTTTTGGTTCCATATGAATTTTAGAATTGTTTTTTCTAACTCTGTGAAGAATGTTGGTGGTATTTTGATGGGGATTGTGTTGAATTTGTAGATTGCTTTTGGCAGTATGGTCATTTTTACAATATTGATTCTACCCATCCATGAGCATGGGTTGTGTTTCCATTTGTTTGTGTCATCTATAATTTCTTTCAGCTGTGTTTTGTAGTTTTACTTGTGGAGGTCTTTCACCTCCTTGTTTAGGTATATTCCTAAGTATTTTATGTTATTTTTTGCTCTTATTGTAAGAGGGGTTGAGTTCTTGATTTGATTCTCAGCTTGGTCTGTACGTGTGTAGAAGAGCTACTGATTTGTGAACATTAATATTGTATTCAGAAATTTTGCTGAATTTTTTTTATCAGTTCTAGCAGCTTTTTGGAGGAGTCTTTAGAGTTTTCAAGGAAAATGATAATACAGTGAGCAATCAGTGACAGTTTGACTTCCTCTTTACTGATTTGGATGCCCTTTGTTTCTTTCTCCTGTCTGATTGCTCTGGCTGGGACTTCCAGTACTAAGTTGAAAAGGAGTGGTGAGAGTGGGCATCTTTATCTTGTTCCAGTTCTCAGAGGAAATGCTTTCAACTTTTCTGCATTCAGTATTATGTTGGCTGTGGGCTTTTCATAGATGGCTTTTATTACATTGAGGTATGTCCCTTGTATGCCGATTTTGCTGAGAGTCTTAATCATAAATGGATGCTAGATTTTGTCAAATGCTTTTTCTGCATCTATTGAGATGATCATGTGATTTTTGTTTGCAACTCTGTTTATGTAGTGTATCACATTTATTGACTTGTGTATGTAAAACCATCCCTGCATCCTTGGTATGAAATCCACTTGATCATGGTGGATTATCTTTTTGATATGTTGCTGGATTTGGTTAGCTAGTGTTCTGTTAAGTATTTCAGCATCTATGTTTATCAAGGATATTAGTCTGCAGTTTTCTTTTGCAGTTATGTCCTTTCCTGGTTTTGGTATTAGGGTGATGCTGGCTTCTTAGAATGATTAGGGAGGGTTCCCCCTTTCTCTGTCTTGTGGAATAGTGTCAAAAGGATTGGTACGAATTTTTCTTTGAATGTCTACTAGAATTCTGCTATGACTCTGTCTGGTCTTGGACTTTTTTTGTTGGTAATTTTTTAATTGCCATTTCAATCTCACTACTTGTTCTCGGTCTGTTCAGTGTATCTAATTCTTCCCAATTTAAGCTACAAGAGTTGTATTTTTCCAGGAATTTATCCATCTCTTCGAGGTTTTCTAGTTTATGTGCATAAAGGTGTTCATAGTAGCCTTGAATGATCTTTTGTATTTCTGTGGTGTCAGTTGTAATACCTCCCAGTTTGTTTCTTACTGAAGTTGTTTGGATTTTCTCTATTCTTTTCTTGGTTAACCTTGCTAATGGTCTATCAATTTTATTTATCTCCTCAAAGATCCAGCTTTTTGTTTCATTTATCTTTTGTATTTTTCTTGTTTCAATTTCATTCAGTTCTGCTCTGATCTTGGTTAATTCCTTTCTTCTGCTGCGTTTGGGTTTGGTTTGTTGTTGTTTCTCTAGTTCCTTGAGATGTGACTTTAGAATGTCAGTTTGTGCTCTTTCAGTCTTTTTGATGTAGATGTTTAGGGCTATGAACTTTCCTTTTAGCACCGCCTTTGCTGTATCCCAGAGGTTTTGCTAAGTTGTGTCCCTATTGTCATTCAGTTTGAAGGATTTTTAAATTTCCATCTTGATTTTGTTTTTGATCCAATGCTCATTCTAGAACAGGTTATTTAATTTCCATGTATTTGCATGGTTTTGAAGGTTCCTTTTGGAATTGATTTCCAGTTTTATTCTAATGTGGTCTGAGAGAGTGCTTGGTATAATTTCAGTTTTCCGAAATTTATTGAGGCTCATTTTTTGACCTATCATATGGTCTACCTTGAAGAAAGTTCCACGTGCTGTTGCATAGCATCTGTGTTCTGCGGTTCTTGGGTAAAACATTCTGTATATGTCTGTTTAGTGCATTTGTTCCAAGATACAGCTTAAATCCGTTATTTCTTTGTTGACTTTCTGTCTTGATAACCTGTCTAGTGCTGTCAGTGGAGTATTGAAGTCCCCTACTATTATTGCATTGCTGTCCATCTCATTTCTTAGGTCTATTAGTAATTGTTTTATAAATTTGGGAGCTCCAGGGTTAAGTGCATATTTAGGATTGTGATG
Organism: Rhinopithecus bieti; assembly: GCF_001698545.2. NCBI lineage: Eukaryota > Metazoa > Chordata > Mammalia > Primates > Cercopithecidae > Rhinopithecus > Rhinopithecus bieti. The sequence goes on from NW_016805421.1 coordinate 1,050,197, forward strand.
TTTTCCTGTTGGACAAGGTCTTTTACCTGTATATAATGTCCCTTTTTGTCTTTTTTTAACTGCTGTTGCTTTAAAGTGTTTTGTTTGATATAAGAATAGCTATCCTTGCTTGCATTTTTGCATGAAATGCCCTTTTCCACCCCTTAAAGTGTATGTGAGTCCTTTTGTGTTAGGTGAGTCTCTTGAAGGCAGCAGCTAGTTCATCGGTGAGTTCTTATCTATTCTGCAGTTCTATATCTTTTAAGTGGAACATTTAGGTCATTTACATTCAATATTAGTATTGAGATATGAGGTACCATTCCATTCCTCATGCTATTTGTTGCCTGTGTACTTTGGTTTTCTGTTATTGCTTTTTAAATTGCATTTTTTTAAGGTCCTTTGAGATATATGCTTTAAAGAGGTTATGTTTTGATATGTTTCCAGGATCTGTTTCAAGATTTAGAGCCCCTTTAGAAGTTTTGTAGTGGTGGCTTGGTAGTAGCGAATTCTCTCAGCATTTGTCTGTCTGAAAACGACTGTATCTTTCCTTCATATATGATGCTTAGTTTCACTAGATACAAAATTCTTGGCTGATAATTGTTTTGTTTGAGGAGGCTGAAGATAGGGCCCCAGTCCCTTCTAGCTTGTGGGATTTCTGTTGAAATCCCAGCTCTTAAGATTCTTTCCTTCATCTTAACTTTAGATAACCTGATGACAGTGTGCGTAGGCTATGATCTTTTTGTGATGAATTTCCCAGGTATTCTTTGTGCTTCTTGTACTTGGATGTCTAGGTCTCTAGCAAGGCTAGGGATGTTTTCCTCGATTATTCCCCTAAATATGTTTTCCAGACTTTTAGATATCTCTTCTTCCTCCAGAATGCCGATTATTCTTAGGTTTGGTTGTTTAACATAATCCCAGATTTGAAAGCTCCGTTCACATTTTCGTATTCTTTTTTCATTGTCTTTGTTGAATTGGGTTAATTTGAACACCTTGTCTTCAAACTCTGAATTTCTTTCTTCTACTTGTTTAGTTCTATTGCTGAGGCTTTCCAGAGCATTTTGCATTTCTGTAAGTGTGTCCAATGTTTCCTGAAATTTTGATTGCTTTTTATTATGCTATCTCTCTCTCTCTTTTTTTTTTGGATTTCCTTGCGTTGCACTTTGCCTTCCCGTGGTGCCTCCCTGCTTAGCTTAATAACTAACCTGAATTCTTTTTCAGGTAAATCAACGATTTCTTCTTGGTTGAATCCATTGCTGGTGAGCTAGTGTGGTTTTTGGGGGGGTGTTAAAAAGCCTTGTTTTGTCATAGTACCACAGTTGGTTTTCTGGTTCCTTCTCATTTGAGTAGGCTCCATCAGAGAGAAGGTCTAAGGCTGAAGGCTGTTGTTCAGGTTATTTTGTCCCATGTGGTGTTCCCTTGATGTAGTACTCTCCCCCTTCTCCTGTGGATGTGGCTTCCTGAGAGCTGAGCTGCAGTGATTGTTATCTCTCTTCTGGGTCTAGCCACCCAGCAAGTCTGGGCTGGTACTGGGGGTTGTCTGCACAGAGTTCTGTGGTGTGAGCTATCTATGGGTCTCTCATCCATGGATACCAATACCTGTTCTGGTGGAGGTGGCAGGGAGGTTAAATGGACTCTGTGAGGGGTCTTAGCTTTTGGGCCTCATACCCCCTTATTTTTCTAGTTTCTTGAGGTGCAACATGTTTGAGATTTTTCTTTTTTATATAGGTATTTATTGCTATAAACTTTCCTCTGCTTTTGTTGCATCTCATAAGTTTCGGTGTATTGTGTTTCCATTTTTTCTCTAAGACATTTTTAAATTTTTCTTTTAATTTCTTCATTGATCGATGGTTCTTCAGGAACATGTTAATTTCCATGTATTTGTAAATTTTCTGAAATTCTTCCTGTTTCAGACTTCTAGTTTCATGCTATTGTGGTCAGAAAAGATACTTGATACCATTTCAGTCTTTTAAAAATTGTGAAGAGTTATCTTGTGATCTAATATATAACCTATCTCACCTTTTCTTAACAGTAAGAAAGTTTTCTTACTTTTCTTATATTTTCTTACTTTTACCAGTGAGTTTTATACTTTTCAGATGTTTTTATATTACTCATTGGCATTCTTTTTTTTACCTTGAAGAACTAACTACCTTTAGCATTTCTTGTAAGACATTTCTGTTGGTGATGAACTTCCTTAGCTTTTGTTTCTCTAAGGAAGTCTTTATCTGTCTTCCATTTTCTGAAGTACAGCTTTGTTGTGTACTGTTGGGTACTGTGTAGTGGAGGAGAGATTTTTTTCCTTTAGCACTTTGAATATATCATACTAGTCTCTCCCAGACTGTCAAGTTTCTGTTGAGAAGTCTGTTGCCAGGGAATATTGGAATTCCCTTATATTCTTTTTTTTTTTCCTTTGAGACAGAGTCTCGCTCTGTCGCCCAGGCTGGAGTGCAGTGGCATGATCTCAGCTCACTGCAAGAGGAATTCCCTTCTATTCTATTATAAGGGAACGCTTCTTTTCTCTTGCTGCTTTCAGGATCCTCTCTTTATCTTTGATTTTTGACAGTTTAATTATAATATGTCTTGAGGTCGCCCTGTTTTAATTAGATCTGATTAGAGACTTTTGACCTTTATGTACTTGGATATTTATATTTTTCTCCAGGTTTGTAAAGTTTTATTCTATTATTTCTTTAAATAAGCTTTCCATGCCTATATTTTTATCTTCTCCATCTTGACTCCTGTGACTTGAAAATGTGCTTTTTTGCATTATGTTAAGCAAAATTCTAGAAAAGAGAAAACTCTAATTACTGAAACTGACCAGTGGTTGTTAGGGCCCAAGGATGGGAAAGGGGATTGACCTAAAAACAAAGCATAAACAAACTTTTCAGAGTGATAGAAATTTTTTTTTCTCTGTCCCCCCCCTTTTTTATTTTTATTTTTTATTTTTTTTACTTTTTAGACAGGGTCTTGCTCTGCCACCCAGGCTGGAATACAGTCGTGTGATCACAGCTCACTGCAGCCTCTGCTTCCCAGACTCAGGTGATCCTCCCACCTCAGCCTCCCACGGAGCTGGGACCACAGGCACATGCCACCATGCCTGGCTAATTTTTAAATTTTTTGTAAAGACAGGGTCTTGCCATTTTGACCAGGTTTGTCTTGAACTTCTGGGCTCAAGCAATTCATCCATCTCAGCCTCCCAAAGTTCTGGGATTATAAGTGTGAGCCACCATGCCCAGCCTGTTCTCTATCTTAATTGTGCTGGTGTTTACATAAATGCATACATTTCTTAAAGCTCATAGAAATGTATATTAAAATTAGTGGATTTGATTGTATGTAAATTGTTTTTCAATAAAGCTGATAAAACTAAGCATAAAATAAAACAAAAGTGCTCTTTTGATGTTATGCCATAAATTCTGTAAGATTCCTTCATTTCTTTTTATGCTTTATTTTTTTCTCTTTGACTGTATTTTAAAATAATCCACCTTTGAGTTTACAGATTTTTCCTTTTGCTTGATCAATTCTGTTCTTGATACTGTTTATTGCATTTTATATCTTTCATTGGATTTTCACCTCCAGGATTTATGTTTGGTTTTATTATTTCATATCTTTGTGAAATTTCTCATTCTGGTCATTTATTTTTTTTTCTCATTTTCTTGAATTGTTTCTCTGTATTTTATTGAAGTTTGCTGAACTTCCCTAAAACAGTGATTTTAAATGTTTTGTCAGGCAGTTTACGTAACTCCATTTTTAGGGACAATCCCTGGCACTTTATTTTGTTCGTTTGGGTATGCCATGTTTCCTTGATTATGGTGTGGTCCCTAAGCCCAGGACCACTGTGGCTGATGAGGCTGGAATCTTGTGGTTACTGAGGCTGGTGTGGAGGGAGCTAGGGCATGTCCAAAGCCCATGGCTGAGGAGGCTGCCATAGCACTAGGGTGTGCCTGAAGCCTGTGGACACTGGGGCCTGCCTGCCACTGAGGGTTGCCTGAAGCCCAGTGCTGCTCTGATTGGCCAGTGGGTGTGTGGACTGGAGAATGAACCCACCTCACTGGGGTTATAGGTTACCACCTGGCACTGGGACAGGTCTGGAGGCTTGGTTTGCAGGTACCAGACTGGAGTCGGGGGTCATGAGGGTCTGCTTGATGCTGGGTCTTACTGTGGTTGACCTCTTGTTATGGTCCAAGGTAAAATCTTACCCTCACTTCCCTCTCTTTTCCACAGCTAGACAATATCTCTCCCAGTGCTGAGTTGGGAGAAGGGTGATGTGGTTAATGTAAAAGTGTCCTTTCTACCCTTTTCAATGCATCTTTCTTATTATTTTGCTATAACCAGATACTGCAAAGTCTTATTTGGTTTCCTCAGCAACTGTGAAGGTATTTTTGTGTGTGAATAGTTGTTGAAATTGATGTTTCTATGAAAAAATGATCACGGAAGAGTCCTATTCTGCCATTCTGCTCTGGCTACTTCCCTACCCAGGAAATATAGAAAGTTTCCAGTACCTGTTAAAGCCCTTCAAAGAACCCATCCCCCTTTCTTTGGTCTCTCAGTGGTAACCATTATGCTTAATTTTGTGTTTATTATTATTTTGGTTTGTTTGAATGTGTAAAAGTTTGTTCGGTTTTGCAGGTTTTGAAATGTGTAAGTCATTTTTTTTTTTTTTTTTGACGGAGTTTCACTCTGACACCAGGCTGGAGTGCAGTGGTGCAATCTCAGCTCACTGCAACCTCCAACTCCCTGGTTCAAACAATTTTCCTGCCTCAGCCTCCCAAGTAGGTGGGATTACAGACATGCGCCACCATGCCCAGCTAATTTTTGTATTTTTAGTAGAGATGGGGTTTCACCATGTTGGCCAGGATGGTCTCTATCTCCCGACTTCATGATCTGCCTGCCTCCACCTCCCAAAGTGCTGGGATTACAGGTGTGAGCCACTGTGCCTGGGCCTGAACAGTGTAAGTCTTTATACTATATGTAGTCCTCTTGACTTACAGTTTTCCTGAATTTACTAGTGTTTTGAGATTTATCTGTGTTGATGAGGCTACCTGTAGTTAGTTATTTTCTATTTCTGTATAGTGTTTCATTGATTAAAAATTCTACAGTTTGTCTTCACATCTACTGGTGATGGATATTGAAGCCATTTCTTTATTTTCCTTATTACAAATAATGTTATAATGAATTACTCTACAGGTCTCTTGCCATAACTAGCTAGGAGTAAACTGTATACAGATATGTAGTAGTAATTGCTAGATTATTATACACACACACACACACACACACACACACACATACATATATAAAATATGTGATTTCCCATTTTTGGAAGCAGGGGCTTCAACTCTGCTGGCTGGCAATGCAGAACCAGATCATTCATCACTTTAAACAATGCCAAATTGTTTCCCAAAGCAATTGCAAAAATTTGCCCTCCCACTAATATATAAATATTTATTGCTTTACATCTTTGCTAACTTTTGGCATTTCTAGATTTTTTTTTTATTTTTGCCTGTCTGATGAGCCCAAAATAATATTATTGTGTGGGTCTAATTTTTATTTAATGATGTTCAGGTTGAACATCTTTTCAGATGCTTGTATTTCCTTTTCTATAAAGGTACTGTTCCTGGCTTGGCCTGTTTTCCCACTTTTGTTTTGTATCTTCTAGTTGATATATAAGAGTTCTCTGTGTATTCTAAATATAAATCCTTTGAGAGTTCTATGGGTTACAAATTTTCTTTCAGTGTGTAGATTGTCCTTTTCCCTGTCTATGTTATCTTTCTGATAATAGAAGTTCTTAATTTCTCTATTCAATTTAGTCAAATATGTTGAACTTTTCCTTTATGATTTGTGGTTTTGTGTATGTGTGTGTGTTTAGAGAAATCCATCCATTGTCAAGATTATATTTTCCTTCTTATGGTACCTATTCCTCTCTGATAAGGTGTCCACCTACCTTGTTCTTCTTCTTTAGGAGCATCTTGACTATTTTTGACTTTTTCTTTTTTATATAAATTGGGTTTATGTTTTCTATTTCATTAATTTCTCATCTATTTAAGTTCTATTTATATTTTGGAGTGTAGTTGGAGATTTTCTTTTAACCAAATTCTCAAGTCAAATGCTTAATTAATTTTGAGCTTTTCATTTTTTCTAATAAAAGTCCTTAAAGCTATATAATTATTTCTAAGTAACATATAGCTATATCATAATACTTTATGCAATAATTTGATATGTAGAAATTTAAGCTTTTATGATTTATTTTAACTTATGTGTTATTCAAAAGTATGTTTTAAAAGTTTCAAACCTATGCATTATTCTATTTATCACTCAGTTATTAACATCTAACATAATGGCATCATGGTCTGAGAATATCCTCTGTGTGAAAACTTTGTGATAACAGATGTCCTGGTTTCATTTCTATTAATTTGTTTCATGCTTTCTAGTTATCCTAGAAAAGTTATCCTTTTCTGTATTTCTTTTTTTTTTTTTCCTTTCTTATCTTCTTTTGGGGTGATCATCTTTTTTCTTCTTTCATTTTTCTTCTTCATACTCTAGCTTGAATATCATTCTATTTTTGTAGAGGTTAACCTAAATATGGATGCTTAGCATTGTCTAAAATGAGTGTCTACTCTTCTCTAGAACAATAAATTAATCCAAGGATGCTTTCATGTTGCTTATCTCCCATCTGATTCATACTCCATTGTTGGATGGTATTTTAGTCTCTTCTTCTTTTAAACTTTCAGTTTAGACAATACTATTGTTTTATACAATTGTTTAGATTTGCCCACATATGTGCCATGTGCTTTTTGAACTATTTCATTTTACATTTCAGACCTTCCTATTGGCATTGGTTTTTCTTTCTGCCTCAAGTACATCCTTTAGGATTTCCTTTCGAAAGTGTATATATAGGTAAAACTCAGTTTCTGTTTGTCTAAAATATCTATATTTCACTTGTGATTATTTCAAAGGAGTTTTAAATAAGGCACATAATTTTAGTTTGCGATTCTATTCTCACAGAATTTTAAAGATATTGCTTCATTGTCTTCTGTTTTCTATTGTTGGTATTGAAGAGTTTGCTATCAGTTTAATAGTAGGTCCCTTGTAAGTAATCTGTATTTTCTCTCTGGCTCAATTTTATATATTCTTTCTCTTTGCAGTCCCCAAGTTTCCCTATGATGTATCTAGATGTGGAGTAAAACAATTCTTATTTTTCTGGTAATTCAATAGAATTCCTGAACCTGGGATGTGTTGTCTTACTTCAAATCTGGGAGATTCTCAACCATTCTCTCTTTGTATATTTTATCTCTCTTATTCTTCCTTTCTTTCCTGGCTGATATCTTAATAGATTATGCTAGATTTCATCAGTCTATCCCTCATACTTTTAAACATTTGATTTTTTAAAATTATTTTGTCTATTTCTGCTATTGAAGAAGACATAAATGGAAAGATATCCCATGTTCATGAATTGGAAGTTATTCTGTAGATCATTTTGGGACATATTAACAATATTAATTCTTCCAATTCTTTTAATTGCTAAAATGTTTATACTACACAAAGCAATCAACAGATTCAATGCAATACCTATAAAAATTTGGATAATCTCTTCATATCTATCTTCTAGCTTGCAAATCTTCTCTTCAGCTGTGTCTAATATGTCCTTGATCTCATGTATAGATTTGAAGTTTTAATTATTATTTTCATTTCTTAGTTTTGTTTTCTTTAGATTGTCTTCATTTATTTTATAGTAACTTTCATATTTTAAGTGTCCACTTTTACATCTTTAAACATTAAATGTAGTTATTTTACGAGCTGATTTTCAAACAATCTTTTATTAAGAAAACCGAATAAGCAGCAATAGTGTTTGACTTAGAAACTAACATAGCGGGAATTCACAAACAGCTAAGGGGATGCATGATATTTTCCAAGTCAATTTTGGGAAGCTTGAAAGTAGCTTTTAATTTTCAAATAACTAGACAAAAATCTCCAATATAATGTGTGATGACCATTATGTAATTTTGATATTTGTCCCTGGTAAATGAGTAGCAAATTATACAGGTATATTTTATTTTATTTATTTATTATGCAAGTATTTTAAAAAATCAAATAACTTGGAGATAAAGTTTTGTGACTTTGAGGAGTACTTCATGTTAAAGAATGTATTAGAGGACACTTTTAGTCAATTTCTGGGTTTAGGGCAAATTTATATTTCCTTAGACAATTCTGTAAGAATTGATCAGAGCATATGAGGTGAGCAAAGAGGGATAGCCAGTTCCATATTCCTGATGTCTGGGTACCAGTTGGTATAGTTGATATGGCTGATATAACCCTATAATATAAAAGGCAATTATAGGATAATTTGAAATGGGAACAGGTGACACTCACATAATTTGGGGCTGAGAAGAGATGACCAAATGGCAGCTATTCCAAGCAGCACTGGCACCGTTACTGTGGTGTTTGGACAGGCATGTCTCCTAATGTGATTTCATTATGCTCAGGTTAAAGACTTGGGCTTTAGATCAACAATGTGCAAATTTGGTTTCTCATCTGAGTTCAGAAAAAAGATGACAGAATTCCAGCAGGAGAGCTTCAGCATTTGCCAAGAGCACAAGTAGAAAATTGTTCTCTTTAGATCTCTCACATAACCAAAATTCTGACTAGAAATATGAAGTTATCTGTATTGGAGAATAAGGAAGAGATAATATTCTGAGAATACTCTTGAAACAATATTTTTCCTGGGTATGCATCTTTGTGTGCTTATATATTTAAATGTAAGATTTATTCTCCATTTGCTGATTTCATCTCTTCAGTACTTTGTGATTTTTCAGTAATTGTCCTCAAAATGAAAGAACTGGGGAGAAATACTCAATGCTAGTACTACCCAGCCTTTCCTGTAATCACTGACACTGCAAAGAATAGGGAGCAAATATTACAGCCCGATTTTTCCTTGTCAGAAGAGCAACAATGCTTAGGCCCACAACCCAAACTTATACATGACTCTAAAAAGAGCAATTTGTCAAGCACTTCATTGGCACAAATTGAAATGAAATGAGGTTTTGGGCTCTTGAGGTCACTTTGCAACAGGAAGAATTCATTATCTAACTATACACAGAGGAAAATGCCTCACAATTGTATTTGCTTGTAAAGGATGAGTGCCCACACATAAAGCCAAAGTGGCAGAGGTCACTTACAAGAAATAAACTACATGAAAGCAGAGACTCAAGTTCCACTTAGTTATAGCCTCCTGCTTTTTATTCCTGGTTAGGATTGCTTTGGGGCGTATTGCTCAATGCACATATGGGAAATGCTTGCAGAGCTCTTTCTTATTTATGTAAAATCACGTGCACAGGCCTTGCTAGTTTGTCTATTGGAAGTACAGTGCAATCTTATATGTCTTTCCTCACTGGGGTAAGAGGAGTTTGTTCTCTCTGTATGTTCCTTATTATTCTGAGGTGTATATTTTCTCATAAGACCATATTCTATTTTATGGCATTCTTCTTACTATGTGGAGAAGATGCAGTCTTGAATATTGAACAATTCATTGGATGGTTACTGATGCAGATTGGTTCCAGTTTAAGGAGTAGGGAGAAGGGAAGTATATGTTAAACATATCAATTCTGAGAATAAAAAATCTCAATATATTTATAAATCACTTAGAACAGAGAGTTGATTTTTATGTTTTCAGTTTGTCTGAGTTGAGAAAGATAACAGAAATCAAAGTCATTTTTAATGAGAGAGAAAATAGCATGGCTAAAGAGGATGAATTTAAACAGGGACAGATGTGTGGAAGTAGATGTAGAGATATGCTCCATTAATCCCTTCCCACACTTCAACCTTTCCCAAACTCAGATACTTAGAAAAAAGGAACAGAAAGCCTTGCATATCAAGTCCAGTGGTCATTTTTCACTCCTGTTCATTTCCTGTAATCCAATCAAGTCTCCAAGACTTTTAGGTTTTTTCAAAGTTCTTTTCTAATAATGTGGCCTCCCATTTGTCCCTCTTCTCATCTTTTTATGGCTACCATCCTTGACATGGATTGCAGTGAATCTGTAGATTGCTTTGGATAGTATGGATATTTTAACAATATTAAGTCTTCCAATTTAAGAACGTGAGATGTCTTTCCATTTACTTTTGTCTTTTAAAATTTCTTCCAGTAGCATTTTTTTGTGGTTTTCAAGTATTGTTACATAGTAGATTAGTACATGTTTGTGTGTTGTAGTTTTTTTTAGGTGGTGGGTGGTTTTAGACATGACGATGGTGTCCTTCATGGAGATACAGGATACATGAAGAGAGCAGAATGCAGGGCATAGCCAGGAACATTAACCCAGTACTGGCCCTGTTGAGTTTCATATACTAGTATGGCATCTTCGAATGTACTTGGAAGCAGATATCTGGAGCTAGACATTGATGGTGGATAAAACCATAAGAATGGATAAAGATCCTTGGAAAATGTATATACAGAAAGAGAAAAAAAAATCATTTTTTTCATACTCATTATCTCCAGTAACTCAACTATTTAAATATGACAGTATTCCAGCCTGCTAACCCTACTTCTACTTTGAGTGCAAGCCACAGCAGCCAAGAGGAAAGGAGGAGAGAGAACATTAAAAAGAGGATTCAGACAAGTAGTATCACGTGTTAAGGTGGCAAAAAAATGAATACCTGCTTATTGCCTCCTTCTAGCTGCCTGAAGACCATATTTAGCAATGATGTTTTATTTAGTAAGATCTCATTCTAAAAGTCACGTGACTCTTTTCTCATTTTATTTCAATGACAGAAATAACTGTTGGCTTTGAAAGTTTGGGAGGAAGAGACTGAGCTCTCTTTCTCCTTGTTTAATAATCTTCTCATTATTCTCTCTGGTTTCCAATTCATTCGATGGGCCCAAATAATTTCATTAAGGGTTTTGTTGTTGCTGTTGTTGTTGTTGTTGTCTAATGGGTTCCAGTCTCTTTGTAATGCCAGGTGGTATGTTCTGACTCTGTGTCCCCACCCAAATCTCATCTCGAATTGTACTCCCATAATTCCCATGTGTTGTGGGAGGAACACAGTAGGAGATAATTGAATCATGGGGGAAATTACCCCATGCTGTTCTCATGGTAGTGAGTAAGTCTCACAAGATCTGATGGTTTTATCAGGGGTTTCCACTTTTGCATCTTTCTCATTCTTTCTTTGCCTGCTGCCATCCATGTAAGATGGGACTTGCTCCCCCTTGCCTTCTGCCATGATGGTTAGGCTTCCCCAGCCACATGGAACTAAAAGTCTGATTTAAAATTGCCCAGTCTAGGGTATGTCTTTATCAGTAATGTGAAAGTGGACTAACACAGTAAATTGGTACTGAGAGTGGGGTATTGCTGAAAAGACACCCAAAAATGTGGAAGTGACTTTAGAATTAGGTAACAGGAAGAGGTTGGAACAGTTTAGAGGGATCAGAAGAAGACAGGAAAATGTGGGAAAGTTTGGAACTTCCTAGACACTTGTTGAATGGCTTTGCCCAAAATGCTGAAAGCCATATGGACAATAAGGTCTAGGCTGAGATGGTCTCAAATGGAGATGAGGAACTTGTTGGGAACTGGAGCAAAGGCGACTTTTGTTACGTTTTAGCAAAGAGACTGGTGACATTTTGCCCCTGCCCTAGAGATAGGTGGAACTTGAACTTGAGATAGATGATTTAGGGTATCTTGCAGAAGAAATTTCTAAGCAGCAACATATTCAAGAGGTGACTTGGGTGCTGTTAAAAAGCATTCAGTTTTAAAAGGGAAACAGAGCATAAAAGTGTGAAAAATTTGCAGCCTGACAATGTGATAGAAAAGAAAATCTCATTTTCTCAAGAAAAATTGAAGCCAAGTCTGCTGCAGAAATTTGCATAAGTAATGAGGACCCAAATGTTAATCCCCAAGACAATGGGGAAAATGTCTCCAGGGCATGTCAGAAGTCTTCACAGCAACCCCTCTCATCACAGGCTTGGAGGCTTAGGAGGACAAAGTCATTTCATGGGCCTGGCCCAGGGTCCCCAAGTTGTGTGCAGCCTAGGGAGGTGGTGCCCTGCATCCCAGCTGCTCCAGCCTTGGCTGAAAGGGGCCAATGTAGAGCTCAGGGCATGGCTTCAGATGGTTCAAGACATGAGCCTTGGCAGCTTCCATGTGGTGTTGAGTCTGTGGGTGCACAGAAGTCAAGAATTGAGGTTTGGGAGCCTCTGCCTAGATTTCAGAAGATGTATGGAAATGCCTGGATACCCAGGCAGAAGTTTGCTGCACGGGCAGGGCTCTTATGGAGAACCTCTGTTAGGGCAGTGCAGAAGGGAAATGTGGGGTCAGAGCCCCCACGCAGAGTCCCTACTGGGGCACCACCTATTGGAGCTGTGGGAAGGGGGCCACTGTCCTTCAGACCCAGGAATGGTAAATCCACTGACAGCTTGCACCTTGCACCTGGAAAAGCCTCAGACACTGAATGCCAGCCCATGAAAGCAGCTGGAAGGGAGGCTGCACCATTCAAAGCCACAGGAGTGGAGCTGCCAAGACCATTGGAACCCACCTTTTGCATCAGTGTGACCTGGATGTGAGACATGGAGTCAAAGGAGATCATTTCGGAGCTTTAAGATTTGACTGCCCCACTGGATTTGGACTTGCATGGGCCCTGTAGTCCCTCTGTTTTGGCCAATTTCTCCCATTTGGAATAGTTGTATTTATCCAATGTCTGTACCCTCATTGTATCTAGTAAATAACTAGCTTGCTTTTGATTTTATAGGCCTGTAGGTGGAAGGGACTTGCTTTTTCTCAGATGAGACTTTTGAGTTAATGCTGAAATGAGTTAAGACTTTGGGGGACTGTCGGGAAGGCATGATTGGTTTTGAAACATGAGAACATGAGATTTGGCAGGGGCCAGGGGCAGAATAATATGGTTTGGCTGTGTCCCCACCCACATCTCATCTTGAATTGTCCTCCCATAATTCTCATGTGTTGTGGGAGGGACCCAGTGGGAGATCATTGAATCATGGGGGCTGTTTTTCCCATGCTGTTCTCATGGTAGTGAATAAGTCTCGTGAGATCTGATGGTTTTATCAGTGGTTTCTGCTTTTGTGTCTTTCTCATTCTGTCTTTGCCTGCTGCCATCCATGTAAGATGGACTTGCTCCTCCTTGCCTTCTGCCATGATGGTTAGGCTTCCCCAGCCACATGGAACTATAAAAACTCTTTCTTTTGTAAATTGCCCTGTCTGAAGTAAATTGCCATATGTTTATCAGCAGTGCAAAAATGACTAATACATCATGTAAAACATTAAAAGTGGAATAGATTCTCTAGTCTATAATGATTTAGATGTGATTTGGCATTGAAAGATCCTGGACTGGGTGTGTAGGCAGCTCCCTCATTCAATCAGTGATGTGAGAGGTGACTACACAGAGAATGAGTCCTTTCAGCTCACCCTAACTCCTCCTTCCAAAGGAATGTTGGAATTTCTTAATTCTTAGCATTTTTTTGGTTCAATTCTTAGCCCTTTACACTGTTTTCCAATGATTTAGATGTGATTTCAATGTGAAGGGCATGAAAGAGATGTGACCATGATAATCATTTTTCTCATAGCACTTATTGTGGAATATTATGTTGTATATCTGTTATTAGATTGTAACCTCCATAAAGCAGGGACGTTACTTGTTTTGTTTACTACTTCATTATTTGACCGCCCCACTGGATTTGGACTTGCATGGGCAGTGTTGAGAATGGTGCCTAGTATTCAACAGTCATTCACTGAAGAGTTATGGTTAGACTATGTATTGGATATGTGCTCATTTTTGGTTTGGAAAAATATGGTAACTGTGGCCATGTGATCTTGCATTAAATACATTTTAATAATTTCTTTTACAGTTGCTTTGATGATGTTTTCCTAATGTCTTAGTTTACCATTAGTTCTTGGGTCTGCCGTTTGATACTGCAATCAGACGTGAAAAGGTAGCTATGTCTTTTTGGCAAGTTTGATTTAAACCTCTAATTCATTGTTACTTGCCTGGCCTACAAAGAGAACTTGGTAATTGACAGTTGTATTCAAGTCTTGAAAGGACTCAGAGAGCTGGTGATTAGGAATGCCTTCTAGCTGTCACTTTGATTTCAGTGGGATTGTACTTCAATGCTTTGCCTAGGAGCACTAGGAGAGAGAGTTTTCCTTTACAGACTTCCTGTAGAAAAACTTCACCAGCATGGAAAAAAAAAAAAAAAGACACCCCTGACTTACTTTTCATCTGGAATTAGTGTGATCAGCAGTGTCTAAGGAAGGTAGATAAGGCATGATTTCATTTCAATGAAATAAAGATTTTCAAAGCTTTTGAGATGCTAATCCTTCTCCTTCATTTTGCTACTTTTCCTCTTTACTCCAATGCAATCTCGGCATCAAAGCTACATCACTGACATGACCAGAACAATCAGAAGCAAGGCGAACATGCAACGTATGATGACCGAAAACCATTACTCCACAAAGCAGCAGCAGATCTAGGGTGGGGTTTGTAGTAGTCCCCATCCTGATTACCAGCACACCAGGAAATGACATGAAAGGTGACATGTTGGATTATCCAGGGGCTCCTGGCAGCCATGGAACTTGGAACTGTATACTCTTTAATGAGAGGCAATTTTTTTGTTTTGTTTTGTTTTTAAAGTCACATGCCAGGAAATGGAGCGAATGTGACTGTTTTTTCTGTGGTCAAGACCAGTTTCCATTTATACTTTCACAGTTTTTTGGATATAGCTTTACATTGACAACTAAGAGCAGTGCAGCTGGAAGGCTAGAAGGTTGGAAAATGCTCTGAGAATCAGGTGGTCTAGATTGCTAATTAGGTTAATTTTAGGTAGTGTGGCATGTTTGTAAATAAAAGAGTGTTATAGTAGAAGAGGTGGCTATAAGCTTCCAGCAGAAACAGGCAAACCAAGGTATTGGGAATATTGGGAAAGCATAGTTGTTTAAATCAACATTAGGCAATTTTGGTCTTCTATATTGTGGAAACTGGGCTATTTAAAATGAGAATACTAACAGAGTGAAAGAAAATACTAATTCGGAAAATGTTTTAGCCTGTGCATTGTAGAAAATAATCTTTTAGGAAAGTAGCTTGTTTTTGAAATAATAGATTGGGTAGACAACCTCTCACTTAAAAAAAAAAAAAAAAAAAGGCATAGTTTTCAGCTGGGAGAGCCAAAGAGGGGAGCTTGCTCTGCAGACTTCCTGAGTTTCTCTTCTTCTAATTTTCAGTTCTGGGCCTCAGGAAATCTTAACCTGTTGCTGTACCATTGACTTGGCATGCCACTGACAATACTTTGAAAAAGGAGAGAGAGATGGAGTTAGGAGAGATTCTATTAATATAAGATCTATTCCTTACAGGCAGAAGGCAGATGGCTTTGTCTTGTTTACTTAAAATTCCGTATGGCAGTTTGGAGGCAAAATCTTTATTTGAGCCGTCTTCCCAATGAAAAGCCAGGCCTAAGTAAGAGAGGATGTATATAGGTTGTGGTAGCTGTCTTAGAGTAAGGAAGTAGTAATGGTTAACCATGGGAGGCAGCTGAGTATAGTAGTTGGGAAAGGAGGTTCTGATGTCATTCTGCTTGCGTCTGTATCCTCACTATGGGTCCTTGGGAAAGTTAGTTGGTGTCCCAGGTTGGATTTTCCAGAAAGAAGACTCTGAGATGAGTTTAGTTTGCAGGTAATTTATTTGGGAATGTCCTTGGTCCAATACCTAAGGGAAGGAGAGGACAAAGCAAGATTGGGTAAAGGACTAGTCGAGTCGCCATGCAGTGGGGCTCTGGAGCTAGAATGGCCCTTCAGAATTATTCCAAGTTGAGTGGAATTACCCCGATACTGATCAGTCACTGGAATTGGGTCACTGTGGAAAGGGGTGTGACTGTGAACAAGGGCACTTTGCAGCTGAAGTATTCTGGAGGGTAGGGAACCAAAGGCTGTCTATCAGCTGTGTTTTCATCTGCTGCTGGGGCAGCAGGTTTTTCAGAGAAGGGGGATTTGGCTGCATAAGCATCCACATTTAGCTTCTCTGGGCCTTAGTTTCTGAAGCATATTTTATTGAGAACTAAATGAGATGATACATGTAAAGTGCTTAGAGCTGTGCCTGTCATGGAGTAAATATTTAGTGATCGCTGTGTACCAAGCACAGGTGAAATTATTTGCCCAGGTCTCATAGGCGGTAAGTAGGGGCCTTGGAACTGAGATCTGACTCACTCCAGTCTGTTTTTAGTCACTACATTAAATATCTTAACATGCTAGAATTCAGATCAATTCAAAAAGGTTTACTTCAGCCTTGTTTGCTCAGTGAATGCATCTCACATAAGAAAGGCCTCCCTAGCCAAGCCTGGCTGCAGGAACTCTCCTTCCCATTGCTGGGCAACAGTGTGTTCTTCCCCTTTCCTTCTTCTCTTTCTCTTGAGGGAACTCTCCTCCCACCAGTCGCCCCCTTCTCTGGCTTCCTACTGACCTCTAGTGATTGGCTTGGGCATGATTTGGAGCAGGAAGCTGACTTAAGTAGCAAGGGTGGGAGGAAGGAGGAGAAGTGAAAACCCTGTACTGCTCTTCCAGTCTCCAGGCTGGCAGCACGCTGCCCCTCCCCTGCTATTCCCCATATCCACTCGCCAAGGCTTGATTCTTTACATTTAGTGTCCTATATTAGGTCCAAAAATGAAATGCTCAGAGTATTCTTTATGCACTGAGCTATTATCTGAACCTTAGGTAAATTTTACTTTAGTGTTTTGTGAGTGCGTGTGTGTTTGTGTGCTTTTGTATCAAAAGATCTACCTTTCAGACCTTTTATAGGAAAATCTTTCTTATCTCCCCATATCAATGAGTAAGTTGAATACAGTCTGTTTGTAAGTTGTGGCTTCCTCTATTTTCTTCCTCCTTAAACTACATGTTGAAGAGCCAATGAGATTTATTTTTTGTTTATTATTTTTTCTTCACGCATGCATTGATGAAAAAACATTTGTAAATAAATTATCATATGCATTGTATTCTAAGGAATGCCATGAAGTAAAAGGAGCTGTATTTTCAAGGAGCTTAAGACTGGGTCAGGGCTGTATGACACGAAAAGAAGTAGGGTTGAACTCGATGGAATACTTAGTTCTGGATTTGCAGCACAAACTTAAAACTGAACATTTTAAATTATTGATATTAAATGCAACTATATACATTCTACAGGTAAGTGAGCAATAGGAATGTAGATCATTTGTGATAGCCAAGTGGACAACTCAATGATGAAATTTACTAGCTGTTGTCAGTCATACCAAAGCCTTCTCTTCATGACTTTCTGTTTCTCATTCACCCAAGAGTACTAGCAGGGAGAGGGCCAAAATTCTATGGCCTTTACTATCTTTTCATTTACTCTTCCACAGGGGAGGAAGAGTAACTTAGTTTCATTGGTATGTTTGGAAAGAGATAATGGGCATGGGCTTCCAATCTGTCTTTTCTTTTTAGGCACAGACCTACCTCTAGAGAGCCTGAGTTCTCCAACCAGAGGGAAGCACTTCCTAGAACTGTGTATATGCGTCTGTTGAAGGGTGAAGTTCAGGTATGCAAAACTCATTGACTCACAAATATAAATCACATTCTCCACTACCAGCTTAATCAGTAAAATGGTTATACTGTATTTTGAATTCCACCTGTCTTATTCTTGTGTTACTCTTTAATTGATTCAAAACCTAGGTGGGGATTAGGGATGTCATTTATCAATCTCCACTCATTCCTAAAGATTAGATGTTAGCGTTTCCTAAGGCATTAACTCCACACCCAGACCACTTCACGCTAGATGGAATAGCATTTTTCACAATTCATCATTGTGAGTGAGTGTGTGTGTGTTGTGTGTGTGTGTTTCTTCTGAAGAGAAATTCTTGGGAGACTAGAATTAGGTAGAAACTGCCTATTTGGGTAGGCCCTCTTCAGTTCAACTAAACAAATCCTTATTAAGCCCTAAGATGGGCTAGATGGTGCACCAGACACAGGGCACAGGCATTAATAGAACATATCCAAGGAGCTTTGGATCCTACTAAAGATAGTGTCATAAGGGAGGGCAACCCAGGGGTCAGTGTGGAAGAGCAATTGTTCCTTTTCTCTATTTATAATACCGTTACTGAAGGAGCAGTCCTTGAGTTAGGCTGTAGGATTGAGCTTCATCCTGCTAATAAGATTAGTGAAAGGTTATCTGTTGCTCTTCTCCTCATGCCAAGTTTTGTATAGTGGATCAAGTCATTATATTAATTACACAGAGCAGTATAGATAAGAGTTAGAGACTATGTGCCCTGGAGCTTGACTGACTAGATTTGTCTCCTTGCTTTCTAGCTGTGTAACCTTGGGAAAGTCGTTTAACTCTTCTGTGTTTCAGATTCCTCATAGAAGAGACAGGGATGATAATAGTACCTGCGTGGTAGCATTATGCTGAGGATAAGTGAGTTAATACAAACAGAGTGCTGAGAACAGTGCCTGGTGCAGAGCAGTTCTCAACAGGTATTAGCTCCTGTTATTATTAACTCTTATCAATAATTGGCATGTGGCATGGGAATGGGAAGGAGGGATGATAAAAAGGAGAAGATATACCAGAAAGACAAAAGGGGTAGCTCTTCACAGCTCATTGGAAGGCTTTTGTTCTAAAACTTTCATCAGTCTTGGTGGGAACAGATAAAATAGCAGAAATAGCTTCCACATGCAGAGAGCAAAATCAATTACTGACCAACCTGTTCATTTTACCCCAAGTTTTTGTTTTCTATCTACTTGTCATAGCAGGAAGGCTCGCTGTCTGTCATCAGTGTCAATGTGTGACAGGGAGAGGTAGAGTGTTTTGCAGCTTTTACCAAATCCTACTTGTTTTGGATGAGCAGTGAGATAGGAAGCCAAGCCCTAGTGTTATTTTGTTCACTTGAGAGCTGTAGATATTTATTTCAAATGCTCATTCTGACTGTGTTTGAAAAGCTGGACAAAATACTTATCAGTGAATTAAAAAGACACTTATTAAATGCCCACTAGGTACAGAGATGAATTCCAGGAACTTGCATAGTTTCTGTTTCGTTTAACCTCATAAAAATCATTTGAGGGGATTACCCTGACTGGATCATTACATATGGTTTGCATGTATCAAAGTATCAGCTGGGCATGGTGCCTCATGCCTATAAGCCTAATGACTAAGGAGACTGAAATGGGACGATCCCTTAAGCCCGGGAGTTCAAGGCTGCAGTCAGCTATGATTGCACCACTGCACTCCAGCCTGGGTGATGGAGTAAGACCTTGTCTCTTAAGAAAAATCACATGTATCCCGTAAGTACTCAAAAATGTATACATCTATTATGTATCAAATTTAAAAGATTTTTTAAGCATATAGATTTTCTCTGATACCTAGTTAGGAAAATTTAAAGTGGCCTATCTATCCTAAAAAACCCCAAAATCATTTGAGGTAAATATTGTTATTTTGGTTTTCTAGATGAGGAAATTAAAGTTTAGGCAGATAATGTGTTTTTCCAAAGACGTTGAAATAGAACTTGTTGGAATTTGAATTCAGGTTTTCCGAAAATGTATGAAAATTCATACAGATTTAATGAGGTCATTAGCAAATTGTCTACTCCCTTTATGAACTTTATGAAATATTAGAAGTACAGAAAATCATAAAGAATAAAATCAAAATCATCTATAATATCACAACTCAGAAATAGCTACTGTTTAAATTTTGGAGTGTTTTTATCTAATTTTAATGCATAGGTATATGTCCATTTTTTCTCCAACGAAAACTTCTACTATCTATGTTGTTTTAAAACCCCCCTTTAAACAATATGTTATGAGGACTTTTTATAATCTTAAATAGTCTTCCAAAATCTGATTTTAAATTGCTGCTTTTCATCATGGGGATGAAAAAAATCCTTATTGTTCATATTTATGTTTTACATTTTTCCGTCTTAAACAATGATGCCCTCAATATCTTTGTTCATAATTCTTTTTGCATGTCTCTAATTATTCCCTTACATTTCCAGAAGAATAATTACTGCGTAAGAGGTTATTCCATTCATTGATTGCTGTTTAGCAAACTGACCCAAAACTTAGTGACCTAAAACAACTACCACTTTACTATGCCCATGGATACTGTGGGTTAAGAATTCAGAAAGAACGCAGTAGGGATGGTTGTTCTCTGCTCCATGACGCTGGGACCTCAGCTGATAAGATGGCAAGACTGGGCTTAGCTAGGACTGTCGACTGTTGTTCCTAGATATGGCCTCTCTGTATAATTGTACTTAGGCAGTGGCTCAGGGCCCTAAGAGTGAGGAGTTCAGTGGTGTGAGGCAGAGGTTCATGGGCTGTATTAACTAACCTTAGAGGTCTTGTGGTATCACTTTTGCCATACTGTATTGGTCAAGGCAGTTACAAGCACACCTCCGTTCATAAGGAAGGGATGAGGAAGGGATAGACGCCACTACTGAATGCAAAAATACCAAAGAATTTATAGCCATGTTTTAAAACTTCTGTAGAGGATATAAACCACTTTCAGGATTTTGACATACATTATCAAGTTGCTCCTAGAAATGTAAAAATCAACACTTCTTCCAGTGGTGGCTGATAGTACACTCTCACCTATACTGGGTGTTATAACTTTGAGAGATATTTGTTAATTTGATAGGTAAAAGATAGCATATCATGTCATTTTAATTTTCAATTATGTGAGTACTAGTGAGATTTTACATGAATTTTTGTTCACTTGTCAAAATTTTATGTGAATTTTCTATTTTTTGCTTATTTCTCTGTTAGAGTAGTCATATTTTTCTCAGTAATTGGTAGATGTTGTTTACATAGTAAGACTAAGTCAAGGTGTTCTGACTTAAATTGAGTTATTTCACCACCACCCTTTAGCAGCTCTAATCAACATACATTTTTAGTACTCATGGTGTATAAGGTACTTTTCACTTGTAATCCCAATTCTGCCTTTTCCAAACTGTGTGACTTGGACAATTTAATAAAGGCTTTGGACCTTTGTTTCCTCCCCTGTACTACTGGTTAATATTATTTCCATTACATTGGTTATTGTGAGTACTCAGTAATGTCCATGCAAATGCTTCAAAGAAGGCTTATTACATGCAAAGTGTCCAATAAATGTTAGTGGTTATTCTTCATATTATTGCTGTCACCATACCTGAATATTTGTATTTTAGCAATTATCTAATTATTGCCCAATTTGCAACTATATGAATCTGCTAGTCATGTCAAAATCATCTGGCTTTTGAATTTGAAAAAGCTATGGTTGTTCTGAAAAAAGTTTGTCTTTTGCTTATTATTATAACTTGGTTCTCAAGTTTCCCAAAGGAGGTAAGTGACTTACAATGCAGGCTGGGCTGGGGAACATGGTTGTAGGGGCCATTCAGTTAATGGATGAGACACTTGGCAGTAATCACTACCCTCGATTGCCTTGCTAAAATAATTGGAAAGAGAGAAGGAAATAACTCATTTCTTTGTGAAACTCCTGAGACAAAACTAAATTTGATGGCATTTCCTCTGCCTCTTTATTTTTTTTTCCATTCAATCACATTGATTGAGCACAGAATCAAGCCTTATAGAGCACATTGTAGAGTAACAATGATGAAAGAGAAATAAAACCCTCTTCCTTAGAAGGATAAATCCCAAGGGGCTTGCCTTGCTTTGACTTGGGAGAGGCTGTTGAAACAAAAGGCCGGTGACCTGGGTCTGACAGGAACCTAGACAGGGCTCAGCTCCCAGGCTGGAATTACCTGGAATTGTGTGCCTTCTTCCCGATGTGGAATAGCCTCTCTGAGCTCCTTCCTTCTGGAGCCTCAAGGTGGTAGTGTTGGAGCACCATGCATTGATGTATGGAAGTAGTGGGGTGGGGCCTGGCTGGCTCTATCCCCACCATCCCGGGGGCATTGAACATTTGCTGTCTCCAAAGAGGGCTTCCCTGGACTCCAGCCCAGCTGTCCCTGTGTGATAACCACCATTGATCATATTCTGGTGATGAGCCACTTTGGTCCCTGCTTCACCGCTTCTGATCACCCTGTGAAATATGAGTTGGGGGAGTTTACTGTGACAAATGCCTGCTTGACTGAGTCCCTATTCAGGCATCCGGTATCTGCGCTTGCCGCAGACAACCCTTTCAGCCCTGCCAGCCAGACAGTGACAGATTCAGCCTCCTGCTCAGACTGTCAGGGGAGTCTCCCTTTCAGGCCTGGGCTTGTCACAGGAACGCCTGGCCAAATCCTGCCAGGGCTCTGGGCTGCACCTGTGCTTCCAAATGTCAGTGAGCTTGAGAGCCAGGCACTTTCTACCTCTCCCTGTCAAGGTCAGCTGGCCATGATGGGGGAGGGGGAGCTCCTGAGTCGAAGCTGGCCTGTCTCTTTTGTCTTTTGCCCTGCATCAGAAGACAGATCTTTCAATACCAAGGGTACCTGGACTTGTCGAAGAAAGCTTTGAAGAGATCTTGGGTAAAATTTCTCCCTGGAGATATTAGTCCAGGCAAATTTACTTCTCTGAAATGTCCTTTCCAAGTTCTCCTTAACTTAATTTTGTTGGTGTCTGTTGAATACAAAGTGAAGGAGAACAAAACCAGTTATGGGTGGTAATGAAGAAGTGGTTCACGTTCATGACCACTTTTGAGCTTCTGCCAGGGTCAGCCATGTGGTGATCATCATGATGATTTATAAATCAGAAGTTGCAACCTGATGGTCCATGGACTGAATCTGGCACAAATGATTCTTATTTGGCCTGCAGGGTGTGTTTGTTTTTAATCGAACTTGATGCTAATGTTTAGAATTCAGAAAATTTCACAAACTACTTCTGGCTTCTCTTCAAAAACTAAAAGCTCTAACATCACTGGGTTTGCATTCTTGCATGGAGACAGTTGGGGTAAACCAAGTTGTTGCCAATGCTCACTTTAGAGTTTGCCATCATCCTCATCTTTTCCTACTGTTATGCCCAAGTTGCTTCTCTTATTTCTATTACAGGGATGATCACTGTAGATATTTGAGTTGGTGATCCCTGGCACAAACACTGTGCTTCATTTCTGCACTCAATCTTTAATGAACCTTATAGTAAGTTCACCCCTCCACCCCACCACTACTAGGATTTTCATGATTTAAATGCAGTAAATAACAGGAAAGAAGAAAAATCGTGTATTTACTGATATGTGAGGACCATAGTTCAGCATTGCTAACTCTTAGCTCTTGACCTTAGACAAATATTCCTCATGACAAGTTTTGGTCTGAGAGGGGAAAAGAAACACATTAATTGAGATCCATTACATTATCTCATTTGAAATCTTTATAAAAACCTGTCCAGGTTAATGATATGGTTTCTTTTCTACAAACGAGGAAATGGGGATTAGAGTTAAGAAATCTCTTCAATTTTTTAAAGTTAGAAATTGAGGGAACCAGGACTCGCGTTTATTCCGAAGTCCTTGCTGTTCTCAACAACAAACTGCCCCACTCAATGGAATTCTGTGACATCTATTTAGGCTTAAATTCAGGTGTTGCTAAAGAGGCAAGGTGTACCAGCCTCAATAAACAAGCTGTATTTGGACTTTAGAGTCTTTTATAATTAAAGAAAATAAAAGCTATACTTATCATGAGGACTTGTTTTCTTAAGATTTTTTTTAACCCACAAGATTTTCAGATCAAATGGTGCTTTATTGATTTCAACAATGAAAATAAGAGCAAACTTTTATAGAGCACGTATTATGTATTCATATATTACTTTATTTAATCCTCTCAGCAACCGTCTTGGGCAAGTACAGTTATTATCCATATTTTAAGGATGAGGAAACTGAGGCACAGAGAGATAATGCTGAGAGATGTGAACAGACTCCCTAACAAACTAGCTATTAGGTAGACTGAGAACACAGCTGTAAAGGCAGCTTATGTTTCCAACTTTCTGACCCTTGGTGCGTATTGACCAAGATATTGGAGATGCTCTAGCCATTGTCTTTCTGCAGTCTATACCTAGCATTCACCTGTTCTCCAAGATCATGCTGGAAAAACCCCTGAAGGACTCGTTTGCCCAAATAGAAATCTTAGAAGTGTTTCCATAAATGATATTTTAGGAAGGCCCCAGTAGTCCTAATTTCTGTAAATACATTTTTTTCAAAGTGGTCGATATGTGCTATAGAAATTGTCTGAGTTTTCATATACAATGAGTTTTATTGATTCTGAGAAAAAGTTTTGGATGCTCTAACTCCACTGTGTTAGGTTTGCTGTTTTAAATTTGCATAGGTGGGGTTAGTTTATATATTTGAGATATTTGAATGAAAAGCATTTCTCT
Source organism: Rhinopithecus bieti (assembly GCF_001698545.2). NCBI lineage: Eukaryota > Metazoa > Chordata > Mammalia > Primates > Cercopithecidae > Rhinopithecus > Rhinopithecus bieti. The sequence continues at coordinate 1,074,421 of NW_016805421.1, forward strand.
ATCCTTACCACTGAGGGACCATAAGGGGTCATATTGCCCTGCCTGAATTGGAGAATTCACCTCAAATAGATTGGCCGAACTAGTTCCTGATGCCTGTTTTTGAAAGAGTTCCTTGTCGCAATTTTCTCTTAGCAATTGCAGGTTGGCATATGTCTTATGGAGCCCAGAATAGTGACTGCTCTAGCCCTTGGCTGTTAGAGGGAGCATGTAAGCAACAGTTATATCATCCTGCTTTTTCTGTCACTCCATCTCACATTTCTGGACCAATTTGGGTTCTAAGAGGTGTCCATAATGCTTGGGTGCATACAACCATACCATTGGCTACTGTACACTCCTTTGTAGGAACCAAAGTGTTCTTGGTTGGGGGTAATTAGGTAGAAAACAACCTGAACAATTCATGGCTAAAGCTTATAAACCTTTCACTACAGATTTGACTGGTAGCATCTAACATACTCTCCTTCTCTTTTCTTCGTGAGACATAATGGATTAGAATCAGCAGAAAAGCTACATTTGCACTAAATCTCATCTTCAGAAAAACTATGCTTACTCTAGGTCCCATCTCAGCTGCTTTAGTGAAAGCCAGGGCTGAACTATTACCTGTCATGTTTCCTGTTCCACTTTTCAGTGTTCCCAGGATTAGACTCAGGCTTCTTGTTCTTGTTTCCTTTCTATATTCCCTCTCAGGATGATGATTTTATTTAAAATCTGTAGCTACTCTTAAAGGTGTTGACTCTTAAAGAAGACAACCTCAGATCGTATGTGTCCCCTGACCTACAGTCCTATATACTCTCTGTTGGTAGAACCCATCCCTTTGGATGTTCCTTTGGCTTCTCAAAATCAACAGGCTTTAAACTAAGCTTATTACCTGCCTTACTGTCTCACCTACTCCTCTTTCTGTTTTCTGCAGTGGGTATCAAACTTCAGCATGCATAAATTCAGACTCATTAAGTCTAGAATGGGGCAAGGGATTGACATTGTTTGCACGTATCTCTAGTGATTCTGATGTCTGTGGTCCATGTGCAACACTAACAAAGGCAATATGGTGAATGTGCTTGTCTCCATCTGGTCACATGAGCTAGAAATCTTAGAATCACCCTGGACTCCTCTTCTCTCTCAACCCACATCCAAAGGTCTACTGATTGTCCTTCTTTTTTGTGTCCTAAATCGTTTCTCCCTATTTCCACTGCTGCTGTCTTCATTCTATCCTAGGTCATCCCAACCTACTCCTTCTTTCTCCTTAGCTCACTCTTGCCTCCTCCTATCTTCTTTCTACCATACCAGCAGAGTGATCTTTCCAAAATGCAAATATCATATGGCTACTATACGTCCCAAAGTTCTCAATGACTCTATTTTAGAGGATAAAGGCTAAACTTCTTAGTATGGCATATTAGGTCTTTCATGATCAGGCCCCAGCATTTGCATCTAGCTTCACCTCTTTGTCAGTGCCTCATTTCAACCTACACTCCAGGAACATCACAGTATCTCTAAGCCTGGGCATGTTTTAGTTCTATAGTATCCATGCTGTTGCATAGGCTGATCCTTTTGCTTCAATTACTGTTCCTTTTCTTTGGCTGGCTAGATTTTACTGTGTCATCCAGTGAATCAGATCAAACATTTCCACTTTGGGAAAGCCTTCTATGACCTTTGTTGTCTGAATTAAAGGTTTCTCTACAGAACTAGAACTCTGTGTCTGTGGATATTATATAGTTTTGATTTTATTGTTTTACTTTTTTTCAAGCTAGAATGTGATTTTCTTGAAAGCCTTGACTGTGTCTTTAATCTCTGTATGCGTAGTACCTACCTCAGTGCCTGGTGTTTAGTAGGTGTTTCAAAGATGTTTGAGAATGAATGGCCAAATGGTTTTTCCAAAACTTGGTAAGACATTAGCCACATTAGGATTCAAAATCAAGAGGAATGTCCTTCTGTCATGGCCCTTGCAACGTCAGTGGCTCTCATATCTTAGAGCATGTGAAGGTCAGCTTATTACCTAGTTGCCTTTTCCAATGTTAGTTGACCAGATTCAAGTTTCTGGGGTGAGCAAAGAAAGCTGGTGTTCCACTGGTAAAATCAAAAGTCAAGCCTGGCCTCCAAGGTGATTTTAAGATGTGGATGTCAAGCCTAATTTGTACCAAATCAAATGGAAATTTCAAGGAAACTGCTTTCAACTCAATATAAGCAGTTGGGTTGTCTAGAGCCAGGGAGTGGCAAACAAACTTCTTGCCACTAGAACTCACACAGAAGCCAGGCTATTGGAAAAGTGATTCCTGCTTTGGGTGAGAGTCTGGGAATAAATGACTAACTTGGTTATGCAAATATTGTTATAAGCATCTCTAGGATATCCTGTTTCTTATTAAGCATGGTCAAGCAGCCAGCATTCAACAGGCATTTCTTAAGCAATTGTAAAGAATCTGTAATTGTATAGAAATAAACAGGACACTGTCCTTGTCACAAAGAGACCAGCATGTAAACATACAACTTAGCTTTTAGAAGTCTTGTCCTGGCAATTTATCAAAATTCTCTTCCACATCAAAAGAATAAGAACAGAGAGTTGAGGATCGGTATGAAAGAAACTTCTGTTTCCTGTTGTGAAACAAAAATTCCCTAAGGGGAGGTGACATCTGTAATGTTTTAAGTAAGGGACACCTCATCCTGCATTTTTTTTTTTTTTTTTAAGAAGAGTATTTCAGAGGGAAGGCATGTTCGATTGACTATGATAAAGTTGCTCCTAGAAAAGACCATGTTCACAGAACAAGAAAGCCGGGGTGGGTTCTCTCCACGGAACAGGAAAGCCAGGTGGCCTTTTGGTGGAGGGCACTATGGGAGGAGCTGCCTCAATGTAGAACTAGTCTTGGGAGAGTCCAGGGAGCAGGGTCAGTATCTTCCTGTGGGCAGCCCCAACAGAACTATGTGATCAAATGAGCATGGAATTCAGCATGAAAACCACAGCACAAAGAAGGGGGTACACAGCAGGATATCTTTGGTTAATAGAGAATTGTCTCATCTGTAAGTGAATCCTATTTTAGATTTTAAAACAAAAAAGGTTTTAAACAAAAGAAGTTAGTTTAGGAACAGGACATTTCTAAGTGTTTCCAGTGTTTTTGTCTCCTGGGGGAAGCTGTTTTCCAAGTGACTGTGGGTACTTCGATGATAAGGCAAAAAACTTCTGTTTACCTGCAACTGGGCCAAAAGGGATGGACAATACTGTAGCCCTCTGCTAGGCAGCAAGAGAGTCAAAGGAGTGGAAGTAGGGTTCTTCTGAACTCGGAAAACTCTCAAAAGAGATTATTTTGAAAGGTGGAAATTAAAAAAAAAAATTGATAATGAATTTTAACTCTCCTTCTTGTCAATACAAGAAGATGGCAGTTGGCTCAATGGAATCCTACAGAACATTATTAAGCACAATAACTTCTGATTTCCTGCTGAATCCAGAGGGCAACATAATATTACTCATTCTTTCACTCAACCAGCTAATGCCTAACAATCAGGGGCCTCTGATTGTCCACCCACTGCCTAGTATCCGGGGCACTTACCTCCCTCTGCTCTCAGGTCACTGCAGCTGCAAAAGAATCTGGGAGTTGAATTCAGCGTCCAAATGAATTATTTGTAAAATACAATCCACTCAATTTAAAGAATTTGCAGCAATTTGGATTATAAAATGCAATTAAAATAAATCTCCAGGCAGGACGTGGTGGCTCACACCTGTAATCCCAGCACCTGGGGAGGCTGAGGCGGGAGGATTGCTTGAATTCAGGAGTTCAAGACCAACCTGGGCAATGTAGCATGACCTCAAGTCTACTAAAAATAAAAAAAGCTGGCAGGGCACTTTTTTGGTGGTAGTGTACACCTGTAGTCCCAGCTAATTAGGAGGCTGAGGCGGGAGGACCACTTGAGCCTGAAAGATTGAGGCTGCAGCGAGCTATGATTACACCACTTCACTCCAGTCTGACTGACAGAGCAACACCCTATCTCAGAAAAATTATGAATAAATACATAACTGAACCTCCACAGGAAGCAAATGTGGTATTAGGAATTTGTTATTGTCCTACAGATGACAGTCACAAATCTACTTGTTGCAAGTTACTCAATAAATCCTACATTAGAACTTAGAGGGAAAGCCAAAGATTTCTCTTGCTACTCTTTAGTGTATTAAAATATAAAGGGGTTTTGAGAGTACTGTGATGGCATAACAGCCTGATGGTCCTTGTCCATAAAGATACTGTGATGGCATAACAGCCTGATGGTCCTTGTCCATTCTTTCAACATGGAACAAGAAGAACTTGAAAGAACTACATGGAATCCTTAGAGCGTGTGTCTACGCAATATGATAAACTGAGCAGAATAGGTTCAAGATGAGGTTTCTCCTAGAGAAAACACTACCACTGTGCTGCTGAATTTTGGTCTGATGTGAGGATAGAGCCTAAGGATCCTGTCTTGAAATAAAAAATTATCCTATTAATGATAGATTCTTGAAGTTTTTTGTGTCTGTATGAGCTCTTGCAGGGGAATGTAGGGACATGAGTTTCACTCAGGCTGGGATTTCAATTGCCAACCAAGCTATCACTTACCTTCTCTGGGCTCCAATTCCTTTATCTCTAAAGGCAAGAGGGTTGAATTGGATGCTTTATTAGATATCTTCTTGATCTGAAACTTAGTTATAGGAAAGTTCTTTACTCATTTTTGATGCTGGTTCACTTAGCTGTCATATACTCATCTGTTAGATATTTAAGGCTACATACTTATTTATCAAGCACCATGCTAGGTTAAAGGATAAGTCTATAATGGTGAAAAGCAGAGTCGTACTTCCAAGGACCTCAAAATACAGTGGAGAGTGAGGAGCAATAATTAATATAATAAATAACAAACATAATAAAATGCAATGCACAATAATCTATGGGAAGTATAAAGTGCTTTGGAAACTCGAATGAGGGATAGTTTACTTAGTCTTTGGAAGTGGAGCAGAAAAAGATGGTTTCTAGGAGAAAATAACATTTAAATTGAGCCCTGAAAGGGTTCTGCTGAGCAAGAGAATGAGGAGTTAGAGCTGTAGAGTGGATTATATTCAGAGGGAAGCATTTGTAAAAGGGCTTAAGGGTGGGGGAGCAAAAAAGAATATCAGCAATGTGCTTATGAAGCTGGAGGGAATTCAGCAGGGAAAACACATCATAGAGAAGGGTAGGGGTATAGCAGGATGCAATTGAAAGTGGAGTGATGGCAGGTCATGCAGTGAACCAGGGAGTTTGGATCTTACTTTGAAAATTGGTGGGGAAATGGGAGCTTTTGAAGCAGGGGAGTTAAGTGATCAGTGCTTTGTTTTAGAAAGATCTCAGGCTGCAATGTGTAGAAGGGGTTAGGGGCAGGGGCTTGGCTTGGCTGGCCAACTCTGAGCTGGAGGGCGAAACCAGTGAAGATGCTTTCATTTTTTGACAAGGCCACCAGCTGTGTAATTGGAGTTTTCCAGGCTGGTGCATGTGAATCCTGAGCCTGCAAGCTAGGAGTGACTAATGAGAGGGTACCTGATGCTGCTCTCTAGACTTGGGCCCCCTCTGTGAACACCTCAGCAGGCCAGAGAGGAGCTGCTCGCTGCTTCTTCTAACCTGGGCACTAACTGAGTCAAGCCTCCTATCCAGATTGGGGCTGGCATTTGCAGCCTCACCAGGAGCAGAGAAAGAAGAGCCAACTCCCTTGCAGGCAGATAGGAAGGAGCTGAGTCTCCACAGGACACTATCAGTCAGGATTTGCTCATTGCCTGGCTGAGTTGTCCAAATGGGTCCATATGCCCCACAGTTTCTGTCCATACCCTTGGATGACCTTGTCACTCTCAGCTTTTGTTTTGTTGCTTCATAAAATACTAGAACTTTCCAGAAAATGTGCAAACTCCTCCTTTGTTGGAAGAGGACATCGTGGCCATTCTTGCAAAGAACTGTAGACCCCTGGAGGAGGGGCCTCTCAAACACAGAAAGATTCAGAGCTACAAAGGGGAACGGCTTTGGCTGCCTATCTCAGGGCCCTTCTGAGCCCTGGTAGACAGAAAAAACACATGTGTAAATAACACAAACATTTGGCAGCTGTACCACATCCCCATTCATGCTTGGAGACCAGAAAGTTCAGAAGGCATGGGCTGGGGCTGAGGGACAAAAGTTGTCAATCTCTCTATCCAAAGGAATCTATTCTTATAACTCTACTTTGGTGTGCTTTAATTCTGGGTCTGAAGCATAAACACTGGGTGTTGGTGCTTGGGGAGCCTGTGCAAAGCCCATGGAAGGGCTGTGCTTTGACAGGAGCTCTGTGAATGCATCATCTTGGATTGTGTTTTGCCTGTCATCACTGTGTATAACTATGTATAACTCTTTCAGTAGGTTGTAATTCCTTGAAAATAGCAAAGGTACTTATTCAATCTGGTTTTCCCAGAAGCACTAAAACATGGTGGCTTACACCCCGTAGGTGCTCAATAAGTTCTTCTTGGAATAAAAGGGAATATGTGTCTAGGTTTGCTCACTCAACTTTAAGAGTTTGGTAGGGAGGTCCTAGTTAGGGTATGCTGCCGCCATTCACACAATTGAAATGATTGGATTCTAACCCTGGGCAGTTTCCTGAAATTGAAGAGATCTCAGCTATATAACATTTCTGGGGTGCTTCACAGCCATGGGTGGGCCTAGGGAAAGCACAGCCTTATGTATTTGCAATGGCCTTGGAGACCATTCACCGATTATTAACTGTCATATCACAACAATTCACTGGGTGCTCCCCACATGCCAGTCCTCAATACGAGCTTCTGTATTCAGGACTTTACATCTATTGTCTTCATTAGTCCTCACTGCAGCCTAAGTCTTATTGCTATTTTTTACATGAGGTCATCTAGGCCTCTGGAGGTTATGTGATTTGCTCAAGGTCAGCTAATCATGCTAGAGCCAGGATTCATGCCTGGGTCTGTCTGACTCCATAGCTCATGCCCATTCTATAGCTCATTACATAGTTTCACTGGTTGTGTTAGTGGGGTTGCGTTCTGGGCAGGTGGACCAATGTTTATGGAAGCTTCACTGAGCCTTGAGGACTGAGGATAGCATGCATGTGAAGGGATTTTCTTCCTGGGAGATGACATAGAAAATGAAAGGCCTCCACAAACTCTAGACTCTCTCCTCCTGGCGCGGGGATAAGAACAGATGGTTGCCAGAACTCCCAGGTGTGTCTAGATATGATCCAGAAAAGAAAGAAATGAGATGTGATTCTGGAAGAGGGACCATTTATGGGCAGGACAACAGAAAGCAATGGGGTGTGTGTGTGTGTGTTGTGGGGGCAGTTGCTGAGTGCAGATCTCTGGAACCTCTGGCTAATAGCTATAGAGATGTAAACAGCAACCTTGAGAGTTTGGTGAGCTTTTTAAATCTCTGAAAAAAATGACCTGGAGTAGGTGGTTCCTAGTCTATTCCAAATTGTCATACCTGAGTGACTATGCAAGGAAAAGATCATTTGGGGGATGACAGGAACTAGTGTCTATGGAGCAGAGAGACTATTCTCCTGGATGCTTTACCCAGATTTTGAGGTAGGAGGGGAAAAGCAGCAGGGAAGGAGAAGGTCCAGAAGTCAGAAAGCCTAGAAGCAAGAATACAACAGTCAGAATCACAAATTACTTGTGTTAAGTTATTCTGTGTTTCAGCTCTGGGTCTTCACAGACCCCTTCCTTCTGGGGTCTTGGGCACATGGAAAAAGACAATCAAATGCATAGCAGAGTTGTATGAACCTAAGATGTTATTACTGTAATGTAGCAATTTTGTTCTGCCAACAAACCTGATATTTTCTTGTGAACATGGTCAAGATGTTAAGCCATAATCTTCCAAAGTTTATGTTAGAAAAGTAAAAAGTGCTGCTCAATGTGACATTCATAATTCTAGTGAAAGTTCTCCTTTCTTCCCCTGCAAAGTTCCCCATGGACTATATTTTGGAAGATGAGGGTAGAATTATAGAATTGAGCATAGAACTTTAATTTATCTGTTTTAATTATTTTTTATTGGTGGGGAGAAGGGGAATTTTGTTTAGGAAGGATCTGGAAAACAGAGCCCCAGTCTAATAAAACGCATTTTCCTGGTGATGTTAGATGTAGTTTTTTTGTTTGTTTGTTTGTTTATTTTTTAAGAAATCTTTGCCATTGACAGAAGAAATGTTTAGGAATTTTAGGGGATCAACCTTCCAAAAACATTGAATTGTGTGTTTCTACTAGCATAGTGAGCATACATTCATCCCTGTTGCCCTGGCAGGTTTAATTTATCCAGTGAAGCTGTGAGTGGTCACTTTTAGGTATGGTTATTACATGATTGAGGCAGTCCTGACAGGAAGAAAACAAAAGGACATATTGTGGCCATGGAGCAGAACAAATGGTTAAAGCCGTACCTGGCTCCACTATATTCTCCTTAACAAAACAAACGCTGTGAGAATTGATCTGTTTGTAGAGAGACACCTTTTGAGTATAATGGCCCATTCCTGGCTCACGGCACACCCTAGACTCACTCAATCTATTCCTCCTTTTTCTCCTTTTTTTTTTTTTCTTTTTTTTTGAAAACTCTCAATTGCACTAACGACTGAAAAAATTCCAATTAGTAACTTGGTTTTTGAGAATCTGTATTGTTTGGTTAGTATCTGTACAACTCATCTAACTGATTAAAGAAAATTGCACAAGACTTAACCTTACAAAATAAATACATTTGAAACAAACCTTTTGATGAAATGTTGGTGGCACTTTTCTAATGGCACCTCTCATTTTGAAGTCTCTTTAAAACTGAACAAACCCCACAGTTTTGAATGGCAGTAGTTTTGGCAGCCAGGGCTCATTTGGACAGATTCTTATGGTCAAATGTCCATCTGTGGCCTGTGTCTAAAATCTTCCATTTGTCTTCCTTTTCTGCAGAGTAAGTAAAATTACTAGCACACTTCAGATATGGGCTTCAGAGGCAGAAAGCTATGCTTCTGAGATGTAAAATATCTTGAAATAAGATTTTGTTCAAAGACCATTACGGGTACTTTTTCACCATTCTTTTGGAATCATTAAAATGATTCTTAGCTAAGATATGGATACACAGGAATGGTATGATCAAGTCTCACAGAAGTTTATATTCTACTGCATGAACTTCTGGCCTTATGTTGCTTCAAGTTCAGTGAGAGCCTTTGGACAAAAATGCATCTATGATGTTGCCAAAGCCAAAATCAAAATTAGAACCTTTTATGCTTCAACAAATGTCTCAAAAAAGGGAAAGGACAGCTCACAGAAGGGGAGAAAAGCTTTGAGAGGCAGAGGCAGGCAGATCACTTGAGGTCAGGAGTTTGAGATCAGCCTGGCCAACATGGTGAAACCCTGTCTCTACTGAAAAAATAAAAATTAGCTGGGCTTGATGGCAGGTGCCTGTAATCCCAGCTACTAAGGAGGTTGAGGCAGGAGGGAGGCGTAGGGTGGTAGGAGGGAGGTTGAAACCGGGAGGCGGACATTGCAGTGAGCCAAGATCACGCCACTGCACTCCAGCCTGGGTGACAGAACGAGATGCCATCTCAAAAAAACAAAACAAAACAAAACAAAAAACAAAAGGGCAAATGATCTGAATCGACATTTTCCGAAGGAGATAGACAAATAGCCAGTAAGCACATGAAAAGATTAGCTATCATGGAAATGTAAATCAAAATGACAATGAGACACTACCTAACATCCACTAAGATGGCTATAATAAAAAAGACAAATAACATAAAATGTTGGTGAGGAAGTAGAGAAATCAGAACCCTTATACGATACTGGTGGGCATGTAAAATGATGCAATTGCTTTGCAAAATAGCCTGACAGATCTTCAAATGGTTAAACATAGAGATTATCATATGATCCAGCAATTCCACTTTTAGGTGTATTCTTAATGAAATGAAAACATATATCCACCAAAAAATTGTACATAAATGTTCCTAAATGCTGCTAAACATTTTTCATCATGGCCGAAAAGTAGAAACAACCCTAATGCCAATCAACTGATGAATGGATAAACAAAATGTGATATATTTTATTTATCCATTGAAATGTTATTCTGCCACAAAAAAGAGTGACATATTGATACACGCTACAACATAGATGAATGTTAAAAACATTATATTATGCTAAGTGAAATAAACCAGTTACAAAGGACCACATATTGTACGATTCCATTTATACGGAATGTAGGAATAGATGTGTGAATTGTATTGTATGTGAGTTATGTTTCCATAAAGCTCTTGAGAAAAATAATGCATTTATGATGTGTCTCTGCGTCCTTTTTTATCTCCTTTGTTTTGTACTTGACTCTTAGAAACGAAAAGGGATATATCTTAAAATTATAGAAAAAACTAATTGAAAATCTTCAAGGGAGGAAAAATATAAGAATTATGTGTGATACCTACCAAGGTCAAACTTCTGATTGACTAAGCACGGATAAACCCTGGAGTTGGGTGAGATGCCACAGAGAAATTGTCCTTCATTGCTTTCTGCTTTTGAGACCAAGGAAAACATATTATGGCAAATATAACAGTTAGGTAGTCCCGGTAATGGCCAAAGCAGGTAGTGCACAGACTAGGAACTGAAAAGAAAAACAGACAGGAAAAGACCCATTTCTAAAGTGCAAGTAGCTTTTGAATCTGATGTTTTTGTTCCATCCGGTTCACGGGTGTGTGGTGACTTTCTGTGGACCTGTTTGTCTGTCGCTAGGAGATAAAGAATCAAAGCTCTGCCCACGGCTACTCTCCTTAAAACTACACCTTACTGAAGTTTTTGTGTGTCAGCTGCCACTATAGTGTGTTTGGGATGGAAATTGTTAAAACGAAAATATAACAGAATCTACAGGCCGAGGCAGCATTGGAAATTGTCCAGCCATCCTGCAGAGCATGCACAAAAGAGATGTTTAAAGCAAGGCTTCATTTTGAAAGCAAACCCTTAAGGGAACATGTTTTAAAATTCTTTAAAAAGTCTTTGTTTGGCACATGAAAGGGAAAATGACCAGAGGGAAGATGAAGTTAGAGGCAGCCAAAGTCTGAACTTCAGGGCAGTCACTTGTTTTCTGTTCCTCCTTATTGTCTTTCTCATTGGATCAGCTACCGTAATTCACTACTTTAGTGATTGATGAGGGAGAAAAAGGAATCTCAGAAGAAAATGGCATAAAATCTCTATCAATGAATTGGCTATAATAGCACCAGGTGGATGGCAAAGAAACAGCCCAATAGCACAATCAATCAGAAACCTGCTTTAGTTTGGAAGCCTTACTTAGGCTTAAGGCAAAAATTCAGATTATTGAAATGTTTGTCCTCCCACCCTCCTTGTTTATTTGGTGCAAGTGTCTATTTAAAGAGGTTAATTGAAAAAGACAAAAACAAAAGCAGTGCTGAGGGAGACTAAAACAGACGTTTTTCAGGGCCAGAGTCCAGAGCGTCTTGACCTATGCTTACTGAATGTGCCTTGTCTGTGCTGTGTGTTTCTTGGCATGTTGTTTCATTAATTGGTGCTGGCTTTTCTGCATGCTAATTGTGAGCAGCACATGGAGATATTGATGTTAATTAGTGTTTTTTTTTTTTTTTAAACACAAAAAACAAACCCCTTCCCGTGTGAGGCACCCTTCGGAATGCACATTTTAAAAATTTAAATTGGTCGCTTGGGGTGATCTCTTAAAACATTAACAAATTTAGTTTGGTGTTAACAACTTTTATGCTGTGGATGTTTCTACAAAGGAATTATCACCAGAGCTATAGAAAAGCCAAGTGGCCTATTAAATACTTCTGATGTGTATTGAAATAGTTGACCAAAGGTTGAATTTTCAGTCTTGGGGAACAGACAGCATCTCACCGTGTCTCATTTCATCCAGAACTCAGATAAAGAGGTAGACAACTGCATCTCATGATCACATTGTCATGCCCACCTTAGGCCTCTGGTGTACCTAGCACCTGCTGATGAGGCCTTGATTCTGGAGGAGGATGTAGGGAATGTAGATTCCAGACATTGGAACTTTGACTTAGACAAGCCTTTTAATGCTGTTTGAACCATGATTTCCCTTTCTGAAATAAGATTGGACCAGATAAACTCTCACAGTCCTTTGAGCTCTCAGATTTCGTTGTTCTGTGATTTATATGCTGCTGCCTCAGCACTCAGCTGCCATTCTTAGAACTGTTTAGATCTAATCACATAAATTAAAATATAAAATAGGTAAAGTGTACAGGACAGGGAAATTACGCTTAGTTTTTTCTTAATAAAAAGTTTTAATTAAGATATAGATCTATAAACACACATATCCACACACATTAAAATAATGTTATTTTCATTAGCAACAGGTCCTTGAATAACATTGTTTTACTCAATGTTGTTTCTATAATGTTGAGGAAAAATAATCAATTCCTGCAGGGGCCACTGTCTGTGTAGAGTCTGCACGTTCACCCCATGTCTGTGTGGGTTTCTTTCATGGACTTTGGTTCCCTCCCACATTCCAAAGATGTGCATATCTGATTAATTGGAATGCCTGAATTGTCCCAGTTTGAGCAAGTGTGACAGAGTGTCAGAGTGCATCCTGTGATGGGATGGCATCTTGTACAGAGTTGGCTCCTGCCTAGGACCCTGAACTTACAGGATAAATTCTGGCCACCTGAAACTCTTAACTGGAATAAGTATAATGAATAATGAATAAAATAATAAATACAAGTTATTGTACAATGAAAATTCATAAAGTATATGATAATCATACAAATGCACAGCAATAAATGATGCAGTAAGGAAGTGCTCAGAGAGTCACCATGTTTGTTATTATTTACTTTTGAACTGCATGGTGGTAAGAGGTAATCCTGACAATTTTCACTTTGCAAACATTTATTCTTTGATTTAACTCACCATCACTACAACTGTCATCACTCACTAATTCACCAAAAATTGGGTAAATGATTATAAGATTTGCTTGTATTAATCTTTCTTAACTGTATGTATAGCTCACATGTATTTTAATATTTAATATTAGAAGTACTCTGTGTCTTTATTAGAAGTTTGGTGATGTTTTCATGATCAGAAATATGATGTAGTAACTTAACTCTTGTTTAGATCAATTAGCCTGTGGTAACATTGGTGTTTTCAAATGTCACTTTGCTTGACGTCATAGTTTCCAAGAACCTATTGATGATGTTAAGTAAGGACTGACTACAATTCAACTGAACCTTGCAGGTAAATTTTCATTCCATTAGCCCAATTGTCTATCATCCTCTTATAAATTTCACCAGCATGCAAAACAAGTAGCCCACCAAAGCCAGCTTCTAGGAATCTCTTTCTCAATTAACAAGCAATTATTGTGCATTCAGTATGTACTCACACTGCTCTATGAACTCTAGGGTAATTGAATAAATTTAAAACTTAGTTCAATTAAAAAAAAAAAAACAGTGCTGCTTTCTTTGGGTATGAATTGTGTTCATCATAGGGATTTAGGAAGGAGAAGAAAACAGAAAGTAGTTCTAGTTAGAGAAATCTTCATTGAGTATGTGACACATGAGTTAGACTCCAAAAGTTAGGCAAGGTAAGGGCATCCCAATAGAAGGATGGGAGAAAGTAACATTAGAAAATAAATGCAGATTACACCAACCATCTCTGTTGAGGAAGTAAATGGAGGGGTTTACTGATACAAACAAACAGCACTGCTATGGCACATCACCATGGTGTTTAGACTTAAGGCTATGGCTAACATGAATAAGTTGTTTTGAGAATTACCATGGAGTGCATGCAGAATGAATCCTCATGCCCTAAAATTATCACCTCTACGGAGCATTCTAGATGTTCCCAGATGGAATTAAATTGTCCATTGCATGTTCTTCTTCCATGTATTTTATAAGTATTGGGTTGCAATTAAGATGGTGTTTGTCAAAAAAACCTAAAATATCTGAGCCTGAGGCCAAAAAGGGAGATATAATATAAGAGTGGTCTTTTAAAAACATAAGGCATAAAACACAATATTGTTCCTGTGCTAACAACCTTTCAATGGACTGCTCATCTGCATTCTGATATGTAAAAAGCTTGAAAATCATACCTCTTATCCTTACAACAGGAAAAAGTTGGACACACTGGAAATCAATGACTTTTCATGGACCTGTCAGAGAATTGAGGTCTTGGGACAAACTGCCATCATGAAACCTGGAGGGACAAGTACATCCAGAAAGACATAGCCAAATCTGTTTACCTCAGGCAAAAGCTGCTGAAACCATAATGTAGAAGGAACACAAGTAATTTTGATGAATTTCTAGAGGCTGGACTAATTTGAGAGTGATAAACATTTGTGGGGCCACAGCCCAGAAAAGGGGAGCACGTTTTCATGAAATTTGCCTCCAAGAAACTACCAGGTTCTCATGGTGAATATCTGAGGAAAATCTCTGTGTCTCTGCCAGATGGAGAGGAAGAGTAATCACTGAAAAATATACCCAGAACGTTCTCTGTAACCAAGCCCCACTCTCCAGGGAAAAGGACTTGCCTTAGCCCATCTGGGGTAAAGGCATTTCTTACACTTCAGTTTTCTCTAGCCTTCTTACTTGAGTGTGAAACAGGAAGACATAAATGAGTCAGGGTTTTAAGGAAATATATTAGAAATCCTGAAATTAGGAAGAAAGTAGTCAGCAGGGATGGAACAAAGCTATATTTGTGGGAAAACACTGTGAGGATCACAGCTCTGAGATAGGTCAGCCAGAAGACTGATGAAGTTTCATTGGAGAGTTATAGAATGCTCCTTTATACTACTGTCCCAATAGAAATCAGCGTGCTAAGAGTGGATTACAGTTGGAAAAGTTGCCAGACACAGACTCTTTTTGAGGAAGGGAGAGGACTTGGTGAAAGTGAAGTCAAGAGAAGAGACAATAAAGGGACATCACAGGAATTTGAAGCCTCTGGCACCTGCATCTACAGCAAACATTAAACTTGGCCCAATTCCTAGCCAGATTACATAAATTCTTACACTCCAGATCTATTTGTTAAGTCCACATTACCTAACACAGGGGATACTTTTAATAGAGAGTCACAAATAATGCCAAAGGGCAATAAAAAATCACAGTCTGAAGAGACAAAGCAGCAATCAGAACCAGACTCTGATACAACATAAGATGTTGACATTATAAAATAGGAATTTAAAATAACTATAATTGATATGTTAGGAATTCTATTAAAAATAGACAACATAGATGAACATATGTTCATGAGGCAAGCATGCCCACTCCTACCACTTCTATTCAATGTAATATTGAAAGTCCTAGACAGAGCAATTAGGCAGAAAAAATAAATAAGAGGTATCCACATAATAAAAGAAGAATTATAATTGTCCCTGTTTGCAGATGATATAATCTTATATATAGAAAATCCTAAAGACTCTATCAAAACACTATTAGAACAAAGAAACACATTCAATAAATTTGCAGGATACAAAATTAACATACAAAAATCAGTTGCATTTCTACATACTAACAACCAAACCTCTGAAAAGGAAATAAATACAAACAATCTTATTTACAACAGCACTAAAAAGGATAAACTTAACAAAGGAGATGGAGAATTTGTATACCAAAAACTACAAAACATTGATAGAAGAAATCAAACAAGACACAAACAAGTGGAAAGATATCCCATGTTCATGGATTGGAAGACTTAATATTGTTAAATATCCATACTATCCATACTATCTAAGGTAATCTGCAGATTCAGTGCAACTCCTATCAGAATTCCAGTGGCATATTTACAGAAATTGAAAAAAAAACTATGAAATTTATATGGAACTACAAAAGACCATGAATAGCTAAATCAGTCTTGAGAAAGAAAGAACACTTTTTGATTTCAAAATATGTCACAAAACTACAGTAATTAACAGAGTACAGTACTAGCATGAAGACAGACACATAGATCAATGGAACAGAATATAAAGCCCAGAAATAAATTCAGGCATATATAATCAACTTCAACAAGTGTGGCAAGAATACACAATAAAGAAAGGACAGTCTCTTCAAAAAATGATTTTGAGAAAACTGGATATCCACCTGCTAAAGAATGAAATTGGACCTTGATTTTATACTATACACAAAAATAAACTGAAAAATAGATTAAAGACTTACACATAAGACCAGAAACTGTAAAACTCTTTGAAGAAAACAAAAGGAGAAGGGTAGAGCCAGATGGCAGAACACGATTTTCCAGTGCCTGTCTCCCTGCAGAAACATCAATTTGACCAACTATCCAAACATGAAAATATCTTCACAAAAAAGCAAAGAAAACCAAGCGAGGGATAACAGCACATAAGTGTAGTAAGGAAATAAGAAAAGACATATTAAACAGGGTAGAATGTGCACTTTTACATTACCTATGTCACCCCTCCCCTAATCTCAGGCCCCGCAGCATGGAGGGAGATACTCTCTGCTTAAAGGAAAGATAGGGAAGTGAACACTGGATTTTGCCTTAGGCTTCAACACTGGGCCCACAGCAGTAAAACCCTACAATGAGCAGACTGCAACAGCCCTAGACCTCAAGTTTACAGGGTCTTTCTTCTGATTGGTCAGTTTCACTATTGATGCTCTCTATTGCACTTTTCATTTTGTGCATAGTAATTTTCAGCTTCAGAGTTTCTGTTTGATTTTAAAAATAATTTTAATCGTGTTGTTAAATTTCTCATTTTGGTCTTTTATTATTTTCCCCATTTAAAAAATATTTCCCTGTATTTTCTTTTACTTCCTATACTTGTGGTAACCACAAAACAAAAAGGTATGTTAGATAAACAAAAAATAAGAAGTAAGGAATCAAAGCTTATTACTAGAGGAAATCCCTTAATCACAAAGGAAGATAGCAAGAAAGGAAGAAAGTTAAAAAACATCTACAAATCAACTAGAAAGCAACTAACAAAATGGCAGTAGTAAGTCCTTACCTATCAATAATTACCTTGAATATAAATAGATTAAATTCTCCAATCAAAAAACATAGAGTGCCTGAATGAATAGGAAAACAAGTTCCAGTTTTATGTTGCCTACAAGATACTAACTTCACTTGTAAGGACACATATACACAGACCAAAGTAATGGGACAGAAAAAGATATTTCATGCAAATGAAAACCAAAAGAAAGAAAGAATAGCAATACTTAGATAAAACAGATTTTAAGTCAAAAACTGTGAAAAGGAAAAAGTCATTACATAATTATAAAAGTGTCAGTCCAGAGAGAGGATATAACATATATATATATTTTATATAAATACACATATAAATATATGTGTATACATAAATATAAGTATGTAAAAATATATGTGTATATATTATACACACACACACACAGGCAATCAACATTAGAATGCCTAAATATATAAAACAAATATTAGTAGATCTGAAGGGAGAGATAGAATGCAATACTGCCAAGATGAGCTTGGTCAGGGAGACCCTAACCCAGTGATGCTAGAGGAATGAAAGACCCACACACAGAGATATAGAAGTGTGGAGTGGGAAATCAGGGGTCTCACAGCCTTCAGAGCTGAGAGCCCCGAACAGAGATTTACCCACATATTTATTAACAGCAAACCAGTCATTAGCGTTGTTTCTATAGATATTAAATTAACTAAAAGCATCCCTTATGGGAAACGAAGGGATGGGCTGAATTAAAGGAATAGGTTGGGCTTAGTTAACTGCAGCAGGAACACACCCTGCTAATTAGCATTAGCAGATCGCTCATGCTAATCGTTTTTGGCTTAAGAATGCCTTTAAGCGGTTTTCCACCCTGGGCAGGCCAGGTGTTCCTTGCCCTCATTCCCATAAACCCACAAACTTCCAGCTTAGGCGTTAGGGCCATTATGGATATGTTACAGTGCTGCAGAGATTTTATTTATGGCCAGTCTTGGGGCCAGTTTATGGCCAGACTTCGGGGGCTTGTTCCCAACATGTCTCCCTTCTTTGATTTGCAAAGAGATAAAAGCAAGGGCAGCTTTGTCACTGTAAGCTACTTCTCGCAGGAGTCAGGATCCACATCTGCAGACTATACAAAGACAAACAACATAAATTAAAAGCACAATCATCATTGAAACCACAGAGCTTCCAAGTGTTTTTATCCATTTTAATGGGTTACTAGCTGCTAATTTGTCTGCAGCTCCTTTAAGCATGCCAGTACCTGGCATTAAGGCCAGGTGTGCCTGTGATGCTTTAAATATTTGTTCTTCTAATTTTGCTATATCCAAAGACAAGTTTGTAGAGTGTCCTTCTAGATGCTTTTTTATTCTTTCCCAAATTTTGATCTTTTTAAGAGCATTTAATGGTTTCCACAAATCCTTATGTTTAGCTCCTAGAGCGAGCTGTATCATTTGAGGTTGAGGTGACACTATACTGTCATGGTTCCAGATAATAGGAACTTTTGCTGTATTTCTTATCATTTCTACCATCTGACCATTTTGTTCAGATCGTCTGAACATAGTGTGACTGTGGCATGCAGACTGAGAAGTGCAATTTAAGCTAAACATCCCCTTAGGGGACCAATTAATAATGATTCCATAGGAATCATTGTGCAGTACCTCTGCCTGTTCTGCAATGCAATCTTCCTAAACAAGTACATTCATTTTTTCTAACTGGGTCCAATCCTGTTTACAAATAGGTTTTTGAGGGTAGTATGCCTCAATAATAGGAGCAGATTTATTATGGTAAATATTGAGATCAGAAAGCATGTGTAACTGTGTCATAGAGTGATTGCATCCAGGCATTATTGCCAGCCAAGTTTGATAAATATACCCAATAAGTATAATTGTTCTCTGTGTCAGTCCTTGTTGAAGGAATACTCATGGCAGTGGTGATAACTGCTCTCATAGCTACCATTAAATTATTTATTGTGACTGGTTGTCCTGCTTTCCTCAGGTTTTCCTCTGCCATCTGTGACAGCTTCTTGATCTGTCCCCAGGTGGGTGGCTGTGTTTGATGGGTGTCGTTCGTGACAGCTGGGGTCCTCCTCAGTGTCAGTTTCTACATGGCTGCAACTGGGGGATCCTCTGGATCCTCCCGGAGTCTCTTCCTCGGGATCTGGCTCACGATAAGGTTATAGGTGTCTTGATGGTATCCAAATCGGCTGTTGATTTTTGCCTGGAGAAATACAAGCATAACCTCTAACCCAAGTTATTATTTTACCTATTTCTTAACTTTTTGTTGTTGGATATTTTCACCAAATAATGCTAGATTCAATTGTGTATGGACTGTCCTGTAATCCCTATTTCTCCTCCTTTTTGTTAAATTGAGCAGGTTGAATTGGCCATGTGGACGACCAGTGCTGTAGAGAAATGATTGAAATGTCTGCTCCTGTATCTACCAAACCTTTAAATTTCTTTCCTTGAATAGTTATTTCATAGGTAGGATGTTTATCAGTAATTTGATTTACCCAATATGCTGCTTTGCCTTGTTTATTTGTGCTTCCAAATCCTCCTGTTCATTTAATTTCACCCATTCCCACATATGGTACAATCAGTAGCTGTGCTATGCACTCTGCTGGCTCTGCTTTCCAGGGAACAGAAGTAGATATAACAATTTGAATTTCCCCATTGTAATCTGAATCAATGAGTCCTGTATGTATTTGTACGCCTTTTAAACTTACACTAGACCTTCCTAAAAGTAATCCTATTGTCCTGCTGGCAAGGACAATCCTGTTGGGATCTTTTGTGGGGGTTCCCCAGGCAGAAGGCTTATTATGACCATGCTTCCCACAGTTAAAGCAAGCTCCAGGAAATGGAGTATTTCCTTTATCCACTCTCAGTCCTGCCATTGCCTGTGCCAACAAGGTAGCTTTATGCAGATTACCTCGAATACCATCACAGGCCTTGATATAATCAACTAAATGTGCTTTCCCTCTGATAGGTCACAGAGCAACCTGGCAATCGGGATTAGCGTTGTCGAAAGCTAATAACTGCAGTACTATATCCTGAGCAGCAAATCTGCAATCTTCTTTTAAAGAGACTCCTGTAACCGAGCTATAAAATCAACTTATGGTTCTCTGGGTCCCTGTTTTATAGCACTAAAGGAAGGGTGTTGTTATCCACCTGAAGTGATTTTTTTCCCAGGCTTTAATGCACACTCCTCTAAGCTGTTCTGTGGCATCATCCTGCATGACCACTTGTGCATCTAAACCAGCCCAGCCGCCAACCCCCAAAAGTTGGTCTGCAGTTATATTAATTTGAGGTTGGGCCTGGGCATTGTGAGCAGCCTGAATGGAAGCTTCATCTGCCCACCAAGTTTTTTTGCCCCGTGTCCTCTGGAAAAGAAAGATCTGGGAGGTCATTTTCTTCAAAATAATAAGNTAGGTCACAGAGCAACCTGGCAATCGGGATTAGCGTTGTCGAAAGCTAATAACTGCAGTACTATATCCTGAGCAGCAAATCTGCAATCTTCTTTTAAAGAGACTCCTGTAACCGAGCTATAAAATCAACTTATGGTTCTCTGGGTCCCTGTTTTATAGCACTAAAGGAAGGGTGTTGTTATCCACCTGAAGTGATTTTTTTCCCAGGCTTTAATGCACACTCCTCTAAGCTGTTCTGTGGCATCATCCTGCATGACCACTTGTGCATCTAAACCAGCCCAGCCGCCAACCCCAAAAGTTGGTCTGCAGTTATATTAATTTAAGGTTGGGCCTGGGCATTGTGAGCAGCCTGAATGGAAGCTTCATCTGCCCACCAAGTTTTTTTGCCCCGTGTCCTCTGGAAAAGAAAGATCTGGGAGGTCATTTTCTTCAAAATAATAAGGAGAGGGTGCAGAAGGGTAGGGATGAACCTCTCCTTCCTTTGCCACTTTAGCTTTAGCTGGCAAATGGACATGCTCTGTAACCTCTTCTGTTACTTCACTATACTCTTGTTCCTCTTCATTATCAGTGTGAAAAAGTTCCAAGGTGAAATGAACCAGACCTCATATCTGTCCCATTGTTACCCTGATGCTTCCAAGTTCCCCTTCTTACTCACCATGGGGATTGCTTTAAGAGTACTCAGGTGTCCTCCAGCTAGTTTTACATTCCAGTTGTCATTCGGGCAACCCTTCGACCTGGATTCGAGCCCCCACGAATGGACGCCACTTGCCGAGACCAGCTCCGTCAGGGAGAACCTAACCCAGTGGTGCTAGAGGAATTAAAGACCCACACACAGAAATATAGAGGTGTGAAGTCGGAAATCAGGGGTCTCACAGCCTTCAGAGCAGACAGCCCTGAACAGAGATTTACCCACATATTTATTAACAGCAAGCCAGTCATTAGCATTGTTTCTATAGATATTAAATTAACTAAAAGTATCCCTTATGGGAAATGAAGGGATGGGCTGAATTAAAGGAACAGGTTGGGCTTAGTTAACTGCAGCAGGAACACGCCCTTAAGACACAGATGGCTCATGCTAATTGTTTATGGCTTAAGAATGCCTTTAAGCAATTTTCCACCCTAGGCAGGTCCGGTGTTCCTTGGCCTCATTGCTGTAAACCCACAACCTTCCAACTTGGGTGTTAGGGTCATTATGGACATGTTACAGTGCTACAGAGATTTTATTTATGGCCAGTCTTGGGGCCAGTTTATGGCCTGACTTTGGGGGGCTTGCTCCCAACACAATACAATAATAGTAGGGGACATCAATACTCCAATTTAAGCAATGGATAGATAGTCCAGACAGAAAGTCAATAAGGAAGTATGGAACTTAATGTACACTTTAGGCCAAATGGACATAACAGGACATTTTATCCAATAGCAGCAGAATACATACCCTTCTCAAGTGCACACACAAAATTCTCCAGGATATATTATGTGTTAGGTCACAAAATAAGTCTTAACACGTTTAAGAAGACTGAAATAATATCAAGTATTATTTCTCATCACAAAGGTACAAAATTAAAGACAATAACAGGAGAAACTTCAGAAAGTTTACAAATACATCAAAATTAAACATGCTCCCAGATGAGAAGTAGGTCAATGAAGAAATTAAAAGGGAAATTTAAGAATATTTTGAGACAAACCAAAACGAAAGCATAACATCCCAAAATGTATAGCATGCAACAAAAGCAATGTTAAGACTGAAGTCTGTAGCAATAAATCATCCTATGTGAAAAAAAGAGAGAAAGATATCACATCTAAGAACCTAACATTACATCTCAAGGAACTAGAAAAGAAAGAACAAACTAAGACCCAAGTTAGAAGAAAAAGGAACATAATAAAGATTCAAAGCAGAAATGAATAAAATAGAGACTGGATAAACAATAGACAAGATCTAAGCAAAACTAAGAGTTGGTGTTATGAAAAGACTGACAAAACTGACAAACCCTTAGCTAGACTAACTAAGAAAACAATCGAGATGATTTAAATAAATAATCAGAAATAAAAAAGGAGGCATTACAATGGAGACAACAGAAATACAAAGGTCTGAAAGAGACTTATGAACAATGATATGTCAGCAAACTGGATAACCTAGAATGAATAGATAAATTCCTAGACACAACATACCAAGTTTGAATTATAGAAAACTGGAAAATCGAAGTAGAACAATAATGAGTAAGGAGATTATATCAGTAATAAAACTCTTCCATTAAAAAAAGCCTAGGATCTGATGGCTTCACTGATGAATTCTACCAAACATTGATAGAACTAATACTAATTCTTTTCAAACTCTTACCAAAAATTGAAGAGGAGGAAATGCTTGCAATGCCACTTTAAAAGGTCAGTGTTACACTGATACCAAAACCATGCAAAAACTCTACAAAAAAAGAAAATTACATGTCAATATTCCTAATGAACATAGATGCCGAAATCCTCAAGAAAGTATTAGCAAATTGAATTAAACAATGCATTAAAAAGATTATTCACCATGATCAAGTGGGACTTATTCCTGGTATGCAAGGGTAGTTCAACATACACAAATGTGTAACAACATACACAAATGTCTAAATGTGATAGACCACAATAATAGAAAGAAGGAGAAAAACTACATGACCATCTCAATAGATGCAGAAAAAATACTTGACAAAATTTAACATTCTTTCATAATAACAAGTCACAACAAATTAGGTAAAGAAGAATTGTACCTCAACACAGTAAAGGCCATATATGACAGACTCACAACTAACATCATACTTAAAGGTTGTAAGTTAAAGCTTTTCTCTAAGATCAAGAAAAGAGAAGCATGTCTCTTGAAACTTCTATTCAACATAATACTGGAAGTGCTAGCCAGAGCAATTAGGCAAGACAAAGAAATAAAAACTATCCAATTAGGAAAGGAAGAATTTAATTGTTCCTCTTTGCAGACAAACATATGGTCATATATGTAGAATACCCTAACTAATTCATCAAAAAACTGTTAGAACCACTGAAACAATTTAGTAAAATTGCAGGATACAAAATTAACATACAAAAGTCAGTAGCATTGCTATGCACTAAGAGAAAATTATCAGAAAAAATTCAAGAAAACTCATTTAAAATAGCTGCAAAAAGGATAAAATACTTAGAAATTTAAGCAAGAAGGTGAAATATCTGTACAGTGAGAAGTATAAGACATTATTGAAAGAAATGGAAGAGGACACAAATAAATGGAAAGAAATCTCATAGTAATAGATTAGAATTAATATTGTTAAAATGTCCATACTGTTCAAAGCAATGTATAGATTCAATGCAATCCCTATAAAAATATGAACACATTTTTTTGCAGAAATAAAAAATATCATAAAATTCATATGGAACTATAAAAGATCCTGAATGGCAAAGCAATCATGAGCAAAAGAACAAAGCTGGGGAATCACACTACCTAACTCCAAAATATACTACAGAGCAATAATAATCAACACAGCATGGTATTTTCATAAAAACTGAAGCATAGAACAATGGAGCATAATAAATAGCCCAGAAGTGAATCATGCATTTACAGCTAATTCATTTTTGGTAAAGTTATCAAGAACACACAATAGGGAAAGGACATTTTCTTCAATTAATGGTGCTGGGGAAACAGAACATCCACAGGCAGAAGAATAAAATTAAACCCTTATCTCACACTATATACAAAAGTCAACTCAAAATGGATTAAAGACCTGAATGTATGACCTGAAACTGTAAAACTCTAGAAGAAAACATAGGGGAAGAGCTCCACGACATTGGTCTGGGCAAAGATATTTTTCATTGCATAAAACTAAAATGCTGCTGTACTGCAAAGTAAATACTTAACAGAATGAAGAGACAACCTAAAAGTTTGGGGAAAATATTTGCAAATCATACATTGGATAAGGAGCTAGCATATTAAATATTTAAGAAACTCAATCTATCTAATAACAGAAAAGATAACTCAATTAACAAATGAACAAAGCATCTGAATATACAAGTCTCAAAAGAAGACATAAAAATGGCCGACAGATATATTTAAAAAATTTCAGCATTACTAGTCAACAAGGAAATGCAGATCAAACCGTAATGATCTAACACCTCAAACCTATTAGAATTATTATCATCAAAATGATGAAAGATTACCAGTGTTGTCATGGATGTGAAGGCAAGAAAACCATTTTCATTGTTGATGGGAATGTCTATTAGTACAGCCATTATGGAAAACTATATGGAAGTGTTTCAAATAACTAAAAATAGAATTACTACATGATCCAGCAATCCTGCTACTGGGTGTATATCCCAAGGAATTGAAATACATAGATTAAAGGGATGTCTGCACTCCCATGTTCCTTGCAGCATTATTCATGATAGCCAAAATATAGAAACAACTGATGTACTCATTAATGGATGGATGTTTAAAAATGTGGTATATAAATACAGCAAAATGTGATTCAGCCTTAAAAAGGTAAGAAATTCTGTCATTTGTGACTGATTAATTTAGAAGAAATCATGGTAAATGAAATAATTTAGGCACAGAAAGTCAAATTCGACATGATCTCACTTATATCTGGAATCTACAGTAGTTGAGCTCATAGAAGTAGAGTAGATTAGTGGTTACTAGAGGTCAAGTGAGTGAGCATAGGAAACAAGGAAAGATGAGATATTTGTCAAACAGCGCAAAGTTTTATTTAGACAAAAAGATAATTTCTGGTAATCTATTGCACATGACTGTATGTAACAGTAAAGTATTTTATATTTTAAAATTGCTCTAAGAGTAGATTTTAAATGTTCTCATCACAAGGAGATGATAACTATGTGAAGTGGTGTATTTTTTAATTAACATGATTTGATTATTTTCACAATGTATACGTGTTTTGAAACATCACATTGTACTCCTTAAATATTTTTTATTTTCAATTAAAAATAAAATTAAATAAAAAAGAAAACATAGAAAAGAAACTTCGTGACACTTGGCTGGGCAATTATTTCATGGATATGACACTAAAAGCACAGGTGACAAAAGCGAAAGTAAACAATGGGACTACATCAAACTAAAAGGCCTCTGTACAACAAAGGAAACAATCGACAGGGTAAAAAGATAACCTGCAGAATGGGACAAAAAATTTGCAAACCATCTATCTAAGGGGTTACTATTCAAAGTATATTAAAATGCCTATAACTCAATAGTAAAAAACTAATAACCCTATTAAAATGGGCGAAGGACTTATAGATATTTTTCAAAGAAGATATATAAACAGGCAATAGGTATATGCAAAATATTCAATGTCACTAATCATTAAGGAAATGTAAATAAAACTACAACAAAATATCACTTCACATTTGTCAGGATGGCTATTACTAAAAGAAAACAAACCCCTCCCAACACCCCAAAAAACAAGTGTTGAAGATGTGGAGGAAGTGAAACCCTTGCACACTCTTCGTAGGAATGGTGCAGCCTCCTCAAAAAAATTAAAAATAGAACTATTGTGTGATCTAGGAATTCCAATTTGAAAATTATCCAAAGGAAATGAAATCAAAGTACTGAAGACATACTAGCACTAGCACTCTGTCACCAGACTCATGGCTATGGAAAGAATAAGAGAGATTTTACATGGGACAATGAAAACTTCCAAAACTGAAATAAAAAGAAAAAAGAAAAAATAGTAAAATCCAAACAGAAGATCAAAAGCATCAAGAACTGTGGAGCAATTACAAAAAGCATGACCTAAGTATAATTAGAACACCAGAAGGAAAAAAAGGAAAGAAGCAGAAAAAATATTTTAAGCAATAATATTTGGGAACATTCGGCCGGGCGCGGTGGCTCAAAGCCTGTAATCCCAGCACTTGTTGGGAGCCGAGACGGCGGATCACGAGGTCAGAGTTGAGACCCATCCCGGCTAACACGGTGAAACCCCGTCTCTACTGAAAAATACAAAAGCTAGCCGGGCGGGTGGCTGGCGCCTGTACCAGCTACTGGGGAGCTGAGGCAGGAGAATGGCGAAACCCGGGAGGCGAGCTTGCAGTGGAGGCTGAGATCGGCCACTGCACTCAACCCGGGGCGACAGAGCAAGACGCCGTCTCAAAAAAAAAAAAAAAAAAAAAAAAAACATTCCAAAATTAATGACAAATACCAAATCACAGATCCATTAATCTGAGAGAACATCAAGCAGGATTTTAAAAAGCCATCTCATGTACCCCACAAATATACACACCTACTATGTACCCATAAATATGAAAAATTTTAAAAAATGCCCCAAACACCCCCCCACCAGCTGCCACCCCAAACACAACTAGGCAAATTGTAGTCAAATTACAGAAAACCAAATAAAATTTTTAGCCAGACTGGAAAAAAAAAAAAAAAAAAAAAAAAAGCAAACCTAAAAATACAGCACATATATAGAGAAATGATGATAAGATTTACAGGACATTGATCACTGGAAACCGTGCAAACAAGAAGAAAACCGAGTAAAACATTTAAAGTGTTGAGTGAAAAAACCCTCCAACCTAGAATTCTATATTAAGCGAAATTATCCTTCAAAATTGAAAGAGAAATAAAGACTTTCCCAAACAAACAAAAACTGAGAGAATTTTTTGCAAGCAAGTCTGCCCTACAAAAAATATTAAAAGATGTTCCTCAGGGAGAAGAAAAATGATATAGATCAGAAGTTTGGATCTACGTACAGACAGGAAAAGCATCAAGGAACAGTAAGTGAATGTAAAGTAAAAACTTTCATTTTTCTTACTCTTAATTGATTTAACATACAGTAGTTTGTTTAAAATAATGTATATATGTACACGTGTGTGTGTGTGTGTGTGTGTGTATATATATATATATATTTTTTTTTTTGAGATGGAGTCTTGCTCTGTCACCCATGCTGGAGTGCAGTGGCATGATCTCAGCTCACTGCAAGCCCTGCCTCCCAGGTTCACGCCATTCTCCTGCCTCAGCCCGAGTAGCTGGGACTACAGGCGCCCGCCACCACGCTCATCTAATTTTTTGTATTTTTAGTGGAAACGGGGTTTCACCATGTTATCCAGGATGGTATCAATCTCCTGACCTCTTGATCCATCCACCTCGGCCTCCGAAAGTGCTGGGATTACAGGTGTGAGCCACCGCACCTGGCTGTATGTTTATATATTTTTTAAGGTACATATATGTGCCTATGTATGCTTATGTTTAAGTCAAATTAGTAACAGCAATGATATATTGAATGGGAGAGGATAATAGGATTATTTTATTTTTTATAAATTATTCATACTATCCATGAGGAGATACAGTATTATTAGAAAGTGGACTTGGATTAGTTATATATTGCAATCTCAAGGGTGACACTAATAAAAATAAAAGAAAAAATATAACTGATATGCTAAGAAGGAGAGAACATGAAATCATTAATACCAGAAGAAAAGAGAAAAATAGGGACAAAGAATAAGGGCAACAAATAGAAAAACAATGCAAATGTGATAGATAATAATACAACTATGTCAATGATCACTTTGAGTGTCAATGATCACTTTGAGTGTCAATGATCTAAATATAATTAAAAGACAGAGTTTCTCAGATTGGTTCAAGAAACAAGACCCAACTATATGTTCTCTACAGGAAGCACACTTAAAAAATGAACTTTTGTGTTAGATTCAGGTGGGTACATGTATAGGTTTGTTATATAGGAATATCATGTGATGCTGAAGTGTGGAGTATTAATGATCCTGTCACCCAAGTAGCGAGCATACTGTCCAACGGGTAGTTTTCAACCATTGTCCTACTCTTTCCCTCCTGCTTCTAGTTTTTCCCAATGTCTATTGTTGTCATCTTTATGTCCATGAGTACCCAGTGTTTAGCTCTCACGTATAAGTGAGAACATGTGGTATTTGCTTTTGTGTTCTCATATTCCTTTGTTTAGGTTAATGGTCTCCAGCTGCATCGGTATAGCTGCAAAGGACAAAATTACGTTCTTTTTTATGGCTGTGCAGTATTCCATGGTGTATATGTATTACATTTTGTTTAGCCAGTCCACCACTGATGGACACCTAGGTTGATTTCATGCCCTTGCTATTGTAAATAGTGCTGTGATGAATATACATACGAGTGAATGTGTCTTTTTGGTAGAATAATTTATTTTCCTATGGATATATACCCAATAATGGGATTGCTGGGTCACATAGTAGTTCTAAGTTCTTTGAGAAATCTCCAACCACTTTCCACAGTGCTTGAAATAATTTCTTGCCTGAGTTCTCTGGCCAGGACTTCCAGTGCTATTTGAATAGGAGTGGTGACAGTGGATACACATCCTTGTCTTGTTCCAGTTCTCAAGGAGAATGTTTCCAGTTTTTGCCTGTTGAGTATGATGTGGGTTTGACTGTGGGTTTGTCATAGATGACTCTTACTATTTTCAGATACATTTCTTTGATGCCTAGTTTGTTGTGAGTTTTATCATGAAGAGATGGAACTCATTTTAAATGTAAAGACACATATAGATTAAAAATAAATAGGTGAGGAAAGATGTACCATGCTAACCTTAATCAAAAGAAAGCAGGAGTACCTGTATTCATTTCAGATGGGGTAGACTTGAAAGCAAGGAAAGTTATCAGTGATTATAAAAATATTACATAAAGAGAAAAGGGTCAATTATTTAGGAAGACAACAATATTTAACATGTATACACTTAATAACAGTGTGTCAAACTATGTGATGAAAAAACTAATAGAATTACAAGGAGAAATGGATAAATCCACTATTACCATTGGAGACTGTAACATCTCTCTATCAGAAATGAATTCAGCAGGCAGAAAGTCAATAAGGACAGAGTTGAACTCAACAATACCATCAACCAATTGTATAGAATTGACATCTATAGACCACTTTATCCAACGACAGCAGAATACACGTTCTTCTCAAACTCACATGGAATATTGACAAAGAAAGATAGGCCACATTCTAGGTTATAAAATACAGCTTAACAAATTTAAAAAAATATAGAAATTATACAATGTATAATCTCAGACCACAATGAAATTAAATAAGAAATCAATAATGGAATAACTAAATAATTCCAAAACATTTGGAGAATAAACAACATCCTTTTAAATAGCACTTAGTTCAAAGGAGCCATCTCGAGAGAAATTAAAAAAGTATTTTGAACTAAATAAAAATGAAATAATTTATTAAAACTTGTGGAATGTAGAGAAAACTGTATTTAGAGATACATTTACAATATTAAATGCTTATATGAGAAAAGGAGAAAGATCTAAAATCAATAATCTAATATTCCACCTTAGGAAACTAGAAAAAGAGGAGCAAATTAAATACAAAATGAGCAGAAGAAAAGAAGTAACAAAAATTAGAGCATAAATAAATTAAAGCAAAAACAGGAAACCAATACAGAAAATCAATAAAACCAACAGTGGTTGTAGGAAAAACAAACAAACAAACAAAAAAACCCTGATAAGCCTCTCTCAAGCCAAACTAAGAAAACAGAGAATGTTAAATGATAAAGGTTAAAATGATAATAAGAGAACATTGTGAAAAACAGCATCTCTACAAATTTTGTAACACAGATGAAATGGACCAATTCCTTGAGAGACAGTCTGCCAAAACTCACACAAGAAGAAATAAGTAATCTGAATAGGTCTATAGATATTAAATAAGTTAAATAATTAATTAATAACTTTCCAAACGGAAAGCACAAAGCCCAGAGAGATTTCTTGGTAAATTCCACCAAACATCAAAAAGAAATTATACGAAAATTCTGTAATCTCTTTCAGAGGAAAGAAGAAGATGAATACTTTCTAACACATTCATAGATCAGCATTACCTTAATACCAAAACCAGGCAAAGATGTTACAAAAAAGATCGATACACAGAACATTATCTCCCATGAGTGACTACAGGTCACTCTCTCATGAACATAGATGCAAACATCCTCAACAAAATATTAGCAAATTGAATCTAACAGTGTGTGAAAATAATTATATACCTTCCAAAGTGAGATTTATTTCAGGTGTGCAAGGCTGGTTCAATGTTTTAAAATCAAGTAATAAAATTTCTCACATCAGCAGGCTAAAGAAGAAAAATCACATGATTATATTAACAAATGTAGAAGATTTATTTGACAAATCCAACACTTGTTCATGATAAAAACTCTTTGTTAACAACAAATAGAGGGAATCTTTTAAACTTGAGAAAAAATAATCTACAGAAATCCTACACCAACATCATACTACTGGTAATACACTAGAAGTTCTCTTACTTACATTAGGAACAATGCAAGGATATGTCCTCTCACCACTCCTTTTCAACATCATGCTGGAAGTTCTGGCTAATGCAATAAGACAAGAAAAGATGATAACAGGTATACTAATTGGGAAAAAATAAATAAAATTATCTCTGTTTGTAGATGACTTGATCATCTATATAGAAAATCTGAATGGCTTGACAAAAAATTCTCCTGGAACTAATAAGTGATTAGAGATATGTTCCAGAATATAGGGTGACTATAAAAAGTCAAGTGCCTTTCAGTGTAACAGCATTGAACAAATGGAATTTAAAAATAAAAGCACAATACCATTACTCTAGTACCAAAAAAGAGAGAAACACTTAGATATAAATCTATCAAAATATGTGTAAGGCCTGTATAAGGAAAACTATAAAACTCAAATGAAGGAAATAAAAGAAGACCAAAATAAATAAATAGATATCCCATAACCATGGATAGTTAGGCTCAATACTGTCAGAATGTCATTTCTTTCCAACTTGACCTATAGATTCAAAGCAATCTCAAAAAAATTCCAATAATTTAGTTTGTGCATATTGACAAATTAATTCTAAGGTTTATATGAAATTACAAAAGATCCAGAATAGCCAACACAATATTGTAGGAGAAAAACAAAATTGGAGGACTGACACAAAAGTAAACATATTTTATAATATGACTCAGCAATATGATCTAGTTTTTACCTGACATCAAGGCTGACTATAAAGCTACAGTAATCAAGATGGTATAGTACTGACAAAAGAATAGACAAATAGATCTGTGGAACAGAACAGAGAGCCTAGAAGTAGACCCACATAAGTATAGTAAACTTCTTCGACAACAGAACAAATGTAATACAATGGAGTAAACATAGTCTTTTCAGCAAATTGTGATGTTCTTCTCAAACATACATGGCACAATCTCCAGGATAGGTCACATGTTAGGGCACAAAACAAGCCATAAATTTAAGAAAACTGGAATTATATCAAATATCTTTTCTGACTATCATGGTTTGAAACTAGAAATCAATAACATGAGGAATTTCAAAAAATTCACAAATGAGTGGAAATTAAACAACATGCTCCTGAACAATGGATGCATCAATGAAGAATTTAAAAGGGAAATAAAAAAACATCTTAAGACAAACAAAAATGGAAACAACATACCAAAAGCTTATGAAATGCAACAAAAGCAGTAAGATCAATATTTGTAGCAATAAATGCCTATATCTAAAAGAAGGAAGAGCTCAAATACCATAATGTTACTCCTCGAGGAATTAAAAAGAGAACTAAGACCAAAGTTAGTAGAAGGAAGGAAATAATAAATATTAGAGCAGAAATAAATAAAATAGAGAATAAAAGAAATAGAAAAAATCAACAACACTGAGTTGGTGTTTTTTTTTTTTTTTTTTTTTTTAAAAAAAATCAACAAATCTTTAGCTAGACTGAAGAAAAAAAGAAGACTCAAATAAATAAATTTAGAAATGAAAGAGGAGACATTACAACTGAGACAGCAGAAATACCAATGATCATGAGAGACTATGATGAATAGTTATAGGCCAACAAATAGGATAATCTAGAAGAAATGCATAAATTCCTAGAAATATACAACCTACCAACAGTGAATCATGATGAAATAGAAAACCCAAACAACCAACAATTAAATGAGGAGATTGAATCAGTAATAAATAGTCTCATATGAATGAAATGCCCAGGATCTAATGGCTTCAACTGCTTAATTCTGCCAACATTTAAACAGGAGCTAATACTAATCTTTCTCAAGCTGTTTCAAACACTGAAGAGAAAGAAATACTTCCAATATCTTTTTACAATGCCAGCAGTACGCTGATAAAGCCAGACAAGGACATTACAAGAAAATTACAGGTCAATATTCTTGATAAGCATACATATAAAACTCTTCAACAAAATACTAGCAAACCAAATTCAACAACATATTAAGAGGGTCGGCCGGGCGCGGTGGCTCAAGCCTGTAATCCCAGCACTTTGGGAGGCCGAGACGGGCGGATCACGAGGTCAGGAGATCGAGACCATCCTGGCTAACACGGTGAAACCCCGTCTCTACTAAAATACAAAAAACTAGCCGGGTGCGGTGGTGGCGCCTGTAGTCCCAGCTACTCGGGAGGCTGAGGCAGGAGAATGGCAAGAACCCGGGAGGCGGAGCTTGCAGTGAGCTGAGATCTGGCCACTGCACTCCAGCCTGGGTGACAGAGCAAGACTCCGTCTCAAAAAAAGAAAAAAAAAGAAAAAAAAGAGGGTCATCTACTATTATCAAGTGGGATTTATTCCTGAGATACAAGAATGGTTCAACATACACAAATCAATAAATGTGATAGACCACATTAACAGAAAGAAGGACAAAAACTGTATGATCACCTGAGATACAGAAAGAGCATTTGACAAAATTCAACATCTTTTCATAACAAAAACTCCCTAAATAAGATGCAGAAGGAATGTACCTCAACACAATAAAGGCCATCTATGAGAAGCCTACATTGAGCATTATGCTCAATGGCAAAAATTTAAAGCCTTTCCTCTAATATCAGGAACAAGATGAGGATGTCCACTGTTACCAATTCTATTCAGTGCAGTATTGAAAGTCCTTGTCAGAGCAATTAGGGAAAGAAGAATTAAAAGGCATCCAAATAGGAAAGGAAAAAAATGAAATTGTCACTGTTTGCTGATGACATGATCTTATATATGGAAAACCCTAAAGACTTTACCAAAAAACTGTTAAAACTAATAAAGAAATTTAGTAAAGTTGCATGATACAAAACAATATACAAAAATCATTAGTGTTTCTATGCACCACCAACAAACAAAAAAGAAATCAAGAGAGCAACCCTTTTTACAACAGCTACAAAAATAAAATGGAATATTTAGGAAGAAATTTAATTAAGGAGGTGAAAGACCTGTACACTCAAAACTGTAAGATAATTGATGAAGAAAATTGAAGAAGACACAAATAAATGAAGGATAACTCAGGTTTACAGATTGTAAGAATTAATATTGTTAAAATGTTCACACTACCAAAGTGATCTGCAGAGTCAATGCAATCCCTATAGAAAAATCAATAAAATTTTTCATAGAATAAATTATTCCAAAATACAGATGAAGCTATAAACCTTCAAAATAGCCAAAGCAATTGTAAGCAAAAAGTACAAAGATGGAGGCATCATATCACATGATTTAAAACTGTACTGCAAAGCTGTAGTAATTAATACAACACAGTACTGTAGAAAAAGATAAAAACAAATTGACCCAATAGAACAGAATGGATATCCCAGAAATGTACCCATGCATTATGGTCAGTTGATTTTTGACAAAGGTGTCAAGAATAAACAATAGGAAAAGAATCGTCTCTTCAATAAATGGTGCTGGGAAAACTGGATACTCACATGCAAAAGAACAAAATTGAACCCTTCTCTCACCATATATACAAAAATAAAACGGATTGATGACTAAAATTTAAGACAAAACTGTAATCTAATCTAAGAAAACAAAGGAGAAAATCTCAGTGACATTAGTCTGACAATGATTTCCAGGATATGACCCCAGAAGGGCAAGCAACAAAAGCAAAAAGAAACAATTGGGATTTAATAAAACTAAAAATCTTCTGTGTATCATAGGAAACAATTAACAGATTGAAGAGACAACCTAAAGACTGGGAGAAAATATTTGTATGCTATATATCTGATAAAGCATTAATATCCAAAATATGTAAGGAACTCAAACAACTCAATAGCAAGAAAACAAAAATCCCAACTAAAAAGTGGGCAACAGATTTGAATAGCCATTTCTCAAAAGAAGACATACAAGTGACCAACAGAGATATGAATAGAAGCTATCATGGCTAATTATTAGGGAAATGCAAAATAAAACCACAATGAGATACTATTTCACACACATCAGAATGGTTATTACCCAAAAGATAAAAAATAAGTGTTGGTGAGGATGTGGAGAAAAGGAAACCCTTGTACATTGTTGGTGAGAATGTAAATTAGTGCCACCTGATATAGTTTGACTGTGTCCCCACCTATCTCATGTCCAATTGTAATTCCCAATGTTGAGGGAGGGATCTGGTGGGAAGTGATTGGATCACGGGGGCAGATTTCCCCCTTGCTGTTCTCATGATGGTGAGTGAGTTCTCATGAGATCTGTTTTTTTGGAAGTGTGTAGCACCTCCCTCTTCACTCTCTGTTTCTCCTTCCACTACGTGAAGACCTGCTTGCTTCCCCTTGCCCTTCCACCATGATTGTGAGTTTCCTGAGGCCTCCCCAGTCATGCCTCCTGTACAGTCTGTGAAACTGTGAGTCAATTAAACCTATTTTCTTTATAAATTACCCAATCTCAGGTAGTTCTTGATAGCAATGTGAGAACAGATGAATGCAGATACTTGGTGCAAAAGAAGTGGGGTATGTCTATAAAGATACCTGAAAATGTGGATGCAACTTAGGAACTGGGTAACAGGCAGAGGTTGGAATAGTCTGGAAGGCTCAGAAGAAGACAGGAAAGTGAGGGAAAATTTGGAATTTCCTAGAGACCTGTTGAATGGTTGTGAGCAAAATGCTGACAGTGATATGAACAGTGAAATCCAGGTGGAAGTGGTCTCAGATGGAGATGAGGATCTTACTGGGAACCAGAGTAAAGGCCACTCTTGCTATGCTTAGCAAAGAGACTGGAAGCATTGTGCCCTGCTCTAGGGAAATGTGGAACTTTGAACCTGAGAGAGATGATTTGGGGTGTTGGGTAGAAGAAATTTCTAAGCAGCAAAGCATTAAAGATGTAACCTGGGTGTTTCTAAAAGTGTATGTTCATATACATGAAGAAGGAGATGGTCTGAAATTGGAACTTATATTGAAAAAGGAAGTAGAGCATAAAAATTTGGAAAATTTGTGACCTGCATATGTGGTAGAAAAGAAAAGCCAATTTTCTGGGAATAAATTCAAGCTGGCTGCAGATATTTGCATAAATAATGAGGAGCCTAATGTTAATACCCAAGATAACGGGAAAAATGTCTCCAGGGCATTTCAGAGAACTTCTTGGCAGTGTCTCTCATCACAGGCCCAGAGGCCTAGGAGGAAAAAATGGTTTTGTGGGCCAGGCTCTGGGCCCTGCTGTTCTGTGCAGCCTTGAGACATGGCGCCCTGTGTCCCAGCCACTCCAGCCCAGCCATAACTAAAAGGGGCCAAGGCACAGCTCAGGCTGTGGCTTCAGAAGGTGCAAGCCCTAAGTCTTGGAAGATTCCATGTGGTGTTGGGCCTGCAGGCGAACAGGAGACAAAAGTTTGAGGCTTGGAAGCTTCTGCCTAGATTTCAGAGGATATATGGAAACACCTGGATATCTAGGCAGA
Source organism: Rhinopithecus bieti (assembly GCF_001698545.2). Classification (NCBI taxonomy): domain Eukaryota; kingdom Metazoa; phylum Chordata; class Mammalia; order Primates; family Cercopithecidae; genus Rhinopithecus; species Rhinopithecus bieti. The sequence goes on from NW_016805421.1 coordinate 1,110,366, forward strand.
AGTCAATGGAGAACCTCTACTATGGCAGTGTGAAGGAGAAATGCAGGTTTGGAGGCCCTACACAGAGTACCCACTGGGGCACTGCCTAGTGGAGCTGTAAGAAGAGGGTCACTGTCCTCTAGATCCCAGAATGGTAGATCCACCGACGACTTGCACTGCGTGCCTGAAAAAGATGCAGACAGTCAATACCAGCTCATGAAAGTAGTCATGGGGGCTGTAACCTGCAGAGCCACAGGGTTGGAGCTTCCCAAGGCCTTGGCAGCACAGCCCTTGCATCAGTGTGGTCTGGACGTGAGATGTGGAGTCAAAGGAGATTAGTTTGGAGCTTTGAGATTTAATGACCACCCTGCTGGGTTTTGGACTTGCATGGGGCCTGTAGTCCCTTTGTTTTGGCCAATTTCTCCCTTTTGCAATGGGGGCATTTAACCAATATCATACACCAGTTGTATCTTGGAACTAACTTTTTTTTTTTGTATTTTTAGGCTCATAAGCAGAAGGGACTTGCCTTGTCTCAGATAAGACTTTGGACTTCGACTTTTGAGTTAATGCTGGAATGAGTTAAGACTTTGGAGGACTGCTGGGAAGGCATAATTGTGTTTTGAAATGTGAAAAGGACATGAGATTTGGGAGGGGCCAGGAGCTGAATGATATAGTTTGGCTGTGTGTCCACACCAAAATCTCATGTTGAATTGCAATTCCCAACGTTGGTGGGGGGGGGGGCGAACCTGGTGGGAGGTTATTGGATCATGGGGATGGATTTCCCCTTTGCTGCTCTTGTGATAGTGAGTTCTCACAAAATCTGGTTGTTTAAATGTGTGTAGCACTTCCCCCTTTGCGTACCTTCTCATGCTGCCATGTGAAGATGTGCTTGCTTCCCCTTCACCCTTTGCCCTTCACCATAATTGTGAGTTTCCTGAGGCCTCCCTATCCATGCCCCCTGTACAACCTATGGAGCTGTTAGCCAATTAAACCTCTTTTCTTTATAAATTACTCAGTCTCAGGTAGTTCTTTATAGCAATGTGAGAACAGACTAATATGCCGCCATTATGGAAAACGTTATGAAAGTTTCTCAAAAAGACAAAAATAAAACTACCATATGATCCAGAAATTCCACTTGTGAGTATTTACTCAAAATATTTGAAATTACTTTGTCAAAGAGATGTCTACACTCTCATGTTTATTGCAGCACTATTCACAATAGCCAAATTTTGGAATCAATGTAAGTGTCCATTAATAGATGAGAGGATGAAGAAAATATGGTCCATATACACAACAGGATTCTATTCGGCCTTTGAAAAGAAGGAAATTGTCATTTGTGACAACATTGGTAAAATTGGAGAACATTATCCTAAGTGAAATAAACCAGGCCCAGAAAGACAATACTGCACTGTTCTCACTTATATGTGGAATCTAAAATGTTTGAATTCATGGAAGCAGAGAGTGAAATGGTATCTACAGAGGATGGGGTTGGGGTAAATTGGGAGATGATAGTCAAAGGGTACAAAATCTCAGTTAGACATGAGGAATAAGGTTTTTTTTTGAGAATTGTTACACAGCATTGCGAATATAGTTAATATTAGTGTGCTGAACTTTTCTAAATGCTGAGAGTTAATTTCAACTTTTCTCAACACAATAATAGCTTGATTTAATTATTCCACATTTTATCATAAATTGGTAACATCACTTTGTACTCCATAAATATATGCAATTATAAATTGTCAATTTGCAATTTAAAAAATTGTGATTGAATAATTGTATATCCACACTTGAAAAAGTGAATCTGGACATAGGCCATATACTCGTTACAAAATGAACTAAAATAGGTTACAGACTGAAATGTAAAATGTAAAATATAAAAATGCTAGGAAATAGCATAAGAGAAAACCTAGATGAACTTGATTATTTCAATGTAATATTCATATTAGATACGGCACCAAAGACAAAGCCATGAAATAAATTATTGGTAAACTGGACTTCATTAAAAGTAAAAACTTCTGCCCTGCAAAAGACAATATCAAGAGAATGAGAAGACGAGCTGCAGAATGGGAAAAAATATTTGCAAAAGACATGTCTGATAAAGGACTGTTATCCAAAATAGAAAAAGAACTCTTAAAACTCCACAGTAAGAACTCAAACAACCCAATTTTTGAAATGGTTCAAAGATCCTGACAGACACCTCACCAAAGAAGATTTACAGATGGTAATTAAGCATATGAAAAGATGCTCCTCATTACAGATCATCAGGGAAATACAAATTAAACCAACAGTGAGATACCTTTGCACACTATTACAATGGCCAAAACCCAGAACACCAAATGCTGATGAAGCTGTGGAACAACAGAAACTCTCATTCGTTGCTGGTGGGAATGCAAAATGCTATGGCCACTTTGGAAGACAATTTGGAGGTCTTACAAAACTAAAAATACTCTTACCGTATGATCCAGCAATAGTGCTCCTTGCTATTTACCCGAAGGAGTTGAAAACTTATGTCCACACAAAAACCTGCCCACAGATGCTTATAGCAGGCTTTTTTTTTTTTTTTTTTTTTTTTTTTTTTGGCAATTGCTAAACCTTGGAAGCAACCAAGATATCCTTCAGTAGGTAAGTAGATAAACTGTGGCACCTCCAGGCAATGGAATACTTTTGAGCGATAAAAAGTATCACTAGTTGAAAAAAGAAATCTGAAAAGACTACATGCTGTGTGACTAACTATATGACATTCTGGAAAGGGAAAACGTATGGCTACAGTAAAAAGATTAGTGGTTGCCAGGGATTGGGGGTGGAAGGTAGGGGAGAGAGAGGAATAGGCAGAACACAGATGTTTAAGTCAGTGAAATTACTTTATATGATAGTGTAGTGATGGATACAAGTCATTGTATATTTGTCCCAACTCAGAGAATATGCAACACCAAGAATTAACACTGATGTACGAAACTATGGACTTTGGGTTATAATGTGTCATTGAAGGTTCATCAGTTGTAACAAATGTACCGCTCTGGTGGCAGAGGCTGATAATGGAGGCGGCTTTGCATGTGTGCAGCAGAGGGTATATGAGAAATATCTGTACCTTTCACTAAATTTTGCTGTAAACCTAAAACTTCTCTAAAAAATAAAAATTATTTAAAATGTTTAACAACAATGACGGAAAGATGTACCCTCCCAATGTTGACAAAAATCATATTTTATACCTTCTTCAATTAAAGCAGAGAAAAGGAAACACGAGTCACACTCAGCAGTCTATCTATCTACACTTTCATTTTCTGCCTCTAGGCAGGGACTGAATCTACTTTGGTTTTCCATCCCCGGGGTCGAGCACAATGTTTGCCACAAAGAAGGTCCAAATAAGCTCTTATTCCATTCAGTTGATAGTGCATGCACATGTGCAGAAGTCCTTACAGACTATCCTGCCTCCCAGCTGTGGGAGATCCTTGGATTGGAAAGACTCTGGAGACCTTTCTTGGGCAATCTACAATAGAATACAGTTTCTGAGCAATATCTTTAAATGGCCTAGGAAAATCCAGCTTTCATTCTTCTCAGCCTTCTAAAACTACCACATGCTAAATTTCAGTGTCATTTCTTGGCATAGCATGAATATATTCATTTGAGCATTCTTTTTTTTGCTGCCGAAATGTAAAAGTGTCTTTTTTTTAAAGTGATAATAAACTGCCTACCAATTTCTCTAAGAAATTTTCATGTTCATTTTAAGTGTGTAGGTAAAACCAGCTACCTGTCGTGGGGGCTGGTCACAGCTAAAGCATCTCCCTGTTTCAGCATTAAAAAACTCAGCAGTAAACATCATTTTCCCATCACATTGTAGAGCCCTGTTACTGCTTTCAGAGGAGCACCCCCTCAAATGACAGCTTTTTGGCTCCGTATTTGCCCCTGGAAGGCGCACTGACCCCATGAAAGCTGTTACTTCTTATAATCCCAGATGATCAGATTCTGTTAAAATCTAACCAATAGGAACCTAGAGTAGGCAATTCAGGCATTAGAACAAATTTAGTTCTCAGAGTTGCTAGATTCTTTATTTTTAGTCCACTTCATTCTTCAGCTCAAGAGCAATGATCTTTGTAAAGTGTCTTAAGAGCCTTAGAGTAAATAAAAATGATGAATGTTGACCCTCCTGGTCTCTTTCCAACCCTAAAATTCTGTGATTCATTTCTTCTTAAAGCCTCACATTTTCAAGGCCCAAAGATCTTTAAATAACAAGCCAATGTAAATAGCAAGTAATGGGCCCTGATACGTGCCCTGAACTGAAGGAATAGCCAAAGGAAAAAAAAATGTAAGAAAATGAAATACAGTGGGAAATATCTTTATAGTTGCCATCAGAGATGGTAGGAAGCCCCAAAAACTGCCCTTGAGAGCAACTCAAAACGAAGCAGGCTGTTAACAACAAGCAGATATCATTTACTGCCTTCTGCAAACTGTTCTTTCAGAAGGTCGATAGTTTTAACTTCACCATTCCAAGCGTCATCAGGAGGCATTAGGCAGCCAGCCATCCCCAGCACACTATGCTATCAAGACCTGGGTTTGCTAAAGGTGCATAGATTGTTAGCAGTCCACAGGTGAGTTGTATTCTGGCCAAGCATTCAGCCTGGCAATAAGAAATGCATGTTCATTTTTCCCCCATCACAAAAGTAAGTTTTACCTAGAAATTGGATAAAACAAAAAAGTCAAATCTATTTTTGGCTCCTGGAGTCTTCCCACAGCTTCCTTATCTTTCCTCAAGCCATCTTCCTGGCCAGTCTTCCCCGTAGATATTTTCATACCCGTAGCTAACATTGTCATTCTACCTTTTTGTGTCTGCTGAAAATAAAATTGTCCACCAATTCCTGGAACAATTTCTCTGAAGTTCCCACAACATGTTCTTTGCCGTACTTCCTGCTTCCATTTTCCTGAACCTTTCACACTCAGAGTCTATAACTAATACCTCATATTTGGAGACAGCTTTTATTCTTGACTTTTTATTTTCCTCCATTGTCTTCTTTCTTTTGTAGATATTGCCCGAGGTGCTTACAATGGGCAGCACTGATAGAAGTCAATAAAAGTAGTAGTAAAACTGTCCACTGTTTACATTAAAAATGTTCGTACCAGAAGCCAGGCTGTGCAGAGGGTACAAGAATATTTATTTTTTTGCTTCCCTTTCAGGTTGAAATGGAAACAATGGCCTTAAAAAACAGGCCTTTTGCATGCTGGTCCATGTTTTTTGCTTAGAATTTTCACTATGACATCTAGAATACTGAGTATTTTCCTGTCATAATTTTATGTAAAGAGCTAAAAAGTATAATAAGCAATATTCATTTGGCAACTGATCTGAAGTGACTTTGTAAATTCTGTGTGTTTTTGATTGTACAAAGCAATTTTTTTTTGCAATTTTTTGGTGCAATACACACTCAAAGGGCTAATGTGCTTGGTGTTTAATCTGCTGATATTATCTATGTTGCTCTCTTTTATCCTTTAGTATATGTCTTTGCATCAGGGAGAGCATGATGTTCTGTCTTCCAGCTTTCAAAGTTTTATTTCCCAAAGCACCAAAGAGTAAATAACTTAGGAGAAAAGGCTGCCACAGTATCTTACTAATGAAGAGGATCTTGGCTGTTTTCAGAATGTTCTTCACAATAAGATACATCAGATTAAGTGTGCCATTTCTCAATAAGCACATAAATACAGCTTGGCCTATGAATCCTATAAAAACAGCAACATAGTCTTCTCGAATTCTATCTTTCACCCTTTCAGTTTCCAGTCTTCAGTGCATAATGACATTGTATACATATCTTTCCTTCTTTCATGAGGCCAATTTATTCCCTATTAATTAACCTCGATGCTAATTAGGCTATTTGAGCTCTACTGGTAGAGATTACAGAAAATAACGACATATCCATTATGTTAGCAATCAAAGCAAAACAAGATTGGGATGATGCCAGTGATCAAAGCTCATCAGTGAGATTCAGGGACAAGGAGAAGAAGGTGTTTTGACTTCAAAAGACTTTTCATGATAGTGTTAGCAGTCATTTGCTTATTTTAAAGAGCCATTTCAGAAGGAATCATCTGAAGAATAAAATTAAGGGGGAAGCTTTAGCTTTACCTAGTGTCGCTTTACCCTGATCCTTCAAGCCATTCACCCTCCACACCTCCCAAAACGCTGAGTCTGGAGACTGATGGGATTGTTTGACTTAGCAGAAATGTTCCGATTTGTCTGGAGTAGAAAATTTAAAAACAAAAGATGACCGCTGTTCACTTTTGCTGAGGACTCAACAGTGGCAGGCAGCTTTTTAGAGAAACTCTTTCCCCTGGTAAGACTTCCAAAACTCTGATGTCTGAGCAGGTTCATGAAATCAATAAGATGATATTACCTAATAGTCCGAGGTCAGCCTGCAGTTCTTTCCCAGTGTAGGGTGGGGTGGGGAACTATAGCAATTACTTTTGAAATCCTACACTCCTTAAACCCTTTGCCAAAAATACTCCTTATATCACTACCCATCCCAAGATATCAATATTACCAATTTCAAGTACTTATCACTCCACTAAGTTCCACAAGGCAAACAGGAATAGTATGAAGTATGGTCTCTACTGATATTGACTGGGTAAACAGCAACTAGAAGAGTGTGTGTGTGTGTGTGTGTGTGTGTGTGTGTGTGTGTGTGAAGTAGTGCTATCTCATATCCTTGATTTTGGTCCCCCCATCTATATATTCCCGTTTCTAATATCCCTAGAGATATTCCTAGATTGCCTCCTCCACACTTATGTAGCTACAAACATTGATTGTTCAGAGCAGTGCAGCACACACAAGCCAGATGAACAGCCGGAAAGTGGGGGAATTTCAGACACAAATCATATTCCTCTGAAGCAGCCTAACTTACACTTTCACATTGTACGGTCAGCATAGCTCAGATTTAATTAAAGCACTCAATCGCACCATTACCGTTTTTGGTGACAGCTCAGGTATAAATATATTAAGCACAGTTCTTCCAGGCCCAGCTTGTCAGCACTCTCCTTAAATGCCCTTTTGTCTTCTCTAGCCTTTTTCGAAAGCGCTGAACTTTTAGCTTATAAATGATTAGTACCTATACACTTCCACCTCCAATTCCTAAGTTAAATTACTGTCTTCAGCCTTTCTCTGGATTCCTCAGGAGTAATAAGTCTCTTCCATTGGACCATACTTCTTCCATTTTAACTTTAACCAAAACTGCATTGGCATCTCAACCTCCTTCCTCGTAGCTGACTTCTTTATATCTCCTCTGTCACTGGCATGGATGTAAGTTTTCTCTCTCTCTCTGTGTCTTATTTTCTCCATATTATGCTCTTATTGCTTAGTTCCATAGTTTCTTACTACAGCATCATTCTCTGTGTTTCTTTAGTTTCTATTGAAATTCTTTTTCCTCATTCATTTATTTAAAAAATATTTTTTTGAGTACAACCTCTGTGCCAGGATCTGTCCTGGGGGCTTGAGGCACTTCAGTGAACAAAACAAAGATCTCTGCTCTTGCAGGACTTACATTCATTCTAGCAGCTGGAGTAAAACATTTTAAAAATGAAACTCCTATGTAAGTGTTACCAGATTGTGGTTAGTACATTAGGAAAAAAGAAGTAGAGAAGGGTAAGGGGAACAGGAGCATGGTGGGGATCAGGGGATCACCATATGGAGAAAGACTTGCATTTGGTGAGGGAGTTAGCTCAGTAGACATCTTGGGGAATAAAAATCGAGATGAAGAAACAGCCAGCTGGATCAAAGGCCCACAGGCAGAAGAATACTTGGGCTTACCTGGAACCTTCACAGAGAAGAAGGTGGTCACTGTAGCCAGAGCAGTGTGAATGAGGGAAAAAAAGCAGGGATTCATTGATGCCTCTTGAAAATGACCTGCCTTCTCTACCTGCTGATGGACTCAGAGTCTCCCACTCAAAGTAGAATCATATCCCTTTAAAACCTCACAATACGCATCTATATCTTCGTAGCTCCTATTCATATAAAAAGGTAGCTGCTGATTGGTGGGTATGTAAATTGTACAGCCATTATGGAAATCGGTATGAAGGTTCCTCAAAAAATTAAAAATAGAACTACCATGTAAGAAACAACATCAGTATCTCAAAGAGATATCTATACTCCTATGTTCACTGCAGCATTATTCACAATAGCCAAGACAGGGAAATAAACTAAGTGTCCATCAATAGATGAATGGGTAAAGAAAAACACACTGTAATATCATTCAGCTGTAAAAAGAAGGAAATCCTGCCATTTGTGATGACATGAATGAAATGGGAGGTCATTATGCTAAGTGAAACAAGCCAGACAGAAGGACAAATACTGCATGATCTCACTTATATGTGGAATCTAAATAGTCAAGCTCATAGAAACATAGAATAGAATGGTGGTTGCCAGGGGCTGGGAGTTGGGGTGCAGAAAACGAGGATGTGCTGGTAAAAGGGTAAAATCTTGCAGTTTTATAAGTTCTGTGTATCTAAAGCACAGCATGGTGACTATAGTTCACAAGTTTTATATACTTGACATTTGCTAGGAGATTAGATCTTAAGTGTTTTCACCACACCAAAAAGAATAAGGAAAAAAGGTAACTATGTGAGGGGACAGATGTGTTAACTAACTCGATTATGGTAATAATGTCACAATATATAAGTATAGCAAATAATCACATTGTATACCATATATATATATGCAACTTTATTTGTCAATTATACTTCAGTAAAGATGGAAAAAAGTAAAATGCAAATAAAAGTAGTTGCCCACATTAGAAAAAAAAAAAAAAAAACTTGACACAGACTACTTTGTACCACCTTCCTCTGGATGTGGGCCATTTTCTCAATTTACAACACCCACATTGCTGGGGAATATGGAACACTCCTACTCTGAATGGAATACACTGTATATCCTATAGGATGCACTAGGTAAAGGCAGAAACTGAAGTGGAGCACAACAGAAGGGTGAAATTCATGAAGGAAATGGGTTAACTATCAGGGAAGTGAGATGATGGGTGAGGCAGTTTTCCTGTCTCGCTTAAATGACTCAGTCCTTCTCTGTGCCCTCTCGATGCCTCTAACAAGTTTTTAAGGGCCCATGGACATTAGAAGTATTTCACTCATCATGTAGTGATCAACAGTGTTGAGATGAATTGTGTAGTGATCAACAGTGTTGAGATGAATTGTGTAAATAAGAGTGTCTTTAAAAAAGTGTTTATTCATGCATTAAACAAATGTTTATTACACATTGTCTTGTGGTGAGCAAGATAAGCAAAATATGACCCTGAACTTGAGGAACTCACAGTCTTTTTAGGTTGAGAAGAACACACATGAACGGAGTATAAATTTAAAAGTCCATGCAGTTTTAAAGATAGAAAAAAATTAGGGGTGCTCTTTAACTGGAAACGTTTTTATAAATACACTTGGATCCCATCCTGAAACCGCTAACAGAGTGTTTTTCAACCTTGACTGCACATTGGAATCACCTGAAGAGTTTTCAGGATAAGACTGTCTAGGTCCCAGCCCAGAAATTCTGATTTAATTGTTCTGAGATACAGCCTGGGCATCAGAATTTTTAAGCTCTCCAGGTCACTCTAGTGTTCAGCAATGTTTAAAAGCCATTTGTGGTGGGTTATATAAAGGTTCTGAAAGGATCCATGTCCCAATCTTCAACACCTGTGACTATTTTACCTTGCCTGGTAAAGGAATTTTGCAGATATGATTACATTAAGGACCTGAAGGTGAGGAGGTCATTCAGGTGAGCCCAGTGTAATCACAAGTGTTCTTAAAATAGAGAGGGCATAGCAGGAGATCCATAGCTCAGAGTCCATAGCAGGAGATGTGATAAAAGGAAGACGGTGCAGTGATATGAGGAATGGGCTGTGAGGCAAGGAGCATAGAGGGAAAATTCCCTCTAAATGCTGAAAAAAGCCGACAAAACATCCAAAGAACAATAGCACAAAGAAAAACCCAGTTTCTTTCTCGAAGCCTCCAGGAAGAGGAACATAGCCTTGCTGACACCTTGACTTTAGACTCTGACCTTCACAACTGTGTAAGAATAAGTTTTTGTTGTTTTAAGCCATTAAGTTCGTGGCGATTTGTTACAACAGCAATAGAAAACTAATATATCACTGCTTTAAACCCGTAGGTCCGAATGGAACCCAGGTATTGGATGTTTGTGTGTGTGTGTGTGTGTGTGTGTGTATTTTAGGTTCCCCAAGTAAGTCAAAATTCATATCCTTCTTTACTATGTAGGAAAGAGAAAACTAATCCTGCCTTCTTCGTGTCCCCACTGCTGGGCTAGTAAAACAACAGCTCTCCAAGCCAGGGGAGTGAGGAGAGCATAGCAGTGTGGTGATGGAGGGCAGGGGAACACTGATTTGTAGAGTCTGCCACTTTCTGTGATGTAAATAGTCCCATCATGGTCCAAACTGGCTCCAGTACACCACTGGTGGGGCATTGCCCTGCTTAAGAAAAGGAATCCTCCACATGGAGCAGCAGCCTAGCTCACTTAAGTTTACTAGAGTTTCACTCCAAAGCTCAGCTAATAAATAATATGGTGTTACTTCCACTCATTCAACAAGTTTTTGTTGTTGTTGTTGTTTTTTTTAGCTCCCATTCTTCTAGGTATTATTTTAGGCACTAAGGAAACAGCATTTAACAAAACAATTTTTCCTTCAAACATGCAATGCACACTTACTGAGACCAACTCTGTGCCAAGCACTATTCTGAGCCCTAGGGATATAACATTAGAACATTAGAAATACATATATATATAATTATATATATATTATTATATATATAGCATTATTTATTATATATAGGATTAGAAAATATATTTCTGGAGAGATAAATATATAGCTTTTCATGGACTTTAATTCTAGTTAATAAAGACCTTTATAAACAAAAAGTAAAATGTAAGAACATCAAATAGGTTATAGCTATGGAGAAATGAAGCAGGGTAAGGACATATGTGGCGGGGGCAGTTAAGATTTTAAACAAGGGATTATGAAAGGCCTTCTGAAAAAGTAACATTTGATTAATGATCTCAAGGCAGTGATGGAGCAAGTCCTGATGACATCTGAGCATGTCAAGTGAAGGGAACAGCGTATGGAAAGGTCAGGAAGTGGAAGTACACCTAGAAAATTCCATTTTGGAGCCGAATAATAAAAGGCAAGGCAATAAGAAATGAAGTCATAAAGATAGCAGGAGCCAGACAACAGGACTTGTAGCCTTTAATAAGGAATGTGGCAGATTATTCTAAGTACCATGAAAAGTCATTGAAAGGTTTTAACATGTCTAAGTCTCTATATTTGAAATGGATTTCTTGTAGAACACATGCAGTTGTGTCTTTTTTTTTTTTGGTTTCAGACAGAGTCTCGCTCTGTTGCCCAGGCTGGAGTGCAATGGCACAATCTTGACTCACTACAACCTCTGCCTCCAGGGTTCAAGCAATTCTCCTGCCTCAACCTCCTGAGTAGTTGGAATTACAGGTGTGAGCCACTACACTCAGCTAATTTTTGTATTTTTAGTAGAGATGGGTTTCACCATGTTGGTCAGGCTGGTCTCGAACTCCTGACCTTGTGATCTGCCTGCTTTGGCCGCCCAAAGTGCTGGGATTACAAGTGTGAACTACTGCCCAGCCTTCCCTTTTTCATCTTCTCTGACAATCTCTTTTTTTTAAATTGGTGTACTCAGACCATTCACATTTATTTTATTTTATTTATTTTATTATTTTTATTTTATGTTCAGAGGCAGATGTACAAGTTTGTTGTATAGGTAGATTTCATGTCTTCTTTTCTTTCTTTTTCTTCGTCTTCTTCTTTTTTTTTTTTTGACATAGAGTTTCACTCTTGTTGCCCAGGCTGGAGTGCAAGGGCACAATCTTGGCTCACTGCAACTTCCACCTCCCGGGTTCAAGCGATTCTCCTGCCTCAGCCTCCCAAGTAGCTGGGATTACAGGTTTGCGCCACCACGCCTGGCTAATTTTTGTATTTTTAGTAGAGACAGGTCTTCTCCATGTTGGTCAGTCTGGTCTTGAACTCCCGACCTCAGGTGATCTGCCCGCCTTGGTCTCCCGAAGTGCTGGGATTACAGGCGTGAGCCACCACGTCCAGTGATAGATTTCACGTCACAGGGGTTTAGTGTACAGATTATTTCATCACCCAGGTAATGAGCATAGTACCTGATAGGTAGTTTTTCCATTCTCACCCTCCCTCCACTCTCTACTCTCAACTAGGCCTCAGTGTCTGTTGTTCCTTTCTTCTCATCCATATGTACTCAGTGTTTAGTTCCCACTTGTAAATACATTCGGCATTTGATTTTCTGTTCTTGTGTTAGTTTGCTTAGGATAATGGCTCCCAGCTCCATCCTTGTTGCTGCAAAGGGCATGATCTCATTCTTTATGATGGCTAAGCAGTATTTCATGATACCACATTTTCTTTATCAGGTCTACTGTTAATGGGCATGTAAGTTGATTCCACATCTTTGCTATTGTGAAAGGCACGGCGATGAACTTTGTGCATACATGTATTATTAAGATCATTCACATTTAAAGAGATAATTGATATAATTAGATTAATAATTTCCATGTTTGTAACTGTTTTCTGTTGCATTTGTTCTTTCTTTACCCTTTCTTTTTTTGTCTATTTTTTAGTTGAGTCTTTATAGGATTCTATTTTATTTCTTCTCATAGAGTATCAATTATACTTCTTTTTAATAGTTTTCAGTGGTTTCCATGAAATTGGAAACATACATTTTTAATTAATTGAAGTCGACCTTTAAATAATACTATATTGCTTTACACGTAGTACAGGTACCTTAGTAAAGAACATTCCCAATTCCTAATTTCTATTTCTGTGACATTGCTGTCATTAATTTCACTTATCCATATGTATAATCACCCAATGCATTGTTATTATTGTCACTTAAAAAATTTTAATAGGTTTTTGGGCAACAGGTGGTATTTGGTTACATGATAGGTTCTTTGGTGGTGATTTCTGAGATTTTGGGGCACCTGTCACTGAGCAGTGTACACTGTACCCAATGTGTGGTCTTTTATCTCTCATCTCCCTCCCACCCTTTTCCCCAAGTCCCCAAAGTCCATTGTATCATTCTTATGCTTTTGTGTTCTCACAGCTTAGCTCCCACTTATAAGTAAGAATATACTATGTTTGCTTTTCCATTTCTGGGTTATGTCGCTTAGAATAATGGTCTCCAATTCCATCCAGGTTGCTGTGGATACCATTATTTCATTCCTTTTTATGGCTGAGTAGTATTCCATAGTGTGTGTATATATATCCACTTGTTGGTTGATGGGCATTTGGGTTCGTTCTATATTTTTGCAATTGCGAATTGTGCCACTATAAACATGCATGTGCAAGTATCTTTTCGTATAATGACTTCTTTTCCTCTTGGTAGATACCCAGTAGTGGGATTGCTGAATCAAATGGTGGATCTACTTTGAGTCCTTTAGAGAATCTCCACACTGTTTTCCATACTGTTTGTACTAGTTTACATTACCGCCAGCAGTGTAAAAGTGTTCCCTTTCAGAACATGCACATCAACATCTAGTATTTTTGATTTTTTGATTATGGCCATTCTTACAGGAGTGAGGTGGTATTGCACTGTGGTTTTGATCTCTGATCATTAGTGATGTTGAGCATTTTTTCATAAGTTTGTTGGCCATTTGTATATCTTCTGAGAATTGTCTGTTCATGTCCTTAGTCCACTTGTTGATCAAATTGTTTGTTTCTTTCTTGCTGATTTGATTGCGTACCTTGTAAATGCTGGGTTTAGTCCTTTGTCAGATGCATAGTTGAAGATTTTCTCCCACTCTGTGGGTTGTCAGTTTACTCTGCTGACTATTGCTTTTGTTGTGCAGAAGCTTTTTAGTTTAATTGATTCCCATCTGTTTATCTTTGTATTTGTTGTGTTTGCTTTTGGGTTGTCGGTCATGAAGTCTATGCCTAAGCCAATGTCTAGAAGGGTTTTTCTGATGATGTCTTCTACAATTTTTATGGTTTCAGGTCTTAGATTTAAGTCTTTGATCCAGTTTGAGTTTATTTTTGTGTAAGGTTAGAGAGGAAGATCCAGTTTCATTCTCCTACATGTGGCTTGCCAATTATCCCAGCACCATTTATTGAAAAGGGTTTCCTTTCCCCATTTTATGTTTTGTTGTTGTTGCTGTTGAAGATCAGTTGACTGCAAAGATTTGGCTTTTTTTCTGGGTTCTCTGTTTTGTTCCATTGGTCTATGTGCCTATTTTTTTATACCAGTACCATGCTGTGTTGGTGACTATAGCCTTATAGTATAGTTTGAAGTTGGATAATGTTATGCCTCCAGATTTGTTCTTTTTGCTTAGTCTTGCTTCGGCTATGTAGACTATTTTTTGGTCCCTCATGAGTTTTAGGATTGTTCTTTCTAGTTCTATGAAGAACTAGCAAAAAATAACCATTGTGGTATTATGATGGGAATTGCATTGAATTTGTAGATAGCTTTTGGCAGTATGGTCATTTTCACAATATCAGTTCTACCCATCCATGAGCATGGGATGTGTTTACATTTGTTGGTGTTGTCTATGATTTTCTTTCAGCAATGTTTTCTAGTTTTCCTTGTAGAGGTCTTTCACCTCATTTGTTAGGTATATTCCTAAATATTTTATTTCTTTTTGCAGCTATTGTAAAGTGGTTGAGTTCTTGATTTGACTCTCAGCTTAGTCGCTGTTGGTATATAGCAGTACTACTGATTTGTGTATATTGACTTTGTATCCTGAAACTTTACTGAATTTAGTTATCAGTTCTAGGAGCTTTTTGGACTAGTCTTTAGGGTTTTCTAAGTATACAATCATATTATCGGTGAACAGCAACAGTCTGACTTCCTCTTTACCGATCTGGATGCCCTTTATTCCTTTCTCTTGTCTGTTTGCTTTGGCTAGGACTTCTAGTACTATGTTGAATAGAATGGTAAGAATGGGCATCCTTGTCTTGTTCCAGTTCTCAGGGGAAATGCTTTCAACCTTTCCCCATTCAGTGTAATGTTGGCTGTGGGTTTGTCATAGATGCTTTCAGTGTACTGTTGGCTGTGGGTCTGTCATAGATGCTTTCAGTGTACTGTTGGCTGTGGGTTTGTCATAGATGGTTTTGTTACCTCAAGGTATGTCCCTTCTATGCTGATTTTGCTGGGGTTTTTCAGATAAAGGGATGCCGGATTTTGTCAAATGCTTTCTCTGCATCTATTGAGATTATGTAATTTTTGCTTTTAATTCTGCTTATCTTGTGTATCATATTTATTGACTTGCATATGTTAAACCATCCCTGCTGCCCTAGTATAAAACCCACTTGTCCATCGTGGATTAGCTTTTTGATATGCTGTGGGATTAAGTTAGCTAGTATTTTGTTGAGGATTTTTGCATCTATGTTAATCAGGGATATTAGTCCGTAGTTTTCCTGTTTTGTTATATTTTTTCCTGATTTTGATATTAGAGTGATAACTGGCATCATAGAATGATTTAGGAAGGATTCCCTCTTTCTCTATTTTTTTTTTTTTGGAATAATGTCAATAGTATTGGTAACAATTCTTTGAATATCTGATAGAATTCAGCTGTGAAGTTTAGTCCTTGACTCATTTTTTTTTTTTTGGCAATTTTTCAATTACCATTTCAATCTTGCTGCTTGTTGTTGGTCTGTTCAGAGTTTCTATTTCTTCCTGGTTCCGTCTAGGAGGGTATTATGTTTCCGGGGATGTATCCATCTCTTCTAGGTTTTCTAGTTTGTGGGCATAAAGGTATTTGTAGTAGCCTTGAATAATTTTTTGTATTTCTGTGGCATTTGTTGTAATATCTACTCTTTCTTTTTGAATTGAGCTTATTTGGATCTTTTCTCTTGTTTTCTTGGTTAATCTTCTTAATGCTCTATCAATTTTATCTTTCCAAAGAGCCATCTTTTTGTTTTATTTATCTTTTTTTGTTTCAATTTTATTTAGTTCTGCTCTGATCTTTGTTATTGCTTTTCTTCTGCTGGATATGGGTTTGGTTTGTTCTTGTTTCTCTAGTTCCTTGTGGTGTGACCTTAGATTATCTATTTGTGCTCTTTCAGACTTTTTGATGTAGGCATTTAATGCTATGAACTTTCCTTTTAGCACCATTTTTGCCATAACCCAGAGGTTTTGATAGGCTGTGTTACTATTATTGTTCAGTTTAAAGAATCTTAAAATTTCCATCTTGATTTCATTGTTGACCTCGTGATCATTCAGGAGCAAGTTATTTAATTTCCATGTGTTTTCATGGTTTTGAAGGTTACTTTTGGAGCTGATTTCCAGTTTTATTCCATTGGTCTGGGAGAGCGGCTTGATATAATTTCAGTTTCCTTAAATTTATCAAGGCTTGTTTTGTGGCCTGTCATATGGTCTATCTTGGGGAAAGTTCCATGTGCTGATGATTAGAATGTATATTCTGCAGTTGTTGGGTAGAATGTTCTATAAATATCTGTTAAGTCCATTTGTGCTAGGTTATGGTTTAAATCCATTCTAGCGTATAGTTTAAATCTCTTCTAGCTTGCAGGGTTTCTATTGAGAAATCTGCTGTTAATCTGGTAGGTTTTCGTTTATAGATTACCTGATGCTTTTGCCTCACAGCTCTTAAGATTCTTTCCTACGTCTTGACTTTTGATAACCTGATGACTATGTGCTTATGTGATTACCTTTCTGCAATGAATTTCCCAAGTGTTCTTTGAACTTCCTGTATTTGAATGTCTAGATCTCTAGCAAGACCAGTGAATGTATCCTTGATTATTCCATCAGTTATGTTTTCCAGACTTTCAGATTTCTTCCTTAGGAACACCAGTTATTCTTAGGTTTGGTTGTTTAACGTAATCCCAAACTTCTTGGAAGTTTCATTCATTTTATTTTTACTTTTTGATTCCTTTTTCTTTGTAGGATTGGGTTAATTCAAAAGCCTTGTCTTTGAGCTCTGAAGTTATTTCTTCTACTTGTTTGATTCTATTGTTGATACTTTCTAGTGTATTTTACATTTCTCTAAATGTGTTCTTCATTTCCAGAAGCTGTGATTATTTTTTATTTATGTTATTTATTTCTCTGGAGATTTTTCCATTCATATCCTATATCATTTTAAAAATTTCTTTAAATTGGTGTTCACCTTTCTCTGGTGCCTCCTTGAGTAGCTTAATAATCGACCTTCTGAATTCTTTTTATGGCAATTCAGAGATTCTTCTTGCTTTGGATTCATTGCTGGTGAGCTAGTGTGATCTTTTGTGGGTGTTAAAGAACCTTGCTTTGTCATGTTACCAGAATTGCTTTTCTGGTTTCTTCTCTTTTGGATAGACTATGTTGGAGGGGTCATCTGAGGTTCAAGGGCTGCTATTCAGATTTTAGCCCATGGGGGTTCTCCCTGATGTGGTGCTGTTTCCCTTCCCCTAGGGATGGGGCTTCTTGAAAGTCAAACTGCAGTGCTTATTATTTCCCTTCTGGGTATACCCACCCAGTGGAGCTACCAGGCTCCAGGCTGGTACTGGGGAGGGTCTGCTAAGAGTCCTGTGATGTGATATTTCTTCAGGTCTCTCAGCCATGGATACCAGCATCTGTTCTGGTGGAGATAGCAGGGGAATGAAGTGAACTTTGTGAGTGTCCTTGGTTGTAGTTTTGTTTAGTGCATGCATTTTGTGTTGGTCGGCCTTCAACCAGGAGGTGGCACTTTCAAGAAAGCATTAGCTGCAGTAGTATAGGGAGGATACAAACTTGCTCTATGGTCACCCGGATAAGTATCTGGGTTTCTCTGGTGGTAGGTGGGGACCATGGAGCTTCCAAGATATGTATTCTTTGTCTTCAGCTACCAGGGCGGGTGGAGAAAGACCATCAGGTGGTGTAGGGTTAAGCATGTCTGAGTTCACACTCTCCTTGGGCAGGGCTTACTGTAGCCGCTGTGGGGAATGCACGTGTGGTTCTCAGGCCAATGGAGTTATGTTCTGAGGAGGATTATGGCTGCCTCTGCTGTGTCCTACAGGTTGCCAGGGAAGTAGGGGAAAGTCAGTAGAGACAGGCATCATCCAGCTTCCATACAACCTGAAAGGCCAGTCTCACTCCCACCGTACCCCAACAACAGCAATGAGTTTATTTCCAGGCAGCAGGTGAGCAGGGCTGAGAGTTTGCTACAGGCTGCAAGCCTCCGTGCTGAAAAAGCAAGCAGGACTTTCAGGTTTTGAGCCTCCCTGCCTGCCATGGCTTCTGTGTTAGTATCTCCACTCCCTGTTCACCCCGTTACAAAGTTCAGCTGGAAGTTTCCTTCTCCCTGTGGTCTCTCCCTAATTCCACTGGTAGCCTCCACAGAGACCCCCGTGAAAGAAAGTCATAAATGGCTTCCTTGGGGACCAGAAATGCCCACAGGGCTCTTACCGCTGCTTCCTCTACCCCTGTATTTCTCTTGCCTCTGTACATTTGTCTCGGCTCCAGGTGAGGTTAGATCCTTCTCCTGTGATCTGGACTTTCAGGTTCCCGGTGAGGATGTGTGTTCAGAGGTGGACTTTCCTCTTACACACTTTGAGCACTCACAGCTTTTTGGCTTTCTCACGGAGCCTGCAGCCCCAAGCTGCTTTTTGCAAAGGATCTGTTGATTCTCTTGGCTTTCCTGGGATGTTCTTGCAGTAGTTCTTGTAGCAAAAGATCGCAATGTGAGTCTTCTCATGCTTCTCTGTCCATCTGAGTGGGAGGTGCAAATTAGTCCAGCCTCCTATCTGCCATTTTTTCCTATTATCACTTTTGCGAAAAGTTTTAAAGAACATTTTAAAAAACAGTTTTAGGTAAACAGCAAAATTGAAGGAAGATACAGAGTTCTCTGGATATTTTAGATAACAGTTGTTTATTCGATGTGTCTTTGGCAGACGTTCTCTCCCAGCCTGCGGCTTGTCTTCTCATTCTCTGGACAGTGCCCTTTGCAGAACAGAAGTTTTCCATTTGAATAAAGTCCAAGTTATTAATAATTTCATGAATTGTACCTTTGTTGTCATATCTAAAATATTATTGCCAATCCAAGGACATCTATTTTTTCTCTTATGATGCCTTTTAGGAGATTTATAGTTTTGGATTTTACATTTAGATTTGTGACCCCTTTTGAGTTAATGTTTTGTGAAGGGGATGAAGTCTCTGTGAAGACTCACCTCTTTTGTTTTGTGAAAGTGGATGGCCAGGTGAGGTGTAGTGGCTCATTCCTGTAATTCCAGAAATTTGGGAGGCTGAGGTGGAAGGATCACTTGAGGCTAGAAGTTTGAGACCGTCCTGGGCAACATAGTGAGATACCATCTCTACAAAAAATACAGAGAAAAAAATGAGCTGGGTGTGATGGTGTGTGCCTGTAGTCTTAGCTACAGCTTAGCCTGCTGGGGCATTATCAAAACCTAACTGACCGGAGGGAATGGAAATACCCAACTATACCCCTATAGCCTTCACTTGGGAGAAGAGAAATAACGACTTCAGTTTATCCCAGCCTTCCCGTTTCACCTACAAGGGCAAGTGAAAAGCAAGTATGGAGTTCACTGTCTAGAGAACCAAACTTCCTAAAAGACTGAGATATAATCATAGGCCTATAGAACACTCCCAGCAACACCTTACCACCACATTACTAAAGGACTATTTGCACCAGTTCCTTTTACCCAGTATATCATATCTATCTATCAAGAAAAAAATTAAAAGACATACTAAAAAGAAAAAAAAATGCACTTTGAAAAGACAGAACAAGCATCACAACCGCATTCAGATATGACAGGGATGTTGGAATGATCAGACCAGGAATTTAAAACAACCATGATTAACATGCTAAGGGCCATAATGAATAAAGTAGACAGCATGAAAGAACAGATGAGCAACATGAGCAGAGAGATGGAAATTCTGAGAAAGAACTAAAAGGAAATGCTAGAGATAAAGAACACTAACAGAAATGAAGAATGCTTTTACAAAATTTTGAATTATTTATTATTTTAATTTTGATGGGTATATAGTGTGTGTATATATTTTTGGGGTATAGGAGATATTTTGATACAGGCATGAATTGTGTAATAATCACATAATGGAAAATGGGGTACCCATCACCTCAAGCATTTATTCTTTGTGTGACAAACAATTCAATTACACTCTTGCAGTTATTTTTAAATGTATAATTTAATTATTATTGACTATAGCCACCCTGTTGTGCTATCAAATACTAAATATTATTCATTTTTTTCTGACTTTTTTTGTACCCACTAACCATCATCACGTTTCCCTCACCCCTGGCAACCCTTTCCAGCCTCTGCTAACTATCCTTCTACTCTATCTCCATCAGTTCAGTTATTTTAGTCTGCAGCTCCCACAAACAAGTGAGAGCACATGAAGTTTTTCTTTTTATGCTTGGATTATTTCACTTAACATAATGACCTCCAGTTCTCTATCCATGTTGTTGCAAATGACAGGATCTCATTTCTTTTATGGCTGAATAGTACTCCATTGGGTATACATACCACATTTTCTTTATCAATTCATCTATTGATGGACACTTATGTTGCTTCAAAATCTTGGTTATTGTGAATACTACTGCAATAAACATGAAAGTGCAGATAATTCTTTGATATACTGCTTTCCCTTCTTTTGGGTGTATACCTAGCAGGGGGATTTCTAGATCATATGTTAGCTCTATTTTCCGAGGAAACGCCAAACTTTTCTCCATAGTGGTTGTACTAATTTACATTTCCACCAACAATGTAAAAGGTTCCCTTTTCTCCACATTCTCTCCAGCATTTATTAGGCTGGTGCAAATGTTATTTTTGTTTTGTTTTGTTTTTTGTTTTTCAGTTGCTTTTAATTGCCTGTCTTTTAGAAAAAAGCCACTTTAGCCGGGGTAAGATGACATCTCATTGTAAGTTTGACTTGCATTTCTCTGATGATCAATGATGTTGAACACTTTTTCATATACCTGTTTGCCATTTGTTTTTTTGAGAAATGTCTATTCAGATCTTTTATCCATTTTAAATCAGATTATTAGATTTTTTTCATGTAGAATTGTTTCACCTCCTTATGTATTCTGATTATAGATTCCTTGTGAGATAGGTGATTTTCAAATATTTTCTCTCATTCTGTGGGTTGTCTCCCCACTTTGTTGACTGTATTCTTTGCTATGAAGAAGCTTTTTAACTTGATGTGATTCCATTTGTCCATTTTTGTTTTGGTTGCCTGTGCTTGTGCGGTTTTGCTCAAGAAATCTTTGCCCAGACCAATGTCCTGGAGATTTTCCTGAAAGTATTGTTTTAGTAATGTCATAGTTTGAGGTCTTAGATTTAAGTCTTTAATCCATTTTCATTTGATTTTTATATATGGTGAGAGATAGAAGTCTAGTTTCATTCTTTGGCATATAGATATCAAGTTTTCCCAGAACTTTTTATTCATGAGTGTATGTTCTTTTCCCAGTGTATGTTATTGACAGTTTTGTCAAAAATGAGTTCTCTGTAGATGCATGGATTGGCTTCTGGGTTCTCCATTCTGTTCCATTGGTCTCTGTGTCTGCTTTTATGCCAGTAGCATGCTGTTTTGGTTACTATAGCTCTGTAGTATAACTTGAAGTCAGATAATGTGATTCCTCC
The DNA here is from genome assembly GCF_001698545.2 of Rhinopithecus bieti. Taxonomy (NCBI): domain Eukaryota; kingdom Metazoa; phylum Chordata; class Mammalia; order Primates; family Cercopithecidae; genus Rhinopithecus; species Rhinopithecus bieti. Next base: position 1,131,953 of record NW_016805421.1, read on the forward strand.
AGTTTTGTTATTTTTGCTCAAGATGGCTTTGGCTACTCTGCGTCTTTTGTGATTTCGGATAAATTTTAAGATTGCTTTCTGTATTTCTGTGAAGAATGCCATTAGTATTTTGATAGGGATTGTATAGAGTCTGTCGATTTCTTTGGGTAGTATGGACATTTTAACAACATTGATTCTTCTATTTCATGGACATGGACTATATCATCTTTCTTTGTGTGTGTCCTCTTCAATTTCTTTTGTCAATGTTTTATGGTTTTCACTGTAGAGACCTTTCACTTCTTTGGTTAATTCCTAGGTATTTCACTTGCAGCTATTATAATTGGGATTACTTTCTTGATTTCTTTTTCAGATTGCTCATTGTTGGCATTTAGAAATACTACTGATTTTTGTATGTTAATTTTGTATCATGCAACCTTACTGAATTTATCAGTTCTAACAGTTATTTTTTTGAAGGAGTCTAGGTTTTTCCAGGTGTATGATCATATCATCTATAAATGAAGATAATTTGATTTCTTTATTTCCTGTTTGGATACCCTTTATTTCATTCTCTTGTCTAATTCCTGTATCAAGAACTTCTTGAAGAATGCTTTTGATAGGCTTATTGGTAGACTAGACAAGGCTCAGAAAAGAATCTCTGAGCTTGAATATATATCAGTACAAACTCCAAAACTGAAAAGCAAAGAAAACAATGACTAAAAACAATTGGAACAGAATATTCAGGAACTGTGGGACAACTACAAAAGGTGTAAATACACATAATGAGGATATTCAAAAAAGAGAAAGAGAAAAAAATAGAAGAAATATTTGAGTAATGACAACTGGGAATTTTTCCCAAATTAATGTCAGATACCAAACCACAGATGCAGGAAGCTCAGACAACAATAAGCAAGATATATGCAAAGAAAACTATGCCTAGACAAGTCATTTTCAAACAACAAAAAGTTAAAGAAAAAATCTTGAGGGAATCCAGAGGAAATAAAAACACTTTATCTATTGAGGAGCAAACATAAGAATTTCATCCAACTTCTCAGACCATGCAAATAAGAAGTGAGTGAAGTGAAATATTTACAATGCTGAGAAAAAAAATAACTGCCACCTAGAATTCTGTTCCCTGCAAAATAATTCTTCAAAAGAGGAGAAATGAAGACTTTCTCAGACAAACAAAAACAGAGCAAATTTGTTGCCAGTAGACCTACCTTGCCAGAAATGTTAAAAGAAGTCCTTTAGAAAGAAGAAAAATGTTCTAGGTCAGAAATATAAGGAAAATATGAACATTAAAGAAGGAATAAGTGAAGGCAAATAAAAACCTTTATTTTTCTATTGTTTTCTATTATTTAATCTAACAGGTAAGCTTGTTCAAAACAGGAGTAGCCACAGTATATTCAATTATACATATATATATATATGTATGTATATACACACACACATATATATACACATACACATGCTTATGTATGCCTACATATAAGTAAAATGAATAACAGCAAGAGGGAAGAATTAGGATTAATTTGTTATTATAAAGTGCTCGCACTACCTATGGACACACTATAATGTTATTTGAAAGTGGACTTGGGTTAGTTGTAAATGCATATTGCAAACTCTAGGGCAACCACTAAAAATATTTAAAAAGAAGTATAACTGATATTCAAAATAAAATTATAGGCTATGTGTTTCTGCTTAAAACAAGGCTATGTATTGATCAGTGGATGGAAAGGTAACCAGAGGCTCACAGGAACCTAATCCTGTATTTCCTCTAGGAGCAATGGTTCAGTGTTCCCTGATTTACTGTTCATGACACTTTATAGAACATAGCTAGCATGAATAATGAGAATGAACTGTGCTCTGTTTTGTTTTTTTTTTTTTTTTAAGTTTGAATGTGAAATAAGATAGGACTATATTAATACATTTAAGTTGTGGAAATGTTTATAAAGTTGGTTAACAAGAAATATGTATAGATTCTCTGACAGAAATTATACAGCCAGGTATATAATTATACTGCCCTATCATTTTTAAGAAAAGAGAACAGATAGTGCCTCTACCACTCCCCCCACCCATATTTTCCTCTCATCCCTAGCTCTATCCTATGCCATGTAGAACCTTGTATCTGTACACAGAAACTTCAAATTTCATGCTTAATTTTATTCCTCTTTTACTCTCTTAGTCCAAATAATTAGCCCTTTTTGATCCCTGTGGCTGGGAGATGAGTATGTTGATAGTATGGGACTCTTGGGAGTCAGATGAGAAGAAGCCTTTGCAGGCTCTGGAAGAGGGATCAGGACCACTGAGCAGAGAATTCTGAGACCCAAGTTGTTGGGTCTACAAGGTAGGGGAGACACAGGTTTCTAGTTCTGTGTTGCTCAAGTCCTTGTTTCTTCTCCTGGATTCCTTGCTCCATGGGGAAGGTCACAGTCAAATAAAAGACAGCTTAGTACTGTGCCTGGCTCAGAAACCTTAGTTGGCTAGGTCAAAGGTAAGTACTGTGTATGGAGTATGGTGTATGACACAAAAAGTAGTTGTTTCTCTTTCCGAATTAGGAAGGGGAAATGGGTGTTGGGGGAAGTAACAGGAAATTCTTAATAGAGGAACTATCTTCCAAAACTCAGCTCATAAGTTAACTAGGGAGATTTCTAGGTGTGCTGAGATAAGGACTGAGTTGGAAGAAGACATTTCAGGCCTTAGTAGTTCCTTTACACACTGCTGATAAAAATATACCAGAGACTAGGTACTTTATAAAAAAGAAGAGGTTTAATGGACTCACAGTTCCACGTGGCTGGGGAGGCCTCACAATCATGGCAGAAGGTGTAAGGCATGTCTTACATGGTGGTAGGTAAGACAGAGAATGAGGGCCAAGTGAAAGGGGTTTCCTCTTCTAAAACTATCAGATCTTGTGAGACTTATTTACTACCACAAGAATAGTTTTGAGGAAACCGCCCCCAGTTTTCAGTTATCTCCCACCAGGTGCCTCCCACAACATGTGGGAATTATGGGAGCTACAATTCAAGATGAGATTTGGGTGGGGACGCAGCTAAACCATGTCACAGGCAGAGGCAGGAGTGTGAACAAAATCACTGAAACAAATAATATATGCTCTTTTCAGCAAGCTGTGAGTAATTCAGTAGAGTTACAGTATAACATGAGAGGGATGGGAAATACAAATGGTGAAATAGGCTAAGTTATGGAGAACCCTGAATGCTGTACTGAAGAGTTTGTCCTTTATCTTGCTAAATGCTGAGGAATGATAGAGTGACACCATCAAATCTCTGCTTTGGTGTAGCAATATGCAGCTTGGATTGGAGAAATGGGGTTGGAAGGAGGACTTTGGAAGTAGCTATGAGTGTGCTATGATTTGTTCAGATGAAAGGTAAAGAGGGACTGAACCTGTCATAGCACCGTGGTGGTGATAAAAAAGAACAGGAACAAGAGTGATAAAAACTTACATTTATTATATAAGAGGCACTGTTCCAAGTGCTTTCAGGCATACATTTAATTCTTACATCAACCCTGAGCAATAGGTACAATAGTCCCCTTATCTGTGGTTTTCCTTTACTGTGTCAACCATGGCCCCAAAAGATTAAATGGAAAATTCATAAGTTAAACATTCATATGTCTTCAATGGCATGCCATTCTGAGTAGGGTGATGAAACCTTGTGTCATCCTGCTCCATCCCACCTGAGACATGAATCATCCCTTTATCAGCAGATGTTCACCATCTGTGTTCCCTGCCCATTAGCTATCCTGGTTATAAGATTGACTGTTGTGGTATCACAGTGCTTGTGTTCAAATCACCTTGATTTACTTAATAATCCCAAGGCACAAGAATAGTGATGCTGGAAATTCAGATATGGCACAGAGAATCCATAAAGTACCTCCTTTAAGTGAAAAGGTGAAAGTTCTTAACTTAAAGAAAGAAAAAATATTGTATGCTGAGGTGGCTAATATCCATGATAAGAACAAATCTTCTATCTGTGAAATGATAAAAAAGGAAAGAAAATGCATGCCAGTTTTCTTATCAGAGTTCAAACTGAAAAGTTACAGCCACAGTATGTGATAAGTGCTGAGTAAACATAGAAAAAGCATTAAATTTGTGGATGGAAGACATGAACAGAAACGTGTTCCGATTGATAGCAGTGGGGTTCAGTACAATCTGCAGTTTCAGGCATCCGCTGGAGGTCTTGGAACATATCCACTATGGCTAAGGGGGAACTACTGTACTGTTATTTATTCTTATTTTACAGATGGAGAGGCTAAGGCAATGACAGGTTAAATGAATCATTTGGGTCATATATCTAGGAAGCAGCGGAGTCGGGATTTTAACTAGTTCCAGTTCTAGGGAACATGTTCTTAACGATTAAGATGAACTGAAAGGAAAGGTGAGTCAGAATGTGAGAGCTTAGAGAGAGGTTGATTCTACAGGACCTGATGACAGGTTAGATGTGGAGGATACAAAACCAAGGATGGTTCTAGGATTAATTCTGGGTATGGCTTGAGAAGATGCTGGTGCCAATTAGCAATGGAGAATACAAAAATAAGAGTGACTCTGGGAGGAAGAGGCTGTGTCGATCTTGCAGCCTGCCAAGTTTGATGTGTTGATGCACATTCAAGTGGAAACATCCCTCAATGAGGTCCTGGAGCTCAGGGGAGAGGTGTGTCAGAGGAGTGGGCCCACTGAAAGGTGAAGGCTCATCTTTGATGAGCAACCCCTAGCTAACAGAGGTAAAGTGGAAAAGTGGACAGATTTAGCCTAGAAATGACTTATTTACTAAAGAAGGCACATAGAGTAGATGATAAGAGTATAAACTATGGAGCTTTGCTACATACCAGCTGTACAATTAGAGTAGATTAACCTTTCCTGACATCAATTTTTGAATCTGTAAAATGGAGGGTAAAAAATTCTCCCTCATGGGGTAATTATGAGAATTTAATGAGTTCATTCTTGAAAGTATTTAAAACAGGACTTTGTACATATTAAGAAATAGGCAACACTTTAAGTCGGAAGATTTCTCTACAAAGAAGCTTTAATGCCAAAGTGGAGGCTCTCTCTCATTCTCTCTCTTTCTGTGTGTGTCTATTTCTCTATCTGTCTTTCACTCTCTTTCTCTCCTTTTCTCTGCCACAACTTGGCAATCTGAGAAATGCCTTTATAAAGTGGGTCCCTTTGTGAGGCAGATCCCATTTTGCCACAGGAAATATTGAACTGAAGTAACAAGAACATTCAAATCACACACATACCAAATGTAGCTTATTTTTTCTGTACATTTTTTCTTTCACCTGAGCCCTTCCTTGCTGAAAACATGAAGGCAAGTAAAATTTAATCCAACATAACAATTATAGTCCTTTTCAAAAATTTAAAACAGGAGTAACTCTTTCAGATAAGTGCTAACAACTTTCTGATATTCTTCCCCTTCCAGACTTGTCTCCAAGATAGAGTCAGTGTAGGGCATTTGGGGTAGGATTTGGAAGCTTTTGAAGTGGCAGAGAAAAGGTTGGCCTGAGACCTATGCTTCTAGGGTTTTCTCCCTTCCTCTGGGCCTCTGGTTTCTGAGGTTGTCCCTGTTTTCCAGGTGTGCCATTTGATCCTCACATCTATGGCTGGTGAATTCCTGATGGATTCTGTCAGCTTCACCCAGCCCCAACTTGATCGTTGCTGGCACTTGCCCACTGCCTGAGGTCTGACTGTGGGTCCTTTCAGTCTCCAGGCTGAGTAACTTATTTTCTAGTCCCGAGTCACAGGGTCATATTACTCCATCAAGACAAAACCTCAGGTAGGCTCCAGAGACAGAGACCATCCTTGATCCCCACTCTCCAACCCCGCAGTTTGTGAGACTATCCAGGCTCTTTGATGCCACACAGGAGCCCAGGGTGGCTGGGGTTCCTCACTCACACAAAGCTGTCACTCTCCATCTGAAGCAGCAAGTCGCAGTGTGGGCTCACGTGCTTTGCAAAGCTGTCTGCTCTCTTAGTCACAAATGGGAATGTGGCCACAGCTCCTCTCTGCTTTGAGTTTTCTCTTAAATCTAATTAACAAAAGTGCTTCTCTCTGGCTTGAGTCTGGAGAATGTGGTCAGGAAGGCCTTGCCTCACTGCCTCCTTTCCTTGCCTTCTTCCCCCTATTCTCCAAATCCACAGGGGCTGGAAGGAAACAGCCTTTTCACCTCCCCCTCCCCTTCTTGTTTGATGGGATATTCTCCATATCACATTCTCTTCCCTGATAAGATCATCTTTCCTGTTCCCCTTTCCCTAGAGCAAAGGGGGAAATGAAAATATATTAATTATTCCAGTGATACTAGTGATCAAAGTCTTGGCCACTTATATAAGCCATCGTAACCCTTGAGGAAAAGGCAGAACAACTATAAACCACTACAAAAACTTACATAATAAAGACTGTTCTAAATCTTATAAAATCATTTTAATGCACTTCTTAGCTTGGCATATGTAAAGAATTCCACACTATCACAAATGTTACTTTAGCATATAAACTAAAGCTCAATTGTGTCATAAATTGGACCTTTTTAAAACCAATATGCTTACCTAATAAGCTTTCATTAAATAATTCACTAAAATTTAGTCTGCTTTTTAGAATGTGGTTAAGTCTCCTATGGGCAGGATAGTAATTAATCCATAGTTTATTAACAACGTGTTCCTAAAAATGTTACTTAACACTCAGTACCTCAGATGCCCTGTTTGTAAAATGAGAGTATTAGCAATACCTACATCATGGAGTTATTGTGGGGATTAGATTAGGTAGTACCAGGCACATAGTAGATACTGTGTGAACAATTGCAACGTTCATTATGATTTCAGTGGGCTGGGTCCTATGTCTTACTCATGCTTTTCTTTCACTGCTGCAAACATTGGTGTTAAAAATTACTTCTTTGATCACTATTCTTTGTATTATTTGTTGTTATATACCATTACAGCAGCTGAACATTTGAGGTCACCTTTGATATCTGTAGTTGTGAGGGTTTGGAAAACAGAAGTACCTTACCTTTGTGTAGCAGGTTTATTTTCATTCCTTCATTGTTTTTAGATGTCCAGGTCCTTTCAACTCAGGTATGCCATGGTTCTTTCTGCGTCTTTCTTTGTCTCTCCTGAACTTCTTTGAGCAGTAAATAATTCAGGTGTTTCAGTAATTGTAGTTAGTTTTGAGTCCATTTATACAAAACATTCTTCCACATGGCAGAAGATACGGTATCTGAGTACCTGCTAATCATAGCTACACCCACAATGGTTGTATCAAAGATGAGAAAAATGAAAAGAGATCAAGAAGACACACTGGCATTAGCGATGGCTGAGGAAGAAAGGAACATTAAATAGCCTTGTTTAAATATACCTTTCTGGGATTACTAGTGAGGTGAGTTTTACATGAGCTACTCAAAAGGATTAAAATCCTGTTTGTCATATTTTTAGCAAATATTTGATTTTATCAGTTGTCTTTTGACTTCAGATATGAAAAGTTTTGAATTTTACATCATCAAATCTATTGACCACGTGATTTGAGAATTATGTCATTTTAATGCTGGAGGGTTTTTTTTCCCTCTGTAGAGATTTGGCAAAGAAACTCTTCTATTGTTCTTGAGTCTTAAAGTTTTGACTTTTTAAAGCATTTAACTCTTATCTCCTTGGAGCTTATACTGTTTATTGTTTGAGATATGGGTAATAGCTAAACTTTTATTTTTTCTCCTTTCAATCAAAGAAGAAAATTGCTTTAATATAATTTACTGAATTTATTGTACTTCTTTTATCATGTATTAATTGTCTTTATACTTGCATGGTAGAGTAGTTGCTAGCAGTACCTGGTTATTAAGCATGTGAAATATGGTTAGACCAAACAGAGGTGTGCTGTGAGTTTAAAATACATATGGTAGATTTCAAATACTTAGAACAACTACAAGAAAATGTAACTCATCTGAATAATTTTTGATGTTTGTAACATGTTGACAGGATAAACTGTCAATATATCAACATGATATATATTGTATAATGATATATAATATATTCATATATAGATGTATAAATATATTTGATATATCATGGTATGATATATAATGATATGAATATATGATATGTTTATTATATGATATGTAAATAACATAAACATGTTATTTCACTTTGTTTTACTTTTAAAAATGTTGATATTACAAAATTTTAAATTATATATGGCTCATGTTACATTTCTGTTAGACAACTCTACACACTTGGGTTTGTTTCTATGCTATTGATTCTCAGTATTGTTTGCAGATTTAATTATTGTACCCTTATAATATGTTTCTGAGTCTGATTGAACTAGTTTCTTCATTTCTATTTTGTCAAATTTCTTCTTATTTATATTTGCCTATTTATTCTTCCAGATAATTTAAACATTTTGCCAAGTTCGAATAAAATTAAATCTCTCATTTAAACTTTGATTTAAATCATTCACAGTTTATAAATTGATTTGGAAAGAATTAATATCTTTATAAGACTAAGCCTTTTTATCCCAAGAAAATAGAATTTCTTTTTATTTTTTGTCTTCCCTTTTTATATTTTTTGAAAACTGTTTTTCATCATGAAAATTATACACATTTGATCTTTCAATTATTGTTAGGTATCTTTTTTTGTATGTTTCTGAGTCTGATTGAACTAGTTTCTTCATTTCTATTTTTGTCAAATTTCTTCTTATTTATATTTGCCTATTTATTCTTCCAGATAATTTAAACATTTTTGCCAAGTTCGAATAAAATTAAATCTCTCATTTAAACTTTGATTTAAATCATTCACAGTTTATAAATTGATTTGGAAAGAATTAATATCTTTATAAGACTAAGCCTTTTATCCCAAGAAAATAGAATTTCTTTTATTTTTTGTCTTCCCTTTTATATTTTTTGAAAACTGTTTTTCATCATGAAAATTATACACATTTGATCTTTCAATTATTGTTAGGTATCTTTTTTTGTTGTTTGTTTGTTTGTTTGTTTGTTTGTTTTTGAGATGGAGTCTCACTCTGTCATCCAGGCTGGAGTGCAGTGGCACGATCTTGGCTCACTGCAGCCTCTGTCTCCCTAGTTAAAGCAATTCTCCTGCCTCAGCCTCCCAAGTAGCTGGGACTACAGGCGCACGCTGTCATGCCTGGCTAATTTTTTTTTATTTTTAGTAGAGACAGGGTTTCACCATGTTGGCCAGGATGGTCTTTATCTCCTGACCTCATGATCTGCCTGCCTTGGCCTCCCAAAGTGCTGGGATTACAGGAGTGAGCCACTGTGCCTGGCCAGGTATCATGTTTTTTATTGCTATTGTAAATGAGAGTTATTATTCCAATATATTTTCTGACTAGTTTTTGGTGGTTTAGGAAGGATGATTTTTTAAAATGTATCTTGTAACTGGAGATTTTACTGAGCTTTTAAAAAAACATAATTTTAATGGGTTTTCAACTGATTCTTTTGTGTTATTCTCCTTTTCAAATTAAAATGCAAGACCACAGTAAGCTCCAAATAAGCTTCTATAGCTCTTTCCAACATTATAGCTCACAAAATGTAATTTTTGAAAAAAGAATAGCTAGTTATAACATACTGCTGTTTATTTTAGATGAAATTTTCTCAGAATTTGTCTGTAATATTGGAAATCACAGAGTTAGAATGTTTTTCTTGTGTGTCCTTTAGATGCAAGGACTAGGGAAAATGGTGAATGATTCAAAGAGCACAGCTACAAATGCATTTGGGACACTATGTGAGTGAGACAGCATGTGTCTGTGTGTGTAAGACCAGTTGTAAGAAAAAATTGTTGACTCCTGATAGCTGCCTTGTGATGGGCATTTGAGGTTGCATTCATTACCCTAGGTAGTTACAAGGTTAGCTGAATATCTTCTCAACTGGGATTACACCTTGACACCCTCAGCCTTTTTCTCAGATCTCTGAGAGCCTGGGGCTTAAATTTCATTCTTGCTACATGATTATAGGAATTCAATTTTTATTTGGTCTTAAACATCTCTTCTTTCTGCTCTCTGCCCATATCTTTTATTAATGCCTTTAAAAGCCTTCTTTCTTTTCAGGTAGCACAAACAATATTTTATTTTATTTCATTAAAAGCAGTACGTTTATTTTAACAAAATATTTGAACACAAAATCTCTTAAGTATTACAATGATTTTAGTTATCTTTGATCTACTTACATATGGAATTATTCCGAATCACAGAAGTTATGATGTCACTGCATTCTCTAATAGTGACCGCACCAATACCAGGCAAAGTAAGAAAGAAAGGGGCCTGCAGGAGGGATATTCCCTCATTAAAATGAGTGTTGTTAATCAACATCATTAAAGAGCAAACCAAATAAATAGAAATCAAGAGGCAGTCCATATTTGTAGATTAACCTCAACACTTGCCTAAAGGGGGAAATTAATTATCTCTAATGATGTATTCAAACAAAGGTATCTCCACAGCAAAATGTTTTCTCTCTAGGTCAACCTACAGGACAAAATACAGGCTCCAGACTTTTGCTGTGCTCCTGTGGGCAGGCACCCCCTCCCCTCCTGCCACACCAGAATTCCATCACAGGACTATCCTGCTGGCTGGCAGAAAACATGAATATAGTATTTGGAAACATGAAATTGCTGTTATGCAAAGTCCATGTGCACATACACAAATACACACATTTCATGTGGAATGGAAATCTTTACTGAAAAATGTCATATTGACATGGTGTGTGTGTATGTGTGTGTGTGTGTGTAAAATGGTGAAGTTGTACCTTCTAACCTACTGGGACTTTTATGTAAATGGAGATTATTTATATGTCGTTGGGATGTGGAATGTGACTCTCTTGCCAAGCACTCCAGTTGTTTAGCTTATTTTCTGGGTAATATAATCAGAAAAGCAAAAACCATAGAATTTAAGGTGTTAAACATCTCTTCAGCCCCAAGTGAGAAATCACTTTAAATGAGACAAGAATATGTTCATTTGTATTCCAAGCAAAATTGGAAAAAAATCTTATAAATTATTAATCCACCAAGTAGCATGTATTATCCTGAGCGATTCTCCTGGGTCAGGCTACATTTCATGCCTGCTCATTTTCTATTTGGAAGGAAAGCTGCCATGGTGCAGAGGACAGAGCCACCACCCTCCCCATTCCCAACCCCAACAAATACCAAGACAATACATTGTAATGAAAGGAGAAAATTATTGAAGTTCGTTCTTATCCATATTCTATTCTACCAGTAAGTTGTACTGAAACAGTGTAGATTTAGCTTTTTCCCCTCAAACCAACACTGAAATAAAATTTATTTAAGCTGAAAGAAAACATCTCATAACAAAGAAAGGAATATATGTATATATGCATATAAATATACACACATACATACATACCTATTTTAAAATAGAGAATATTTTAACAATATATTACCACAACAGCAAGACTTATGACCTTGGGTCTGAAGTATGAAATACTAACTCAGAAGTATAAAATGGAAAGAAAACATTTATTTGAATGCTAATATATGTATTAAAATACATATTTTATATTTATTAAGTACTGTTGCAAAATAAATATTTGTCAATTAAAATTAAAAGCTTACAGTATAAATTCCCAAAGCTATTAAAATATATTTAATGTCAAATAGGTAATTAATTTTCTTCTGCCAACTTCTTTATGGCCAGAAGCAGGAGATCAAAAAATCTTGGAAAGTTTTGTAGGTAAATAGGCATATATCTTCCAAATGAAGACACGAAAGTAAGTTCTAGGATTACTATGTGAGGTTCTAGGATTCTTCTCGGCTAGGATTCTTTATGTATTTCAGGTATGGAGTTTGTGTACTTTAGGTAGTGTCTTTGTATTTTGAATATAGTTTATATATTTCAGGTTTAGAGTATTTATCCAACTAGTGTCTGTAGTTAACACTACAGTTAAAAAAAGATCTTAATAGTCGAGTGGCTAAAATTCTTTTAAATTCTGTCATATACGAAATTTTCCATAGTGATTGAGTGACTTAGGGCATAGTCTAATGCTAGCATGCTTAATGATTCGGGCTTTTATTGTCGGAGATTCTGGATGTATTCAGAGTGTGGAGAACGGTTTCTCTGGGAACATAAATGAAGTGGGAGCCAGAATGAATATTTTCTGCTTCAAATGTCTTCTTGAGTGATCCTGCCGCTGAAGTTCATTCGGTGAGCTCTGATGAGGGCAGCCATTAGAAAAACATGCTTTTGTTATAGTGTGGTTTTCTTAAAAAGAGAATTGTAATAATAATAGCATTTGGCAGTAAAAACCATGTGCAGTAAAATATCTTACAATTGTACTGACTAAAGTTCAGTGGGCATCAGGGGTTATGACATTCTTCTCTGAGAGAGAAGGCCAGAATTTCGATGGTGCCAGAAACGAAGACCTACTGAAGTATCAGGTCATGGGAATGGCGTGGTCCACAGTAGAAGGGGAACCCCCTGATGGCCAGAAAGGCCTTTGATGTTTTGCCTCCTCCAGGCTCTGCCTCACGCCTACTTCTGATCTTAAACTGAGTAAGCTTCTAACTAACCTAAGTGGTGGTCCAGCACACTTCTCCTGCTGTTTAGTCCCAATTCTAATGAAACAGTCTGGATAATTAAGCTCTTTCTTAGTTGCCTCAAGCCTGGCTTCTCTGACAGTTTTGGTCAGCAGGCTGCCTGACCCTGTAGAGCCCTGTACCATCATTCCCTGAGCTCGTTGGGTCAGGTTTTCAGCATCCTGAGTTGGGTTTCCTCATTGGGTGATTTCATTAGTCCCTGTCTGGTGGCAAGCAAACAGTTCTCTTAACACTCGACATGTCCAAATTACTAAAGACCATAAATTACACCCCATAGCGGTCTTACACTTGACTGCCTCTTCCCCTTACCTTGTTCACCCCTTTGACCCCAGTTGAACTGCAGTTCTTCACACTACATTCTTAACGAGGTTATTTACTCTACCTGCCCAATGAGGTTATGCCTTATGTAATAAGGGCTCAACTCTGAGGTATGTCCAAGAGGGCAAACTTTTCAGCAGCTAAAAGAATTAACATTTTAGCTGAAGATGACCCTTTATTGCTAGATGTGCTTTCATAGCCCAAGTTTGTGACCATTTAAGAATGTCACAGTAACATATGGAGATTTTTACATCTACACATAGATCAGTTTCACAAGTCAGAGTAACCAAGGGTGAGTAACAATCTATGCCAGCTGTGTAGTTAAGAATGCCAATTTATTTTTAAAATGGCTCTGTGCAGTCAACTCGATTATTTATGAAAATGGGAGAAAGGAGTGACTATGATAATCAAAGTTCACTTGCAATTTCAAACCTCATTTCAACAAGCTGTTCAACCTGCTCTCTGTCTGCTAATGGGAAGGAGAAAAAACAAGTGAGTCAGAGAGTGGACACACTAGATACTCAGGATATTGAGATTCTTGGGTGTGAGAGAAAATGGTTCTTAGGGTTATAAATGTTTACTGAGTTGTTTACACTGATTTGATAAGTATATCTGGGACTTGGTGCAGGTAGGTGCTTCGAAATTTTGAATTCACTTCACTCTCAATGGTTTCTGCCTTCTTTATATGTGTATGCTGGATGCATTTATTCACATTTATAGTCCCTGCATCCCAAATACTCAGATGCTGCCAGACATTCTCCATTCTCTCTCACAGCCCCCTGTTCCCCAACACACTCCACTTTAGGTTCCATGCACAAAGGTGTCACTCTTACAACCCTAAACACTCCCTTCTGTCCTCTTCTCGTCTCCTTTTGACCCCATGTGTTTTCATTTGTTATTTCTATGTAGTAGAGGGCTTGGCCCAATGAATAGCATTGAGAACGGGGGGTGACAAATGGCAACAAGAAAATAAAAGCCTTAAAATTGGATGAAGCTGAAGAATTTTTATATTCAAAAGATACTCCTTAAATGTAGATCAAGTCGTAGTTTTATGCTGCCCTACTTTGGGTGCATTATGGGGATATAATGATTTCAGGATAAAGGGGGTGTAGAAAAGTCAAATAGGGCAGATACAGAACAATGTCAAACACAGCATAAGGAAACAGTGATTTCACAGTATTGCATCCTCCACTGGGCATGAAACTCTAGTATTCTGCTATGGAGCTCTCATTTAAAATGGAAGAAAACACAGATCCTTAAGCTCTCTGAGCTTTTTCTCTCCCCTTTAACGCTGAAGCAAGATTATAGAATTGAAGCATTGCTAAGAGGAGGGAAGGCCAGGCAGGGGTGGTGGAAGGCAGAAAGGAAGACCTTATCTCAGTGCTGCTATAGGGAAGGGACTGTACTGGAGCAGTTACAGGTTCCCTGGGATTCTGTTTTCACTTATTCTCCCTAATAAGTGGGTTTTCATGCTAAAATAAGATAATTGTGGTTTCTATGGGATTCAATTGTGGTTCATAATTTCTGTGGAAAATTACTTAATGGACAGAAATTGAAGTTGTCTGAAATCTTTGGCTTCTGCTGCTGTTTGTCTGTACTAGAATCTGGAATAATATGGCATATAAATTGACCCTAAATGATAGCATTTTAATTTCCACAGGTTGCCATTGTGCAGTGCACAGAGAGAGCTCTCTGCCACCATGAGTCCTGCCATCTTGAAAGGCAGGATGTTATAGATGCAAGATCAAAGTCTTAGAGTCCTGGTTTTATCTTTCCACTCTTCCGCTTACTACCTTGCTTGTGCTCAAGGTAGCTCCCTTACCTCTCTGGATCTCAGTTTTCTCTGAGATTCTGCAAATTTGGATAATAACCAAAGCACAGGATTGTTTTGCTATTGGTTGCAATTATGCATGTTAAAGCACTTGGTCTTTGCTATGGTATGTGGCATATACATGTGCCCAATATATGTTTTCCCTGTTTCTTTTCTTTTCTTGAATAAGTAGGAAAATCACAAGTAGAGGAAAAACAGCTTTCTAAGCCATTTTGGTTTCTCACAAAGTAACCTAGATCAGTGTTTTCAGGCTTTCCTTAAATCTTACTTAAAAGCCCAATATAAAACAGGTAAAAGTGGAGCTTGAGTAGGAGCTTGGGGCTTCCACTCTTCAGTTTCCCAAGCCTCATTCCTATTGTGTCCTGAGGGAATGGAACTCCCAGTTCCAAGTAAATAGTGACCTCTGGAGCTGTGCACTGAGATATATGCCCTGGCGTCTCCATGGATTATGACATCTCTAGGCCTTTAGTAAATTATTAGAGTTACCTTTTCCTTCCAATTTACCGACTTACCTGAGCTATTTTAATGATATCATATACTGGATTCACAAAGACTGTATCAGAATTCTGCACTGTGCATTCTCACCAAAACCAAGGGGAGAGAAGCACATGCTTAAGGGATTCTGAAGCACAAAGTGTTTGGACCTGAGATACACACACAATTTCCTTGAGGCATTTCATTGTGAGAAAGGATATTCCATTTTTAAGCAACATGATCCAGCTATCTGCACATTTTCCAAGGATTATTGCTTGTCCTTGGGTGTACTCTGATGCCTGGTGTCAAGATGAACTAGAATATTTACTGAACTCCCTGGAATATAGTGCATTTCCGCTTGATAATTTATAAACATTAGGTTTTAGTAGAAAGTTACCAAATAAGTTTTTTGAATAACTGAGCTCCCTTATTCATGCTCATTGATGCTTAACTTGATAGAGCATCAGCACCCAGAATTTTAAATCCTTTTCATACAATTAGGTTGTGTGCCTATGCATAGTAACAAGTATGTGAGTGTGGGATGTTTATCTTCTTCCTGAAGATTATAAATTCTTTTGGCAGGTACTGTCTCTTTCTATTTCACTGTGTAATATGTGCGCAGAGGCAACTGTTCTTTGCTAGAGTGCATCCTCCAAACAGAAATCGATGAAGTTAAAGAATGTCCTGAAATGTATGTCTCAAATATGTTGCAGTTTTCCTCACTAGTACATGCATCAACCACTTGGTGGCTATCCTTCTGCATCTGTTAAATTTATTACATTAGTTTTCAAAATAGATTCTTTATTTCATAATCATTTAAAGAAGAGAAATTAAAATTGATAAAGTATAGAATGCCGTCCTGATTTTTGATTTGGGACAAATACTTAAATGACTAATTCAGGAACCACATTTTATACCTAAATTGCAGTTGAGAATATTTTGAGATTTGGGAAATGTCATTATGCTGTCATTGTATTTGTTTTGCTTTTGCCCATCTTGTACCTACCAACTGCAGTAAAGGTCCTGAAGTACAGGGATAGTAGCACTGCTGATGTTTCCAATCCAGTCTGTTTTGGCATTGAATGAGATGTAATACCACTGCGTCTGATTGCTGCATCAGAGAGAATTGAACCTATTTTTTGTTCTCAGGAAGGGAGAAATCTGAAGTTTACACTGAGGCAAGGAGTAACAGGAGGAGGAAGAAGAAGAAATTTTTGTTTCTGGATTTTCCAAATTCAGTGGCCCATGTAACTACAACAACTGTTTTCAGGTTGTCAGTCCCACGTTGTGGATGTATGTCACCATCCACCAGAATAATTTTATTATGCTTTTTTGTCATCTTTATACCTAAGTGTGAAAGTAATGGCATGCTTTGCCCTCTCCTGGCTTAGTAATCAAGACGTAATAATTGTCTGATAGGCATCCAAGGTTGGGCTCCCATAGTTGTGGCAGGGGTTGTGTACTTACTACTTCTAGCACATCAATTTGGCATATCAGTCATCTGCTTCCCCTACCCTGCTAACCAAGTGCACTGCAGTCCTTATATGTGAAACCAAGAGAAATGACTTGAAATGAAAATGAATATTAGTAACCTATCACATGGGCGACCATGGGCTGTAGTTCATTCTGAATAGTGCTAGTTAAGACTCTGAATGCATGTCTGAGAAACTTCAGATAACTGGTTTTATCACACACAATCATCCATGAGAAACTGCACCCCAGAAAGCTTCAGTGTGTGTTGTTTACATTGTTATAGGCACATAAGCATTATAGTCTAAATAACTCACTTAAGGTCAGCCTACTAGTATTAATAAGAAATTAAGTTTAATCAAGAAAGGAACCAGATTGCTTTTAGGTGTATGCAATTCTATAATGTTTTTCTGTAAGAGTAAAACAATGATTTCTCAGTCTTGGCTGTATTTTAGAATCACTTGGCTCCCAAGTGATTCTTTAAAAAGTGGTGCCTGATCCTACTCCACAAATATTTTATAATTGATGCTGGGATGTGACTTGGGATTTTTGAAAGCTTCTCATGTGATTCTAATGTGGTAACCAAG
This sequence comes from Rhinopithecus bieti, assembly GCF_001698545.2. Classification (NCBI taxonomy): domain Eukaryota; kingdom Metazoa; phylum Chordata; class Mammalia; order Primates; family Cercopithecidae; genus Rhinopithecus; species Rhinopithecus bieti. The sequence continues at coordinate 1,149,155 of NW_016805421.1, forward strand.
GTTGAGAATGCTTGCTCTGAAGTACTGTTTCTCTTTAAACACCATTTGATTTCATTATTTAATTTAATGATAACTTTTGAGCATTATATTTGTTGACTGATAACTTGTTTTCTCTGTCTCTCTTAGAAGAATGTAGGCTCTGTTAAGGCACAAACCATGTCTATCTTATTGGCTTTTGTAACCTCAGAGCCTGGTATAGTGCTGGATAAATGAAAATGAGTAATATTGTTTCTCTTTGAAAACAGTTCATTACCAACAAGAAAGTACAGGCTTCAGTTTTCCTAGGCAGCATTTAGCACTTTTACTGGAATAGTAATTTGCTTGAAATGTGAGGGTGATAGCAATTTCTGCAGGGAAGTGACCACAGAAGACAGTCAAGTAGGGGAGGAGACGGGGAGGAAGAGAAAGAACAGGTCAGTGGCATGGAGCTGTGCTCCTGAGAGGAGCGTTCTTTACACGAGGAATTTTCAGGATGATAATTTGGCTTTTCTTTGACTTAAAATGACATTTTAAACTTCAATCTGATTTTTAATTCAAACTTAAAGTCAATGTAAATGAGGAACCTTGATGGACAGTACAGGATGAAGGAAGACAACCTGGAGTTGGACCTTGGTTTACCCAACATTTCAGGAAAAGAACCGGCTTTCACAATGAGTAAGCTAGCCTGGCCTGGGCTGGGCTGGGCAGGGCAGAGCTGTGCAGGGGATTGTCAGAAGCAAGGCTCTCTCGTGTCTACTTTAGTTTTGGACTAGATGATTAATACAACCAAAAGTCATCTTTAACCTGGAGAATAATTCAGCCTGCAACAGCTCATCAATCTGCTGTTGCTGTGCAGCAGCAAAAATTTAATACATAATAAATAATTTTCACTGGCTCACAAGGAATAAAGATTTCTTTGTAAAATATTTCCCATTTTAAGGTTAACTATCATCACACACCATTAATGCTTAATCATACATTTAATTTGAAATCCAAATACTGAAGATTTAAACTGAAATTTTACCCACAACATGAAATGATTAATTTGGTAAGTTGTGATCTCTGCATGTGATTCCACTGCTTATAAAAATAGGATGTGGAGGAGGAGTTGTAAGTAAGCTGAGTGGGAACCCATTGAGTCAGGGTATGTGTTTGTTTATATAATGCATGTCACAGACTACTTTAAATTTTACATAACAGACATTTTAATAGTACTTAGTATATACCAGGCATTGTTATTAGCAGATAATAAATATTAACTCTTTAAATCATTATATCCACTCTATGAAGTCGATAGTATTGTTATCATTCCTAGTGTGCCGACAAGAAACCAAGGCACACAAGAGATGATAACCTCTGCCTGCATTAGTCTGTGCTGAAGATCACAAAGTGTGTTAGTGATGCAACCAGGAACCAAACCTGAATTGTCCAAATCAGAGTCTGTGTACTTAATCCATAAGCTAAATTACCTCTCTAGGAAAACACCTTCCACCTTTATGTGCTCTCTTCTTAAACCTAAGGAAGGAGGCCATTCTTACCACTTCAGTTAAAGCGGTTTCATGTCCAGGAGGAAGATGACTTTCGTAAGATTGTTGACCAGTGGCAGGGGGCACCATAAGTGCATTTTGAAGGAGTGGCTGTTCTGATCATTGGAACTTGCACTTACCTGAGCAGTCCCAAGAGAAGTGAAGACCACAAAGGCCAAGTTAAATATTTTGTTTGCATCTGTATTAAAAGAGAAAGAAAACATGTGTGAACTTTCTCATGGATACAGAAGTAATGGCCTCTAGTAAGTGGGCTGAAGTGTGGTGAGTTAGAGACTCACTTTTCCTCACATATCTTCTGTGCTACACAAGGGTTTTCAATACTGTGCAACTGTCAGTTTCATAATATTTTCCACAAAAAGAAATATCATTTGCCTGTAATCCCCAGCACTTTGGGAGGCCGAGGTGGGCAGATCACGAGGTCAAGAGATTGAGACCATCTGGCCAACAAGGTGAGACCCCATCTCTACTAGAAATACAAAAGTTAGCTGGGTGTGGTGGCGGGCGCCTGTAGTCTCAGTTACTTGGGAGGCTGAGGCAGGAGAATCACTTGAACCCGGGAGGTAGAGGTTGCAGCGAGCCCAGATTGTGCCACTGCACTCCAGCCTGGCGACAGAGCAAGACTCCGTCTCAACAACAACAACAAAAATATTCTGTGTATATACCAATTAGTATAAGTCTGAACTCAGGGAGGTCTCTGCTGTAGAAATTCATGTAGAAATTATAAGTATCTGAGCAAAGGTAGATCAGGACAAGCAAAGCTGAGTTTGGGGTCTATTAGGGAAAAATAACCCTTAGGAATTGGTGACTTGTGAGTTCTACCTAGTTGGGCTAGGTACCCAGTGATGGAAAGGGGAAGCGTATTTTGACAGGTGTCTACCATGGCCATGAGAGCTAATGATAACAGAGCAGATGGAGGTTGAGGAGATTTGGGAGAAGAGGGCACATGAAATCTAGGATCTGTCACATCAGTGCGGCTTGCTGAGCATCTAAAATACCAGGAGAACCGAGATGCATGATCCTAATGCCTGCTGTGGCATTAATGCTTGATGCGCATATGCTTGATGGGACTCTGAATCCTTGGAAGGGCCTTATTTTGACAACTTGCCAGTAGAAAATGTCAGTAGGGGCTAGTGCACATGTATCTAGGCTGAGAATTTTGCATTATAGACAAGTCTTTAAATCTAGCAGCAGAATTAGGTGCCATGAGTTAAAATACATACGATTAAGTCCGGACGTGGTGGCTCAGGCCTGTAATCCCAGCACTTTGGGAGGCCGAGGCTGGTGGATCACTTGAGGTCAGGAGTTCGAGACCAGCCTGGCCAACATAGTGAAACCCATCTCTACTAAAAATACAAAAAATTAGTTGGGCATGGTGGTGGGCACCTGTAATCGCAGCTACTCGGGAGGCTGAGGCAGAAAATTGCTTGAACCTGGGAGGAGGAGGTTGCAGTGAGCTGAGATCACACCACTGCACTCCAGCCTGGGCAACAGAGTAAGATTCTGTCTCAAAACAAAACAAAACAAAATAAAACCTAGAAACATACAATTAAGTGTTTTTTAAAGCTGTGGTTAATCAGATCATGATAGTCAAATGAATACATTTTAAACCCTTATTAATGTTTTAATGCTAAACATTTACAGTTAAAATCAATATTTTCTCAAAGTAATGACTCTAGATATTGGATTATATCATTTAGGCATAAAATGTTCTGATAATTATACACTGGGAAATGATTTCATGTCTAACTTTTCTTTTAGGGAAAGTGGAAAAAACCACATATAACAATGCATTATTTTATGTAAAAATATTTTTTAAATAATACATGTGCACTTAAAACATTGTGAAAATTTGGTTTCTGCAACACTGTATGAATTCTAAGAAGGCAATAAAAAGTATTGTTAATCAACTCTTGGATTAATGTTTATTATAACTAGAATTTTTATTTACAATTGTCAAAATTATTATAAGAATTACATATTTTGTATGCTGCAATACCTTGGGGCCCCTCATAATTAATGGGTGGACTAAGAGAAACATAATTTTAATGTAGAGCTTAACTATTTTATTACTCTCTCCATTCTTTGCTTCACTGGGTGTCTAAACTACAAGTTCTTTCTGCTTTCAAGGAAAGGGGGATTTAGAAAGTTTATTTAGTGTAATAATTAAGGGCATGAGCCCTGGAGATATACCGCACAGATTCAAATCCCCTCTCTAGCACTGATTAGCTGTGTGGCTTTGGGAAAATTATTTTTTCTGTGCTACAATTTTATAACTATAAAAGGGGAATAAAAGTTATACTTACCTCTGATAGATGTGGGTATGAAGTGAGTTAATATATATAAAGCAACTAAAGCAATGTATGCGTATACTAAATATGTAGTTAACATCAGATATTATTAGTTTTTGATTGGCTCTAGATCTGGTAGTAATCAAGGCCTTGCACTGTCAAGGCCTATTATAAAAGACTAAAGAGAAAGAATAATAACTGCCTGCTTGTTGAGTGCTTACTGTGTGTCAGACACTTTTCAAGGCACCTTTTATGTACTAAAGAAAAGGGAATTTATAGGTGTAGAAAAATTGTTTTTGATAAACATAGAGAAGAAATATTCCCTGTGTCCTGAAAGATCCCTAAATTGGCAAGAGAGACCATGTGTCCTAGGGAAAGAATGGGTTTGGGTCATGCTTCCTAACAACACAGCCCTGAGAGAAGTTGGGGGTTGGTGCTTCTGGGACAATGGGATCATAGGCACTTTTGTAAAGAAAAATTCCTGATGAAAAGACTTCTATCATGGAAACAAAGGTCCATCAAGAACAGACTATGAAGTGTAGTGTCGTTGTCGCACCACCCAGCATCTTTGTGGTTCTTGTATTGACCTGCAATATTGGTCAGCTGTCACTAGAGGGCGCCCTGTCCACATCTGCCCCCAAAGACTAGATTAACTCTCCTTCCTGTGGACGTAGGGGAAAGATTTTATTAATGGCAGCTAGCATCTAGAGTAGTCTCCTTCCACCAGGGGAGATACTCGTCCAGTACAGTGACTGACTTACTCCATGTGAACGTCCATCCTCGTATCACAACACTCCAGCATATCTGCAAGATTGGTAGCAGGGCGCCGATCAATCAAATGGATGGGACGGTATTATCGTGGAGCTGAATTGAACCCTCTTAAAAACCCCTGTGCTGTGGCAGCAATAAATGATCCCTACATTGCGTTAATATTCAGTGTATATTCGTGCTTATTTTAGAGACTTAATAAAAGTATAGTGACTGGGCAGGGTGGCTCACACCTGTAATCCCAGTACTTGGGATTAGGAGGCAGGAGGCAGGAGGATTTTTTGAGCCCAGGAGTTTGAGACCAGCCTGGGCAACATAAGGAGACCTCATCTCTGCGAAAAAAGTATACTATGTCCGACAGCAAGATAGAAGTGGTAGATTCTATACATTCTATACTTAGATTTCCCCAAATCTGTGTTTGCCTATATGAACCCAGGCAAGTCAGTTAATGTTACCCATTCCCACCATCTGAAGAATCAAGGGGTTGGGTTATAAGATGATATATAAAATTTCTAGCAGTTTCTCTGACTGAGATCTGGAACTCAGATGGATGATTGTGAATGCCTATAGACCGTGGTGAAATCTTTGAAGCGAGCTGGTAATGTAGCGCTAGTATTTGCAGATTGACAGGGATGAGTGCTGATAAAAGGACAGAGTGGTTTTTGGAGCAGCCTTTGATGGTGGATGTGACTAGGTGGTCAAGGGAAGAAAAGCAATAGGCTGGAGGATGGAAACAAGATGGTGGCTGCTGGGGTAAGTAATTAAGATTCTTACCATCTGGTGACATTAGGCAGGGTTCTGGAAATCTTCATGCCTTGGGTGCATTTGCAGACTGATTTTTTTGTGGGCTAAACTCAGTAATTTATTGTTCATTTTTGTTCTCCTTACATTATTTGAGCTCCTTAACCCTGAGAACTTAAAGAAGAATGGAAAGCTATGCATTAAAGATAGAAATAGTGGCAGGAGTATTTTCTTAACTTCTTGGTCTCCTGTGCTTGCCTCCAGGATGCAGACTTTCACAAATTCAGGCACACTTTCTTTAGGGAGGAATGTGGCTTAGAGTTAAAAGATGTTAATGCTCCTTGGGGACTATTCTTAGAGCTGCCTGAGTGGCAGGGTACTGTGACCTTGAAGAGAACCAAGGAGAAATAACAGGTTTCAGGAGATACGTATCATGCCAGCTGTAGCAATTGTGACCCTTCCAGCTTCTGTGCATCAGAGTTGAACCATCTTTTCACTGGTTTCTCTTCTTGAAAACATTAAAAGTGAGTATTTATCTCTTGTTGGCTTATTTATTCCTCAGACTCAAAATGGAGAATGCATTGAATTACTTTCTCTGACAGAGAGATAAAATTTTTATAAACTTAGAAAGCTCTTTCTTTGTTTTTTGGTTTCCGTATATCAGTAGAGAGTTATCTCTTCATATACAATACTAACTTTTTAGATTTTTAACATTGTTATGGTACCTTTAGTTTTCATTTTTTTCTTTTTAACAAAAGGGGCATATAAATCTGTGGAGGAATCTTTCCTTACCTAGGCTGAAATCTCTAAGATATTTTCTTTTCTCTAAACCTGTGAGGCAGAGGGTTTCAAACTTTCTCACTTTCAGAAACTTACTGCCCTTAGTGTTTCAGTATATTTTTCACAGCCATGCCTAGGCCGAAAGAAAAACCTAACAGTTGTGTTTATTAAGTACATAGGTCCAAATAATGTAAGTATTTCTACCTAACAACTTAACAGCTGTATGAAAAAATAATATACATAAGTTACCTGTGAGATTACTGTAGAATCCCAGAATACCTTGGCAAACAGTTTGGGAACCATGACTCTCAGAATAGATAACCACAGATGGAATTTAAAGAAATTCCCACTGCAGTAGAGTTAGGTAGACAAGTAACAACTTCTGTATGGCCTGTCATTATCCAGATGGTGGGAAGTTGAGACATTACGATCTGAGCAACTAGAAAGGCAGGTGTGGTAGTAGCAGAAAGGAAAGATGATAGCCCTCGTGGGAAAAAGCGGACAGAAAATCCTTGGCTAATTCTAACTCAAGGAATGCAGTGAAGGTCCTTGGAAGACAGAGTCAGGTTCACTCCAGTGTCCCACCTCAGTGATTGCTGGTGAGGTGAGTGGATGTTACACGTGTAAAGTGCCCAGATAGTCTCAAGTCTCAGTCTTTATGCAGTTTCATAATGGAATGTCTGATGTATGCATTATACAAATTCTTCTGCTACTTAAACTCATTGATGAAACTCTGTGCAGTGTGAGTCCTACCCCTGCATTTCATGTAACACCAAGAGTGCAAGAACTGGGGCAATATGCTATCTATCAGTATTCCGTATGGAATTTGGATATTACATCTTAATAATACTTGCTGTTACAACATTTCCCAGAGTGTGTTCCATGGGAATTAATTGATGCTACTTGAAAATAATGTTCTGCAGTTAAGACGTGTTTGATGAATGCTGGGTTAAAACAAATTATGCTGGGCTTCACAGAGCCTTTAATATGTTAGTCTACATTGTGAAGCTTCAGGAGAAGAGATAATAGCATAATTTATTCCCCAAGCTTCATTGATCAAGGAAACTTTTTATATTGAATGAAACGTCTTATAGATTCATGTTTCATAGAATATACTTGGGGTGAGTAGTTCCAAAGGATCTTTTTAACATATTTCTTTTGAATTAATATTTGAATAGATATTTGCTGATCAGGGCTCTGATTTATCTGATATTGTCTTCTAGGTCGGGATTACAAATCGAACCCTAACATTATTTTTATGAGAAAGGATAAGGTGTTTCAAATCAGTTCTTTTGCATACTAGTTTTCTTTAATGCACCATGGTTCAAGTGTGAATCGTCTGTATAGTGTTATTGCGTTTCCAACATTCTAATGCTGAATTATGTCTATAACATAATTCATAATTTATTGACAATTCCTTACAGGTGAGTGCTTCTGGTCATCAGAATATAACAATGCACATTTATTTCCAGTTATCCATAAAGTCTTCAAGCCTAATAATACATGTTCTTTAAACATGTATTATTTAAAGGGGGAACCCTTTGAATTTCTAAGTATATGCTGTATCACATAAGTTTGGTCCACCCATTAAAAACATAATAAACCCTCTTCCCTTTCTAGGTTTTGGATAAGGTGGCAAAAAAATAAAATAAAATAAAAAAATAATTAATTAATTAATAAAAAAAAAACAGAGAAAAGGTAGATACCAAAACATCACAAAATATAACAAAATATAAAGTCTGTTATTGAAATGGTCAGGTTAATACTGAACTCCAGAATTAGGCAGACATAACCGTTAAGTTCCAGTTAGCATTAGAGTGAGGTAGGCCTCCCCTTGCACAACTTGTGCCAAACATATGCTTTCCTCAGATAAAGCCAGTTCTACAAAAGAAGGAAGGGGCTGAGCCTTGCATCCTTCTACTGCCCCCACATTACCTGTTCCCTAGGAGTAGTGTAAGACCGGCACAAGAGATCTGGGATTACACTAATTAGCATGCTTCACAGGAGGGAAATATAAGGAGAAAGGAAGAAGTATTTCTAAATAACATCCGAGTTAGCCAGGAAGGCTCAGGAAATCCCTGTTTGGTGGTGAGATCATCGTATCATTGTTTAGAGATTTCTAATTCATGATGCAATGTATTTTTAAACGGTAAGCTTTGGAAAGCTTGCTTTAATAATTCTAAACTCTTTCAGACATCAATTGTGTATCTAATCTTTTGTTTACAGGACCTACTCAATCTAAATCAGAAAAAGAACAGGCTCGAGCTACAAATAAGATAAAAAGAAGTAGAAATGACTGCCTTGTGTTTATAAAATGGCGATCATGAGATTTCATGTTAATGACTGACTACAGAGGCATGCTATTCGGCTCTATGTGTCTGTTTCCCACAGAAAGGATATCGGGCCTGGTGTTGATGGACAAGCTCGCCAGAACATGGTACCATGCACACAGCATGGGCTCAGGCCTTGGAGTCAGGCACACTGGAGCGCTCATCGCAGCTCAGGCTCACCCACAGGGCGAGTTCACACGTGCTCGCTCTGGTGAGTGCTGGTAGTGGACAAGGATGCTTCAGCTCTCCTTCTACATGAAGAAATTAAATGCTTTATTTAGGACTAATTTTAAATTAGCTAGGTCTCTTTTTTAGATGAAAATAAAAACTGGGAGAAAGATGATTTGACATTATGAAAACAGTTTGTAAGGTCTTTTCGTGTAAAGCACCTCTAGAGGAACTAGAACTGTGAAGATACCCAGGCAAAGTTTGGTCTCCAGGTTAATTCAGGGCAAGTTAAAAGAGGAGTCTGTCCAAGCCTGGGGTAAGATTCCAGGGTGAGAAGCAGTATTTGAGCTGTTGACACTTAATAACAAATAAAACTAGTGGTAGTACAGATATTTGTATTTATTTAAATCTCTTTTTAACTGAATGTCTTTAAAACACAGTATAAAGAGATTAGGAATACTTTTCAAAATAAATTTTAGTGATCTTAATATTGAGGCTTTATTTTTTTAAGTGAAAAGAGTTAATAAGGAGTAAAGGTATCCCTTCTTCTCTCCTCCCTTTTTTTTCTTCTGTTCAGTTCACCACATTTATGGGAGAACTGAATATCCAATGTTGATGCCATAACCATGCATTCCTCCTCTTTCTGATGGTTGTATATCCAAATAATAGGTCAGATATCTCAGAGAAAATATCTATTATTAAGTGCTGTGTTTTTCTGTCTTAAATATATACAATGAAATATTTATGCCTATATAGTGGGAGTAAGGATTTATAGAAGTTTAAATACGAGCTGTGTAACCATGATTATTCTTCTAGAAAATCTAGACAAACTTGATAGTTTTCATTTTAAAATGAGAAAATTTATAAAGGGATTTCTATAAGTCACATATTTAATTTTAAAACATCTTGTTTAAGATGGAAGAGGTAAGGACTACCAGTTTAGAACTCAATAGAGTCTACTTCTGAAGTAGTGATGTTTCAGAGTGCAAGATTGCTGCAGGAAAAAGAAAGGTGAATTTTTTCCTACCTAGATTTGGACACAGCAGCAGTTAATTTTGGTAAGTGAAGGACTTCGTCTGAAGCAAAGCTTGACCCATAGGGGACTGGAGTAGAGCTAGGAGGAGCAAGAGGCTGCACTCAGCACAGCTGAAGGAACCTCAGTTCTCATACCTGCTGGTCAGTGACACACAAAGTCAAGTGTGAAAACAGGAAGAAGTGGGTTTTGAAGCCGAGGGAGTCCAAGTCACCCATGATCACTTTGAAAAAATTTCAGCATTCACCTGAGGAAGTAAACCTTCATATTTCTTGCTCACATTCTGCATGGCGGCCCAGAAGTGGGGGACCAAGGAAGATAATTTTACAGTTCATAACTTGGCTGGGTGTGGTGGCTCACACCTATAATCCCAGCACTTTGGGAAACTGAGACAGGAAGATCACTTAAGGCCAGGAGTTTGAAACCAGCCTGGGTAACACAGAGAGACCTCCTCTCTACAAAAAAATTTTTTAAAAGTATCCAGGCATAGTGGCATGTATCTCTGGTCCCAGCTACTGAGGAGGCTGAGGTGAGCAGATCGCTTGAGCCCAGGAGGTTGAGGCTGCAGTGAGCCGTGACTGTGCCATGGCACTCTAGCCTAGGCGACAGAGTGAGACCCTGTCTCCATAATAATAATAATATTTTTAAAATGTTAAAAAAATAATAAAATTCAAAACTGCTTAAGTAAGGCCCGATTAGTTTGCAAGTCCAATACTAAGTTGGCTCAGTGGTGGAGTAGGGTAGAAGTGATGGGGAGGACATGAAGGAGAGTTGTCATGATGATGTTTTTTTTTTATTAAATAATGTTTAAATAACCTTTTAAGGAGTTTATTTTGACTAATTGAAAGGAATTTTCAAATGCTTCAACTTTGATATAGTATTGGAACAATTTGGGGTAATATTGGTAGAAATGTTAAATCTGTGGGTTCTGATGGCCCACGTGGAAAAGAGTCACAGAAAATTAACTTAGGGTGTACTCTATCCATAACCTAGTTCAACCAATATACTCTGCAGTTGAGGAAATCCTATCTTAGAAAAGTTCACTTTCTAAAAATGGAACAACCATGACTAGCACCTGAGTTATTTGTCTTCATATCTGGTGGTGTTCTTGTTCTAAAAGGCCTAAAACAATTATTCCATAACATTGCATTACAAGATAAGACATGAGATCTACCACAAGAAACTGATGTCTTGCTGGATACAAATGAATTTGATTGCAAAGTTCCCCAGTCCCTATAAATTTAAAGGGAATACTTTAATAGGATTTCTTTGGGTAAATTTTTAAGAAGAAAGTTGATGAGACCAGTTAAACCACTTTTCCCAAAAGTAGTTTTTTTTTTTTTTTTTTAACAGAGGGTCAAACAGGTCATCTAGAATAGTGGTATCTTTTCGAACAAGATATCATTTCTGCCAGGCCCAATTAGTTTACACTGAGCTGTAACTGTCTTTGGCTTGAAGTGATAATTAAAAGCCCCCTGTGAGCTTGTGATTAGCTCATAGGAGTATTCATTTGTGTGGATCCCTGCGTCTGTCAGTAAATGTGTCTTAATTCGTAGCTTTGGATTTGTCAGAATAGCCCCAACAATCCTGACTTTCATGTAGGGTCAGGATATAAATTTTGTGTAAACAAGAAGCATCCTCACTCTTGGCACATACAACAGACCCAGTGGATAATAATGAATTCTTTCTCTCCAGGAATCTGAACAAACTGCCAAGTTGCAGGTTTTCTTTAAGTAAGATTCGAACCTATTCATATTTATTTCTGATACTTTTTACTTAACTCCAAGAATTTTGGCTTTAGTACCTGTGAATTGCAAGCCTGTTTATACTGGTGATTACTATATGAGGGAACTTGAGGCTGGGATAGAAAAAGATGTTAAAAGTTATATTAAAGTCAACTCAAGACCTTGAGAGAGATAGTTGAGGGAGAAAGAGGAGCATAAGGAAGAGGAAGGAGAAGGGAGAATAGGAGGAAGGGAGGAGGATGAATGGAAAGGCACAGTAACTGTGGTAGTAATTAGTGATTGTTCACTGAGTATTTCTAGCCCTCCTTGCCTGTGAAAATAGACAATGAAGTGAAAACAGATAATAATACTCCCTCTGTTCCTGCAGTTAATCATGGCCTTGTAGTCTACTTGACTAAAAATGCATGAGTGGACCTGATATGTGCCACTTCCAGGCAGAAATGTAAAGAACCAGTGCCAGTTAGTGGTTCTCCACATTGCCTTCTTTCTACTGTAATTGTAGAAGTGCCTGCTGAGATGTAGCCCTGTCAGGTTGATCCCTGAGTGAAAATGATGAGCAGAGTCCCTCTGCCAACCTGCATTGATATTTCATGTCAGCTAGGAAATCAACTTTTATTAACATTGAGAGTTTGTTCCCATAACATAACCTAATTTATCCCATCAAATACAGAAATTAGGACCTAAGAAGAGGGAGTCGGCATAACAAAACTGTGAAATAGGTAGCATTGGCCTTGCTGCTCAGTAGAGGGTGGCAAATAAACTTGTCAGAGGCTAGAATGATGGTGATTCATATTATACAGTGGCAAAACATTTGTAAGAATGTTGGTTGGAATAGCTTTGAAGGCAAATCATTTACCTAATGATTTTGAAGGCAAATCATTTATCATTTGTAACCTTATGAAAAGAGTTTGAAAACAGAATCTTAGTAGCATGTGTTGGTTGCTATTGATTATTCATGGCAAGCTCAGGAAAAAACTGGTCAGTGCAAGCAGGAGTACAAGGGAAGAGAGGGAGTCCAGAAATTTGGAGAGACTTGTGGGTGTGGAAGAGACAACTGCTTCTCAAACTCAACTGGTAAAAGAGAAAATTGGACAAGAAAGGCTGAATAAACCCATCCTCATGGCAAATAGCAAATCAAGAGTATGGTTGTCATACATTGTTAAAACCTTTGGATGGATTAAGATGTCTTGGAATAAGGGTCCGCTGATGAGGCAGGGCCCTCAAAATCCTTTCGATAAAGTAAAATGGCGTAGAGGAATGAAAACTAATGTTATGGCTCTCACTCTGTAGCCAGATAGACCTAAGGTATGTCCAATTCAGATTATATATAAAATATATATTATATATAATTAATAGTAATAGGAATTATATTATTAATAATTTATATATATGTATTATATAATATATATCTAGTTATTATAAAATATATAATAGATATTATATAATGTATATATATATAATTCATAATAATGTACATAATTATATAATATATAATTATATATAAATTATATATATTCTACTTCAATTAATATAAATTAAATGAAGTAGAGGCATGGGGATGGGAAAGCAAAGAAATACAGCAAAGCTAAGTGTGTCTAGGAGAGAACCATGGGCATAGCTACTCGCACAAGGAGCCTACAGGCTTCAAATAGCCACAAAGTTAAATTTTATGGAGAGTTGTGTTGTCCTAAGACCCAGCAGCCTGAACTAAGAGAAACTGACTATTGAAACCTAAAATGACTTTTGGTCAGAAGTAGATCAATAAAGTTTCTCAGCCTTCATTGAGGGCGTGTTTTTCAACATCTGTATTAGAGATCTCCAAGAAAGACAATAGAAAAGAAAAAAATGTCTAGAGGGTGGAAGTCAAGGGCTGTGGACAGTGATGTTTGGAGAGCTCCTCCCATAGAGCAAAACTGCAGCCTATCTAAGGAGCATTCCCCACCCCTGGGGTGGGGGGCCTTTGCTGTGCCCACCCAGAGAAATTTTAGGATGGCTGCAGACCCGTGACTGCTGTGGGTCTCCCATGCTTCTTCATATTTCACTTTTGTATATTGGTGTGAGTTGGGCCTACAACTTACTGTCTAGATCTCCAGATCAAGAAGAGTTACACCCCCATCTTATATAGAGATTCCCATGCATCACCTAGAAAGTCTAGAGATGCTTCTAAATGGGAAAGACATCACAAAGTAAGCCAAAGGTTTAAACTGACTAAAGAAAGACAACTGCAATACATGTGACAGAAAAGGTCCCAATCATTATTATACTAGGAACGCCTATAAATCAACAAAGAAACATGCAATGGAACAATAAAATGATGAGCAAAGAACAGCTAATGTGTTTGTCTGGATCTAGTGAGAAATAGATGCCAATAGGGGATTAAATGTGCAAGGGGAATTGAGAGGAAATGGGGAGGGTTCTGGTAAAGGCTGGGAAGGTTCTTAGCACGATGCAAATCTGACCCTAAGTGAAAGAGAGAGGGAAGGAACATTGAGTAAAAACGTTCCAGACCAAGGGTACAGTCTAAGGAAAAGTCTGCAAGGTTGTTGAGGACCCTTGAGCCAGTATAACCCTCTGAGGGGTCTTGTATCTCTCCGGAATGGGATGCCTAATATCTCTGCTATGCTCAGTCATGGACAGGGAGCGGAGGACAGCAACTACGACTCTTGGTCACTTGTGCTCCTTGTATTTGGAGGTCTGCAAGACACAATCTTATGGCCACCACTCTTAACTTTAACAGTGATATGAAACACATGAAGAGATGGACACCTATTCTCATAATAAATGTACTTCAAAATAAAACAATGACAAGAGATTACTCTTTTTATCCCCCACATAGGTAAAAGATTTTAAGAAAGATACTGTACCCTATTGGTAGAGATGTGGGAAACAGCCAACTTATCCTTGAGTTTTAAGAATGTAAGTTGATATAATTTTTCCACAAGACATTTTGCCATATCTCTTAAAATTACAAATGCACACACCCATAGCCCAGCAATTCTATTTTTGTGATGTATCCCAGAGATATATTCACAAGTGCACAGAGAAGTATGTCCCAGGATATTTACTTAATGAGTGCTTGTAATAGTGAATGATTGGAGACAACTTAAATGCCCATCAGTATGGAATTGATTATGTAAAGTATATCTATCCATAAAATTAAATACATGCCTTTAAAATAATGAGGCATGTAATGATAAGTCACACTATCTGTGATATATGTTAAAGTTGAAAAAGAATATGCAGAACAATGTGTAAAGTATGCCAAATTTGTGTTTTAAAAAGAGGGAGTCCCTATGTATGTATCATTTGTGTATGCCTAGTGTACCCCTGAAAGGCCACATGAGAAACTAATGTCACCTGCTGCCCCTGGGAGAGGATTTTTGGGGACAGAAGTTGGAAGAAGACTTAACTTTTCACTGTGTTTCTTTTAGTACTATTTCAGTATTTTACTATGAGCATTTTTTTTTTTGTTTGTTTGTTTGTTTTGAGATGGAGTCTTGCTCTGTCACTAGGCTGGAGTGCAGTGGCACGATCCCAGTTCACTGCAACCTCTGCCTCCCGGGTTCAGGCGATTCTCCTGCCTCAGCCTCCCGAGTAGATGGGACTACAGGCATCCGCCACCACACCCAGCTAATTTTTGTATTTTTAGTAAAGACAGGGTTTCACCATGTTGGCCAGGATGGTCTCAATCTCTTGACCTTGTGATCCACCTGCCTCAGTCTCCCAAAGTGTGCTGGGATTACAGGCATGGGCCACCACGCCCGACTGCCCATGGGTATTTTTTAAGTAAAAAATTTTACAGTTTAAAACTAAGTAATACAGTAAAAACAAACAACAACAAACCTTTCCTCCCCACCCCCCACTACCCATAGCTACCATGCATGTATCAATTTCATTTCGTATCATCCTGTTATATGGTCATGGAGAACTGTCATGGAAAACTGTCCTTGACTGGCATCGGTACATATTATTAAGTTAAAAAATTAAATTTGTTATTTCAGTCACACTGGAATCTTGTGCTGGGATAATTTTGCCTAAATTGAGATTTGTCTTCTACCAGAATCTGCCCTATAATGAACATTACTACAACATCTGAAGAAAAGCCAGAATACAGTGTGATAATCAAGTTTGGGCATGATTTTACACTTTCGTTTATTACTTTGCAAAATATATTTTGAAATGAAGAAAAACCCCACATTTCTCTTGGAGGTTACACATTGGTATGGGAAGCTATGAATGAAGAACATGATATGACACCCTCCTGTTTTAAAGGAAAATCAGAAGTATAAACATTATATTTTTAATGGGATGCTTATTATTTGCACTTATGTATTTGAATTTATATATTCTTGGTTCCCATCTGCATCTCTGAGATACAGTATATGGTATCACATAACTGAAGGAATCTTAGAGATCGTATATATATATATATATTTTTAATGTTACAGATGAAAAAGCTGGGGCCTAGAGAGATTAAATTTCTCAAGGTCACATAGTTAGAATTAAAACCAAATTTTCTCACTTTCCGGCATCAGAATATTTAATGTGAGCATGACTCTGGCTTCACAAATGCAGTGTCTCTGACCACACTACCTAGGGCTCAGGAAATGCTTTAGGTGGGCTTCTTTGGGTACGCTCTCTTTTCCTTCAAGTGCTTAGGCCTTTCCAGAAAGATGATCTGTTGGTAAACATTTGTTGGCGAGCCAGATAGCAAGGTTGGCATGAGAACTGAGATTGGTCATTTTTCTCCATTTAAGAATTTATCTTGAGCCTTTTTTCCTTTTCACAACTACCATATGAGTATTGATTTTAATTAGTTCTGTCTATTAAGATTTCCCTTAGGTTCAGAAGCCAGCCTGGTAATTAACTGTTCAGCTTTCCTCTTGCTGACACCATTGTTAGGTGAGTTGTTCCTACCCTCAGTCAAATACTGGGATCAATGTTCCTCTATGGATCCACCCTTAAGAGTTCAGACTCAGATAAAGTTCCTGTCTCAGGTGGTTTTCCCTAATTCTTATAGATATAGGAAGAGAAAAAGGAGACTCCTCAGATGGTTGACATTTTCCCTATTCATTATGGCAAATACACTTATCCCAAAACCTCAGAATGGTGTGCCTGTGGTAGGCAAGTAATGTGTTGATGTCCAGATGGATTACTTGAAGCTTGCTTGATGGATTAATATCAAACCATTTCCTTTTGCATTCCCTGGATGAATGTGATACGTCTGTTGGGTAGAGCAGGGCCTGAAATTGCGTAGTCAAAGTTTTCTTCTGCTTTCATTTTATTCTGAATTCTGGGAATGGTAGAGATTGTGCCTCAGTAATGTATTGGATATATGAAACTTAATCTCCCAGAAATATATGTGATGTTCAGACTTTTAGAATAAAATTTCTGAGACTCAATTCCTGAAGTGAGTATTCTGTATTTATGCAGATTTTAGTGACCAAATTTGTATTTGGGTTTGTAGTTACAATGTAATAGGTGTTTGAGATAATGATGGTAGTTCTAGACTTTGTTTGTGGATAATTAATTAATAATTGGGTGAGCACCATGACAACAACCTTTTAGATTAAATCAAAATCATTGCCATTTTCTGGGGTGTTTTATTGAGTGCAACCCCTTATTTTTAATGAAACAGCTAAACAGTCTAATGTATCCTTTGTGATGTTCATAAGCTCTAGATTTACTGTGATTAGGATGACACTACAAAATTGTCTGTGTTCAGTTGAACAAAAATTGGAGGTAGAGAATTTCCAGGCCCATCTGTTTCTTATGTGCCAAGTGCCTTTCCTTTATGACTGCTCTTCCCTCCCATGGTGTCCCGTGTGCCTCAGCAGACTCTCTCTTGGGTACCTTGAAACCTTTGCAGTCAACATTTAGTTCCTGAATTTGGTAGCCAAGGCTGTCAGTCATAGCTGAGGATTTAGTTCCCTTGTGATGTTTTTATTCTTGCCTGGTCAATCTGGGAGAGTTAGACTTGAATGAAAGTTGAATTCACATCTTGAGGGCTAGTTGGAACAGAGGACTTAGAGTGGTCATTATACAACAAATCATATAATTAGATGACTGTCTTTGCTCATCTACTCCTGGATAATATTTTTAAGTGCCTGTCATATGGCAGGCTGAAATGAAGCGCTTTGTGCCCCTTGTCTTATGCTTAGCAAAGCATCACTAGGCAAGAAAAATATAGGGATGCACTGAAGCATAACACAAATTTACAGCAGTGCCATGGACTTTTAGAAAGGAATGATAGATTATCAATGCACGGGTAGTAGAGTTAAAGAATGTATTCATTCAATCATTGTTTATTGAGTGTATAGTATTTACAAAACATCCTGAGTACATAAAGTAAACTCTAGATTTCCTGCCCTCAAGGAGAATATTTCTAGGAGTGATTTAGTCTGATCAAAGATACTGTGCTGTCTGTGAAACGAATGAACTGAAGTGGGTACAATGACAGAACCTGTGAGCAGCTGTCACATAATTGAGCCTGAGGAGAGGGTATTCATGTACTTAGCTCAGAAAAGACTTGGGTCACACGTAACTATGTGTAGAAACATGACTCACAGCTGGATTTTAAGGGCAATTACGCAACTATGACAATACTAAGCAAGATCTGATTTCCCTTTAGACTTGAGTCCTGCAAAATAGAAATGTGTTATCTATCTTCTTTCACAGCAACACTTAATGATATGTCTGTGCAGCAACAGAACAATCCTTTAAGCAAGAAAGTGAGTGACAGTCATTGACAAAATTTGCTGGAAATTAATTTTCTGCAGTTCCCTAGTGAGCCCATGCATTTTATACTTCCAGCTGATTGTTGCAGATGAAAGGAATATAGAATCAAATGGGGCTATATTCAACACATGTTAAATGTAATACTTTATGCTTTCAGGAGACTAAACGTTCGTATTTCTTCCGAGGAGGGTTATATAGAGGCTAAAGTTGCTGGTGATGAAACGTTAAATGTTTGAGTACTAACCCACCTTGCGATTGCTTAATAGTGTTATATTCTGAGGCCATTGCTTCAGGTGTCTGATGTATGGTTATTTCCAATGTTCCTCTTCTGGAAGATGGTGCTCTTGGGAAGAATAAACAGGACTAGGAAATAACATTTTTTAAAAAGCAGTTTCTTTAAAGTTACTCACAGTGTATCCTCTGAAAGGATTGCTTTATAAGAATCAACAGGATCATACATGCTCAATTGTATTTAAACTCAAGTTTGCTATTAACACACATCCCCAAGATAGCATAGAATGAATAAACATACCTCGGGGATCAGAGGGCCAGATTGGTTTGAGTCCTGGCTCTGACATTTATTGGCTGTATGACCTTGGCCATGTTACTTAACCTCTCTGTGCCTTAAAAGGTGTCTAGCTCTTCAAGTTGTTGTGAGGACTAAATAATAATAACTCCAGTTGTATATCTAGTACATGTTTAACACGTATTGAAAATCGTCCTATGTATTCCTGGTGTAGAGTATGTGCTCCAAAGGCACTTGTGGTTGTATTGTCGTTATCTCCAACCTTAGCCATTTGCTATTGTATCATACCAAGGGCCACCAAACTTCATGTCTGTCAGTGACTGCTTGATTTTGTAACCCCAGAAACATTTTTAGTGATCATAGAGTGATGATGATTCCTTAGCCTAGGCTAATTCCCAAGATCACTTCTTTTCCAAATGCCACATGTTGGATACATTTCTCTTCATTTACTTTGTATATGATTTACTCCCTATTTCTGAAAGGGATTCGGTGTCAATTTGAAGTCTGAGTCTTCCAGCTGCACTGGCGTTTCCTGGGGGGTCATTTCAAAGTTGTATACAGAGACCTTATTGTTCTCTGCTACCACATGACTGAACAAATGTGACACAATCATTTTCTTGTTGGAGGCAAATTTGCTCAGTGTGGAATTTCTATTGAAAAAATTTAATATAGGATCTAAAGGATCCTCCTTGGCTTCACATAGATTGTAATTGAACTGATGTCAGAATGTTCTGATGATACAAGAACTAACTCCCATCCCACCAGGACGGTAAATATTTCGTTAGCACCTGCTTTGTGCAAGGTAGAAAATATTCGCTTATCACTGTCATTTCCCTTCACAATATCTATTTCCAAATCAAAAAGCATGACATGTCAAATTTTCCAAGTTTCAGGCACCAGAACAGATCCAATGGGAACTTCCTGAGTACTGTGTTAAAACACAAAACAAAACAAAATTAAGAAGAGGGTGAATTTCTCTCAGTCTCACCAACTAGAAAATATCCAAATATATCAGAGTACTAAGAATAGGGCAGCCTGAGAAAGGAGAAGGAAACATGGTGTCCAGGCCAAACCACTGTAAGAGGCTGTGTGAAGACAGGGAACATGGCTGCCCTTCATTCTTTTCTCTCTGTCTTGTGGCTTCTGTCAGCTTTCTACCTGCCAGGAGGAACCTGGGGTCTAAGCCCCCTGCCTTCCATTCTGCCTCCTGTCCCCACCCCTGATCTTGGGGAACCCAGTGCTTTTAGACTCGTCTTTTCCAGTCAATCCAAATCTCCTTAGGCTCTGTCCCTCTGCTGTTTCATCCTCTGACAGTCACCAGAGAAATGAGCAATGGTACTCACTCTGACTATCTTGGGGTCACTTTAATTCCAGGGTAGGCATGTGTCCATGCATTTGTATGAGCTGGAAGAGGTAAGGATCGATATGTATTTAGGAAACAATGTGAGTAACTCTCATGCTGCTTCTAATAAATCTAGGCACCTTAGCTATTAATTTTTTTTATTGAATAAGCCAGGACATTCAATGTTGACTGGATTTTAAAATGCATTTATTTATGTATATATTTTATATATTTTATATATAATATAATGCTAGAGTAATATAAAATATTTTACCCAATTGTGCTACCTTATTTCTACTTTGATGTTTAATCGATTGTATTATTGTATAATCGATTAAACACAATTTTCTCACTGATGGGCTAATTTTCTTGTTTTCAGTAAGAAATGTTTAAAGAAATGTGCAGATGAAGTAAAGTATATAAACATGCATAAGTTAAAACACATCACCATCAGAATATTGAAAAAAGAAGAAAAGGGAGAACTGTATCATTATTTATTTTAAAAAAACTATAATTTTTAACGTTGTATGTTAGTTATCTTGAGAAAGAAAAATAAAATATCTGCCCAAGAGTGTGCAGGGACGTGCCAGTGTGTGTGAAGACACATGTTGGTCTGTATTTCAGTGCATACCCTAGTTTACACTCTTCAGAAACCATGAAGCTGGGCTCCTGGTCATGCCCTCCACCGTCTCTCCTCCCCTGGCCAAGGTGAGACTTTCTCATTCTCAGACCCACTCAGGGGCAGGCTTGTGACCTTCAATTGCTCAAGGACCAGTGTCAAGGGCCTTCTGGCTTCCAATGCTCTGGCAAGAAATTCTGGCAAGGGGACTGTTACACCATGTAAAATCAGAACTATCCTACAAAATCCAGGGCACAGAGAGCAGAACATGTTGGAATGTACTGTTTGGATGACCAACAGCCACCAAAGTTGGAGTGGAGAGGAAGGGTACCTGTCATGTAGGTTTTCAGCATAGAGTACCCTCACTGCCCCAACAGTGTTCCCATCACTGTGCATGGACAATTCCATGTAGAATTATTTACAGGTGCAAATGACCTCTTTGCTGGCTCATTCATTTTGCTTTGACAGTTGGCTTGTGATATGAAAATTATTTTGTATAAGTACGTTACTTTTTTTTGTTTAAAGTTAATAAATTAAATAATTGCAAACTATTTTTAGCCTTATGAAATGGAGAGGGAGAGAGTGCAAAACTGAAACAACAGAGGCATGTGGAAGCAGGATTTATGGAGGAATCATGAGAAGAGGATTGAAGTCCCAAAGTTTGGGTTTGAGTCCTGCTGTCCAGGATCCCATCAGCTGAGACTGGCCCGAGAACATCTGAGGCCATGCCCTGTGCTTAACTCATTTTGTGAAGTTCTTGCATATCTTTTCTCTATTCTCTGGTCAGGCCACATGTTGATCCTCTTCTCTTGATTTCTTACACTTTTTCCCGGCCAGGCAGGGTCAAATCTGTAGTTTGGTTTTGGTCTTATTCTTTCTCAACGATGCCAAATAGGAGAAGTAAACCAACATTTATTGCAAATCTTCCATTTGTCAGGAACTTGATTTGTCACTGATTCATCACTGAACCCTTGCAACAACCCTGAAAGTTGGGACTGATTATTTACATTACTTTAAATATTTTCATTTTTAAAAATTTTATGGGGGAGGAAACTGTACATGAGACATGTTTGATAACTTGATGAAGACCACATGGTTAATATTGCAAACCTATATCTATCTGGATCCAAGATCCTATGACCTTCCCATTCCAGAGCATTGCCTCTCCTAGAGATTGTCCTGTCTCATGGGATCTCCATTGCTTTGCATTGGCGACTACCCACACTCATGTAGGCAGCTCTGGCTTTCTTTTTGGCCTTTTCAAAATAAGTGTGGGTCTCTTCCTGTGTAGAGATCAGGACTCTTAAGCTTTTGTAGGTCACAGAGGTACAATATCTGATGAAAGTTTTACATTCTCTCGGAAGTCATGTACACACACACACAAATACACGTTTGCATATTATGTAAGAGAATTCAGAGGCCTGAGGTGTAACTGTGGACCTCTGTTAAAGACTGCTTGATCTGGAAGATTACTTTTCACTGGTCAGGGGCTGGGAAAATGTCCAGTTGTCTCCAACCTGGGCAGGCAAAGTAAGTCACTTTATAGCACCATGTGAGAGCATGGTGCATGCCTCATCCCAGCTGAAGTTTTTTCAAGATAGGTGATTATGTATCTGTGCCTGGTTCCTTTTGACTGGCCCCTGGAGGGCTCGGTGGAGTCATTAACTAAACGATGGTCAGGAGAGCTGGGTTCCTCATCTGTACCTTGCTTTCTTCACCTGAAATATTGATATGATTCCTGTTTTCTTTGCTTTTCAGGGTGAAGGTAAAATGAGATAAGGGGATAAAGCACTTTGAAAGTAAATGTCAGTGAGTCCCTGAGGAAAACCTGGGCTTGGTCATTTTTGCACAGCTGACCATTTCAAGTCTTCTCCTTGGAATACCCTGTAGCTTTAGGCGATATTTCTTACACTTTCTGAAGTGGGAGAACACTAGGTATTTTCCACCTGACGCTTAGCTAAGAATGAGCCCCCTGCTGGTGTATTTCTAAGCTGCTCAAGCCCTTCATTTTAAATGAACTTTGAGCCTGAAATTGGGCAGACCCTTCTATTTAGCTTTTTCTCCGAGAGCTGCTCAGTGCTGGTAGCAACTTTATAGCTGGATGGTTTGATTAATTTGAAAAATAATCTGATGCTTAAAGATTATATTAGCCATGGAGCACTATAAAGTAAGCATCTGCCAGGTTTTACAATCCACCCAAGGAAACATGACACCTGTCCTTAAAATGGCTGACATAGCAATTTTTTATTATCAATTCGAAGTTTGGGATGTGCCATGGTACTCTCCCTGTTGTTCATTTAGGTACAGACCCAACTCAATGATACTCAAGCCATAACATGGTCTTATGATAGGAAAGGCTCTGGGGTCTTCAACTGAGTGAGCAATTCTGATTCATTTTCTCAGTGTGATGCAGAAGATACTTGCAACTTTACTGCTGTCTTTGCTGCCTGTTGGAGCCTTTTTTGGGGGTAATCATTTGACTTTGCACTAATGAAATTAAACCCAGCAGGGGTAGATATTTTCTTTTTTAATTTTCATTCCTGTTATTTAATTGGCATTACACACACATAATGAGACCAGGAAAAAAAAAAAAAAAAAAAAAAAAAAAAAAACCCTGTAGCAATCTGTTCAATACAAATAACTCAGGCAGATGCAGCCAGATGTATCCATGGTGACCTCCTTGACTGTCTACATTAGGGAAGATGGCCCAGAATGCTTAACTCCCTGTTTGCTGAATGTGTCAGAAGTGTACTTTCTCCTTTTCTTCTTCCACAAGAAAGGACATTTCCCAAGTCCAAGCATTTGCCCCATATTGGGAGCTGTCTTCTCAGCATCTGTGGGAGTGACACAGATGTGGATGGTTGTCCCCGGTGTTAGTATTGGCTCACTGCTCTGTGGCTTCAGTGTTGTAGACAAGGACATTCTCCATCTGCTCCCAAGGCTTCATCTTACAATATTCCTAATGGAGGAGAAATGTTGAACCATATCAGAAGCCAGCAGAGCAAGTAACAAACAAAGGGAAATTTCCTTCCCATATCTTGATTTCTATATCAAAACCAGCCTTCTATTCTGAAAAAAGATAGTTTTAGGGTCATCAGAAGTTTTTAGGATCATCAGCACCTTTCCCTGGATTCTGTTTTCAGGGTCAGATTCTTGATCCACAAGTGTTCAATGAAACATTATTGCATGGTCATGACCACAAGGCTTCTTTCAGTATACTTACAGGAAATGGTAAATATCTCCTTCTTTTCAAAACATGAAGTGACAATTACAGTAAACTCCACTTCCCATGGAGCAAATTGGGTGATTCTACCATGTGTCCTGGAACTTTCCTTTCTTTATGAGGTACGTGGAAAATGAAAGTCTCCATACTTGTAATATATAGGGCATTAACATGCTATTGTCCATCCGCCATTGAAAGAAGGGCATGGAGGAAGGAAGTCTCACTCCACCTCAGTTATGCTCTGACCTCATGATTTTCTCCACCTCGAAACTGGTTGTCTCCCAGTGTTCCCTATCTCAGTGACATGCACAAGCATCCTGGTAGTGCAGAAATCTAAGCGGCATCTGTAAAAACCTCCCTCCCTCTCTTCACTGCATTTACTTGTCTTCATTTCCATTGGTACCCCCATGCAGCCAGCCTCTGCCTGTAATACAGGACCAAGGAGATAACCTCTCAGTTATCTTCCCCTTTTTTATCTTTCCCTTTTGCCATTCGATCTAGCAACTAGATTGTTGCTTTTAAAATGTAAGTCAGATCATTTCACTGTGACCTTGTGGTGGTGGCTACCATCACACTTAAGCAAAACAAAACACAATAACCAAAACCAAAACCAAACCGCATTAAATTCTTCCTGTGGCCTGCAGGACCCTGTGTGATCTGGGATCTAGCCATCATCTACTAACTTTCCAACATCTCATGTTTGGTCCACTTGCAATAACTAACTGTTTATTAGCTTCTTTTCACTCTTAGATGAAAACAAAATGATTAGCATCCCTCATGGCTCTGCAATGCCTCCAGCTTCATCTTGCTCCATACTTCCCTTCTTTTCCTTTGCTCCACAACCTGCTTTCAGTTCCCAGGCTGGCCTGTTTCTGCCCCAGGACTCTGTGCCTGCTAGTTACTTGGTCTGGAACAGCCTTCTTTTTCCCCTTTGATCTTGTCAGCACTTAAGTAGCATTTCTTCAGAGAGCTTTCCTAGATTCCAAGGTCAAGTCACGTTCTTTGTCATTTGGAGTCACATGACTCTGATCATTTCCCACTACTTGCTTATTGTAAGCCCTATCCATAAAGGGACCTTCATCTTCTGGTTTCCTGATGAGAAGATGGAACAACTTGTTTTTCAAACTTGAATAAATAAATGTTAAGGGATACAGATGAAACAGCCAAGAGCATAGTTGTTATATTTAATTTAGGTGTGCTAAATGCTTAAAATTACATTAGATTAAATAATGTATATTTAGAGACCTGCTTCTTTTTTTAACTCTCATTTTTTTTCATGCTCTTCACATTCATCTTTGACATCCATGTCTTCATCATCACTGTAGTCACTTTTTTGAATGCTCTAACGCAGTTTTGTGAGGCATGTCACCTTCACTTCCACTAAAGTTGTTTGAGATACAGTGCTTTTTGAATCATGCATGATCCTGTCACTGGAAATTTATCCCAAGCCACTAGAATCCATTTGCGTAACATTAGGACAGTTTTTTTTTTTTTTTTCATTTGTCCCGTGGGTATGTATTTATGATCTCTACACTCTAACCACTCACTGTATTGCTTTAAAAGTAATCTTTAAAATTTAAAAGGCTTGTTTACAATGACATCCAACATTTGCAATTGTTAGGTCATCCCTCAGGGACAATTACTAAATCTTCGCTAAATTCCATTCCTTCTTTATTACCAATTATGTCCGTTATGGGTTAATTTGCTGAAAGACAATTCACTGAATGGCCAATTTGCTTAATTTACCTATTTCTTTTCACTACTTTTAGTCCACTCAACTATTATTTTGACTTCCTAACAGTATTTTAAAAATGTTAATTGTTCTCTGCCTCAGTTCCCTGCTACTTGAACTAAACATTGTGTTTGCCAGTTCTGAACCCATAATCTCCCCTTCCTCCCCACCATGTCTTTCCTAATAGAACCTCCTTCTTCCGTTTACTTTAGGTATCCATGGCTTTCTCACAGCCATGGGACTCAGAGGAAAAAGGATCACATCCCTGTTTTTGTTTTCTTTTTTTTTTTTTGAGATGGAGTTTCGCTCTTGCTGCCCAGGCTGGAGTGCACTGGCGTAATCTCAGCTCATGGCAACCTCCGCCTCCCGGGTTCAAGTGATTCTCCTGCCTCAGCCTTCTGAGTAGCTGGGATTACAGGCACCTGCCACCATGCACAACTAACTTGTTTTTTGTGTGTGTATTTTTAGTAGAGACAGGGTTTCGCCATGTTGGTCAGTCTGGTCTCGAACTTCTGACCTCAAGTGATCCACCCTCGGCCTCCCAAAATGCTGGGATTATACGCATAAGCCACTGCGCCCGGTCCCCTGTTTTAATCATATTATCTTGGGAGAGGTATGATGAGGTCAGATGCAGATCAAGAGACAGAAACTGGAAAGAGTTTCCCAGTTTTGTTATACTCACAGTTCCCTGGGGAGGACATAGCAGGGCACACAGGGTCACTAGGAGGAAGTACCAGGGTCTTTCATGAGGCAGAGAGAGCAGACAGGATGATGAACAAATACCATTATTGTGGTTTCTGTGGAAGGGGCAGGCAAGGCAGAGTAGCTGGGCTTAGGATTGACTGACTATGTTTGAACGTGGCACCCCTATGAAATTTGCGTTCACTGTGACTGTTAAGGTATGTGGTTTGGGGTTATCTGAAGTCTCCAGATGTTTTGGGTAAGCCAGGGCTTTATAATAACTGATAGCTATTTTGTAAATGTTGAAAGATCAATTTACAGAAATAAAAAGTGTGGTTCCTATGATCCCCACTTTGTAGTTTTTACAGAACATCTTGAGGCTCTCTCCATACTAGGCTTACCTACCCAGCAGCTCTTACCCCATTCTAAGTCATCCCTGGAAACAGATTTCCCTTATCCTGAGCAGCAGGAGAGGTGGTGCGTTTATTAGAGAAAGGGTTGTTCCTGAGGAACATTCGCACAGAGCTGCAAAGAGCCACATTCGCACAGAGCTGCAAAGAGCCATTTCAAGCAACTGGAGTTAGACTGTGAGATGAAGCATGCTTGCTGTCTCCATGGATTTTCCTCTACTGTTTTCTTCTTTCGTATTTGGTAAAGTGTAAGAGATTGGGCCACTGTGCCCTAAGGCTTGGGATACCAACATGAGGACCCACTGCAGATAAAGGATGGTGGAACAGAACCAGTCACTGAACAAGATTTCATCTGGGCCCTTGTGCATAGGATTACCTGCTGTTTCCTTCAGACTTACTTGTTTGTATTTTTGGACTTTCTGCCTACTTGTCCATCCCAGCTTGCTTTATGCTTCAACTGTTTATAGTCTTTGGATGTATTAATCTTGGTTTGAACATTTTGTCTTTGGATGTCTGCATTTAGATGTGGTTCTTGCCTCCACTTAGATGCCTAGTTAGGCTATTTACATAGCGTAGTGACAAATCCACTTACACTGCACTGTGTGTCAGGCTAGGAAAGGATTGACAGAGGGCGAGCAAAGAGAAAACCCAAAACTAGATAGCCACAAACTCTGTAAAATGTAGGGTGCAGAGCACAAATGGAGTAATGGCACTCATGCAAAAGAATTCAGAAAATATTTCCTAATATTAAGATGACTGGGTTAAAAGCACTCAACATTTTAAGGGTCTTGATACATATTGCTACACAGGTTTTTAGAAAGGTGGTAGGAATTTGCTACTCCACTGGCAATGCACAGTACATCTAGGGCTAGATAAGCCTATATAGCGCCCTGGTGTGAATCAGAAGTGGCACCCAGTTGAATGCAGCCCTGTGCCATGGTGCAGCATGGCAAACAGTAGGCAACTGGATTTCAACCCCACTCACCTCCTTGCCCAGGTATCCTTGCCTAGGACGCTGCCTGAGTGACAGTCATGATAGCACTGACCTTGCCTCATACTTGTTAGGATGGAATATTTTTGCATTGTAATCATTTCAGCCAAATTCTTGTTCAATCTGCCTTGTTTTTCTGAATCTTTAACTCAATCAGCTCTCCTTTCCTGTCACTGGTAGCTACATTACTCCTTTTGTTCTCCCTCAAAACAGTCTTGTAGAAGCTATCATACTTGAATAAGATGTAAACTCAGTAGGTTAATATTTAGTAAAGTTAACAGAGTTTTCAACCCCATGCTTTCTGGTTCCTTGGGTTCTAAGGGCTGTCTCCGCCACCCAGATCTCATTTTGACCACATTCCTCTAATGGCCCATTTGTT
This sequence comes from Rhinopithecus bieti, assembly GCF_001698545.2. NCBI lineage: Eukaryota > Metazoa > Chordata > Mammalia > Primates > Cercopithecidae > Rhinopithecus > Rhinopithecus bieti. Next base: position 1,177,175 of record NW_016805421.1, read on the forward strand.
CCAGTCATGCTGGCCTTCCTGGTGTTCCTTGAACACCAAAGGTACCTCATTACCTCAGAGCTTTGCACTTGTAGTTTTCTCTGCTAGGAAGACACTGACCAAAATATTAAAATTGTTTACTACCCCGATCCCTTCAGGTCTCTACACAAACTATTACCTCCTTTGAGAGACATTTCCTAACACCAGGAACCCCTTCACTGGACACTTTCCCTGCTTTGTGTTTCTTCACTTGCTACATATATATATATGTGTGTATATATATATATATACATACACACACACACACACACATATATATATATCATATATATATATTTGTATTTATATGTGTATTTGTTGCCATTGCCACTCTCCCCCACCCAGGGTGTTAGGTCCATATAAGTATGGACATGTCTTTGTTTACACTTGTTTCTGAAACAGTGCCTGACATGAAGTAAGGCCTCAATAAGTATTTGTTGAAGACAATGGATGAATGAATGGAAGATTTGAACTACTTTTGCTCTTCAGTGTGCAACAATAGCTCACTATTCACATTGCCCTCGTGGAAGCCATAATACTGAGGTAATAAAAAGTCCCAAGACTTCTTGGCTTTTGACTTTCTGAAATATATTTTTGTAAATTTGGGTAGGGAAGACAGCATTGAGAGAAGAGACTTACTGAAAAATCAAGAACCCAGGTCCTGGCATAAACAATGGGGTTAGAAGACTATCTCTGGCCAACTTTTCCTGCCATTCAGAAAGAAGGTCAAATTGGCCAATAGGAGAAGGAAAGTCTACTGAAAAACAAAGTGATGGGATAAGTCCTTGGTCATACTCTCTGTGAAGGGTGTCTGGGATCCATTTTTGTTTGTTTGTTTTTTTGTTTGCAAAACTGTCAAACAAGTTGAGGGTGGGGAGGGAAGGAACAGAAACCAACGATTAAACTTGTTGGAGATTTTTCAAGAGCGGAGTAGTCCAGGGATATCCAGGAATATGCAAGCCTCTGAGAGCAGCTGTATCTTCACAAGTGCTGGTCAGTGGACAGGCAATGACTGAGGGAGGTATTTTTAGGCTGAATACTTTGAGGGTCACAAGCTGAGTCCTCCATGCCACCACCTGAACACAAGGGGAGCAGCTGAGAGTACCTGTATAAGTCTGCTAGGGTTGCTATAGCAAAATAGCATAGATTGGGCGGCTTAAACAACATAAATTTATTCTCTCACAGTTCTGAAGACTAGAAGTCCAAAATCAAGATGTCATCAGGGTTGATTTCTTCTGAGCCGTCTTTCCTTGGCTCATAGATGGCTGTCTTCTCCCTGCATCTTCACATAGTCTTCCCTCTGTGTCTGTTGGTGATAAGGACACCCCAGTCATATTGGATTAGGATCCATGGCCTAATTGGACCTTAATTCTTTCTTTAAAGGCCCTATCTCCAAATGCAGCCACATTCTGAGGTACTGGTTGTTAGAATTTCAACATGTGAATTTTGGAGGGACAGAATTCAGCTTATAACAGTGTCCAAGTGCCCCTATGTGAGGTACAGAACAATTGAAAGATAACAGCTGGGCTCCATAGATCCCATGGTTACGGTGAGAATGACTCAAACAGCACGATCTGGCCATCTGATGCTGCTTCAAGATTGTAGACTTTAATACTGGATACCACTGGAGACCCAAATGAGGCAAATTATATCTCACTGGAAGCCAGTGTGAGCACAAAATTTTAGTGAACAAGATACCCCATTCCCCCTGATGCCAGGGTTCTGCAAAAGTCAACGACCATGTAGCCCGTAGATCACATCAAGGGAGAAGGGAAGAAGGAAGGTGAGAGGGGATAAGGACTGTGTGTTTACCCAAATGAATCTGAGTATGTTGGGGAGGAGGGAGAATAAACCTCCACAAATGGCCCTGTTCACTTGAATTGACATGCTTCGATTCCCAGGAGGAAGAGTTGAACTGAGATGTTTAGAAATAACGGAAGTTAGACTGTCAGATTCATCCATGTTCTGTAGCAAACATTCTATCTTGACATCTTTAAACAACATTTTTATGCAGATGTTCATAACCGTATTTCTCATTTGTAAGTTTGGTTTTTCAGTTTTTCACTTTAGTTTGACATATTCTTTGGTCTGTTTACTGTTCTTTAAATATAGTACCCATTATGGGTGTTGTGAAAACGACAGGGGCCTAAGCCAACCGTGAATTGTGTTACATTGGATCTACTGACTTGGACGTAGTAAGTGGAAATTGACTAAAGATGGCCTTTTCAAATTATTCATATTTATATTGGATTATTTGGCATTAATATGTCCAATATAAAATGATTTCATTCTTCTAGACTTAATACTTTTAACCTTTAGGTGAGTGTCGGAAGTGATCTGCCAATCACTTTGCAAGCATAGATAATCTCAATCTCTCTCTCACCAACAGATACCTGGATATTATATAACAATAGTTCAAATTAGGTATTCCCCTCCACATTTTAAAGTTGTCACTTAAAATTTTTCCTTATCTATTTAAATGTTCCAAAGGATATAATTTCTAGAATAGTATTTGGTAAATATTGACATCTTGAAATAAAACTTTCGGATCACTCTTTTGAATATATTTAACAAATATTTGAATTCCAAATATATGAATTCCATAGTGATTTGATTTCCACCATCATCTGTTTTTGTTTTTTGTTTTTTGTTTTTGAGACGGAGGCTCCCTCTGTTGACCAGACTAGAGTGCAGTGGCCGGATCTCAGCTCACTGCAAGCTCCGCCTCCCGGGTTCACGCCATTCTTGTGCCTCAGCCTCCTGAGTAGCTGGGACTACAGGCGCCTGCCACCATGCCTGGCTGAATTTTTGTATTTTTAGTAGAGATGGGGTTTCACTGTGTTAGCCAGGATGGTCTTGATCTCCTGACCTCGTGATTTGCCCGCTTTGGCCTCCCAAGGTGCTGGGTTTACAGGCGTGAGCCACCACGCCTGGCCCATCATCTGTTTTTAAAATGCATGAAGAAGCACCTTTTTAATACTAGAAACTCTTGCATCACTTTTTCTTAGTCTAGCTAACATATTTCTGTTTTCCTTCTATACAGTGATGCATTCTAATGTAACATATTGTTACGTTTGAAAGCCTTTCATTTCACCATAATTCTCTAGAACAAAAATAAATATATAAAGTTAAATTTAAAAAATTCTTATGATCATAGGGTTCTAAAGTGTGAACATTTTTCTTTTAAATTGACTTACTACAATTATTTCTCATATACAATGGGTCAAACAATGCACATTTGTTACAAATTATAGTAAATTATTACCCATGAAAGTAAAATTGTAGGGAGAATGCATTCCATAATGAATTGGATTGAGAGAGGTTGTTAAGATGACTTGCTTATAAGACCATTTATCTTCTCTCTTTGTACAGCCACTTGAGAAAATGCACCAGCGTTAAGTAAGAAAAGGTATATTGTAAAAGGGGTGAGGACCCATATGACCTCCAGCACTATTTCAAGAAAATCAGTCTTAGGAATGTGTACATAAAGAAATCGAGCATCTAAACATAGGCTTCACACTCCCTGGATATTTTTCTATTACCCTCAGAGATGACCATGCCCAATTTTGAAGATCACTATCACTCAGTTGCTGGAGGGGATGTCAGGGGTGTATTTTACCAAACTATCACCTCACTTTCAGGCTCACACTTGGGAAAGACAGACACCAGACTGAACTGTGGTCTGCTCTTCAGTCTGGGAATGTTCATTACAGCAGTTAGATATCTGAAGTACAGTGATGATTCTGCTGTGGCTGAAAGAGCAAACATGTATTTTTTTTTTTTAAACATAGAAAATAACTGGAAAGCAAGTTAAACATGATAGATGACCATTCCTTAGAGAACAATGGAAACTCTCAGGTGCTACGAAATTAGCATAACTCAATGCATGCTAAAATTGAACTTATTTTTAGAGATTTGTTCTGATACAAAGTGACCGCATTATTATGAAGGGTAAAATAACCCCAGGAATCACAAGATCTTCTGAGGTTCAAATTAACACAGTATCAGAGTAGATATCAAAGAGAAATCTGAAATGATTTATTACAGAAGGCAGGAATACTTTCAGGGAAGGTTTTCCCCCCAGGTTAGCTAATATACAAGCCAAGTGGATATGTCAAATGTAAGAAAAATAATAGTCGTAATAGAATTGCAGAACTGAATGGCTTTGATGGAATTGGATCAAGAGAAAGCAGGAGAGGGAACACATTTGTACAGGGTAAAGTATTGTCTTGGAATGCAGTGTCTCATGAAATTTGGCTTTCAAAATGGGCTCAATTTAATTTTGAGAATAGTTATTTGAATTAAAAATAAGCCTTTAGAACCTGAAGAGAAATAATAGCACTGAATTGAGCTGCGGACAGTCTAGGGCTTTATTGACACTGGGTGACAAGTGTGGTTTTATCCACCTCTTCTATTTTCCTGGCCAGGGCTGGTGTATCTACTTGTGTTTGTGACAGGTGCACATCCTGGACCACCATGCCAGACCTCCTCTGCCAGGTCTCAATTACAGGACCAGCTCTTTGATCACTTTGCTACTCGGCAAACAATTACACACCAGCAAAGATCGTCAGTGACCTTCTGCTTTCACCCTGGTCTCTTGGCAGGTGTGATATACCATTTTAATATAGAAAGAGTTAGAGAGCATGAGGCTCTGGACACTGCAGCACATTTTTTTGAGGGCAAGTGCAAGGGTTTTCCTCTGCTTTTATTTATGCTCTGATTTCCTGATGATGTACCTTTATTGAAGATATGTAAATATCTCTGTTTCTGTTAATTTATTTTATGATATCTCTGGTGGTAGTGATTTTTTTTTGTTGTTGTTGTTCTGCCTCTAAGGAAGATAATTGTTTTGAGACTGTTATTTTCTATCCTTGAGGTCTCTGGTAATTGCAATGATATCATTAAGTACTTGGAAGAAAAATAGGTCATTATTTACATTTAAAAGGATATACTTTGAAAATATAATTCTAGGCAGTTTTCTTTAACTTGAACCAATATTATATAAAATATTCTAAAACTCAGAAGTTTGCAAGTAAGGACAAATGGGTTTTATTTTCCTGATACTGTATTTTCAGAGTCTAAGCTTTTTTGGTTTTGGTAGCGCCATAAATTTTCTATGAAAATATCATTTATACAAATAGTATTTATTGATTAATTTCATGAAGAGCTACACGTATGACAAATATATAGTGTATTATATTCAAACTAATCATGAAAGTCACAGATATATGTAAAAACCAAATTACTCCACTCAATATTTTGCAAATTCACACCTAAGAATCACCTTGAGGAGTGTAGTCATAAGAACATTTCATTTGCTCTTTCGATAGGTACAGACCACAAGCTCAAGTTATACCAAGAAAAATAAAGGGACTGGGGAAAGGTTTGGGGAAGATGGGAGAGCTTACTATTTAGCAAAATGCTTACTTGGGATTAAATGACCTTTCCTATAAATCAGAAGGCAAACTGTCAGCCACGTACTTTCTCATTTGCAGCATGTACAAGCAGCAGGAAAATGAGCCAAAGCATCCTTTGAAGCAAAACATTACATAGAATGCAATTCGTTCTCACTGTGTCTCTCTTCTCCCGGAAACTATTACTGAAGATAAATCAGGTGAGGCTGCAGTACATCTTGCTCCTCCATGGGCAGGTCCTATTAGCAGCATCTTTATTTTCTTACCTGAAGCATTCTTGCCCTTCCAAGCGACATGAGTCAGATAAAGTGAGTGTGTGCTGAGTTAGCTCCCTGTGATTAAAAAGGGAAACATTTTGCAATATTAAAAACAAGAAGTGTTTGGGCCATACTATTCCAGAAGATGGTTATGAAATTCATCAATATTTCTCTGAGCTAATTCCAAAGGAATGATGCTCTGCTCTTTTGGAAATTCTGCCAGTTGGTTTAGAGTCATGGGTACTTTCCTAGTACACTCACAGAATCACATCAACTCTGACCATCTTGTTAGAGAAAAATGCCAACAAGCCCAATGACATGAGAAGTGCCCAAAAGATCAGACTGCCTTCTTCCTTTTTTGAAAAAAAAAAAAAAATTATAATTTACTGCTTGTTTTCCTCTGTCTCTCCACATCTGTCCAACCTTATTTCTCCAGACACCAAATTTATTCCTTGTCAGACTGTCCTCTTTTCTGGGTGGTTCACTTGTCATGTTCGGCCCCTCCAGTGCTCTCAGTTATCCAAACTTAATGCTCTGACCCTTCTGCTGACTGCAGGTGTGTGCCAGGGTTGGTATTTTCCTCTCTCTGTGATCTTCACTGTCTTTCTCAGTGTGCCTCAATGCAGGATGTCTGGGGAGAAAAAATACCTCTAGAGAGTTTCAGGTGAATCTTACCAGAAGGGAACAATAATGAGATGTCATGGTGATGGCCAAAATTGGATTTTTCACTTATCCTCCTTGGGTGTCCATTCTGTTTTTGAAATTGTGTCCTTGAGTCCTTGAAGCCTTGCTATGGCAATCCATAAATAGAAAGAGCATCTGAATGACACACTCCTTCTAATGACCCTTAATACCTAGGGTAGTCATTTGGCTGGTATTTTTTGGCCCTAATTTTTGAATAATATTTGATAAGAGTACTCATATCCTGAGGTAAGCAAGATGCTCAGTAATATAAGAAAATTAAGCACAGGTCTTATCTCCTAGGAATCCTCTCATCTCATTCCTATAAGCATGTGATCTGTGGTTGGGGCAAAACGAGAGAGGGCCTTCAGGGACCCTGGCTGTGGTCTTGGTGGCATGTGGAGGTCAGGGTGTGTGTTCAGCATGTGGGGTGGTACACAGCTGAACAGTATGGTTGCTGTGCTGCAGTTAGAAAACCTCAAAGTCGCTCCCCTCAGCTGCTGCTGGCAGGACTTCTGTGATTCCAGTTACTCTTTGGTGTGCTTTGGTCCATGGACAGGCCCCCAGGACTTAAGTTTCTGCCCCATGTTTTTGACAGAAGACTATCTTAATTGTGAATTCCCTTTTAGTAAGGAACTGGCACAAACTTCTAAAAGTGTGGAGTTAAAAGAATACCATATCTCACGTTTGTTGAATGCTTATGGTGTACTGGCATTTGTTTGCATTTTCTCCTTTCTTGTTCTGAGGCACAGAGAGGATAAGTGATTTGCCCAAGGTCACAGAACCATTGAGAAGTGGAGCTGGGGTCCACCCCCATCAACCTAACCGCAGAACCCCTTGCTCTTACTCACTGAATGCTCTTCCTGTGTGATGTAGTTGGTTGTTGGAATTAGTTTAGTGATTCAGACACTTCAGAGCTAGCACTGCTGCCAGTCTCTTGAATTTGTCCTCCAAGATGTTTGCTGTAGCCTGAACTGCCACATTCTACCTTCAAGACAAGGAAGAAGAGTGAAGGCTGGTACTATCAAGATTTCCACTAAGATCTCCCTGGCTAGCATGGTACCACATGGCTATCATTAACTATAGGGGTAGCTGGGATAGTAAGGGTTTAGCTTTTGTATTCTGTGTAATAGAACAGGCAAAAGAACAGTGGTTTGGGGCTGGGGAGAGGCAGTCAACAGTGTCTTCCACAACGAGTGATTTTATGGAGATCTCTCTTACTTGTCTTTGGGGAAGGTGCTGGAAAAGGACATTCTCTTTCCATAAACACCATTATCCTCTATAGTAGGATAAGTAATAACCCACCAAGATATTTAGTTTCTAATCCCAGGAAGCTGTCCATAAATCCCTGTAGCTCTTATACAGCAAAAGGGACCTTGCAGATGTGATTAAGGATCCTGAGATGTGGAGATTATCTGGATAATCTATTTGGGTCCTAAATGAAATCACAACTGTCCATATATCAGGGAGCAGAGAAAGATTTGATTGCAGAGATGGGGACAATGTGACAACTAAAACAAACTGATATGTTCCTGGCTTTGCAGATAGAAGAAGGGTCCATATGCCTAGCAGTGCAGCTCTAGAAACAAAAAGTCCAGAAAGCAGGTTGTCCCCTAGAGCCTCTCGAGGGTGTGCAGCCCCGAGGACACCTTGATCTTGGTCCAGCAAAATCAGTGTTGGATTTCTGACCCCAGAAATGCAACAATAAATGGATACTGCTTGAAGCCAACAAGTTTGTAGTAATTTGTTATAGTAGCCCCGGGAAATGAATATATTCCTCCAGCCAAGCTCTGCCTCCCAGTTCTGTTCATATGGTGCCCTTCACTAAGCTCTCTCTCTCTCTCTCTCTCTCTCTCTGTGTGTCTCTGTGTATGTGTGTGTGTGTGCATGCACATGTATGTGTGTGCATGAGAGGGAGAGCGAAAGAGAGAGAAAGAGACAGGAGAGGAGAGTGGGGAAAGGAGAGGGAAGAGAGAGATGGCAAGGTGACCTGGAGCTGGACACAATAATAATAGTTCTCTGCACTGAGAATGTGAGTTGTTGAGTGCCTTTGTTCACAGCTACAGCCATTAGTAATCATAGCTTAGAAAACAGAAAAAAAAATCCCATTAGATCCCCTTAGCCACCTGATGCTATACTGTGATATCTGTAATAGGTCTAAAATAACTGGGCCAGAGCCCTCTTTAAAGGCAAGGACTTTCATGTGAAGTAGAAGGGGTTGATTATGTGAGTAAGACTTTCTCTTTGTCACTCTCTTTTGACTTGAGTAAGGGATTCATTTGATAGCAGAGCAGTACATTGACTGCATAGCCAGCTGTGCAAATGGGATTTTTTGTCTCTTGGTTTTGCCAAGGCTGAGAACAAAATAACAGAACTCCTACATTCCAAGTGAGTGCCAGATCATGTACGCAGAACTGGCAAAGGAAATGGTCAACAGTTAGTTTTGTAACCTTACTTAGAGGATAAGTAAGGGATTAGGGCCAAGAAGGAGAGAATGCCTTAGAAAAAAGATGGTTGGAACACTGTGGCTTTCTCCTCCCTCTTCCATGTCGTACTGCCCTCAGCTTAAGCTTTAGGAGGTCCACTTGCAAAATTCATGGCTCTTTGGTGGAGTTCGTAGAGGCATAGGGAGAGATGTCAGACATTCCTGAGGAGGTGGCTAGCACTATTGGGCCTGGCAGCAATGATAAGAAAAAAAAAGACTGCACTGGCAGCCATCTAATCTCCTTAATAGCAAGACCAACATGTGTGAAATTTCCTGTGGGGTGTGTGGATCTGTAATGATGTGGTGGAGAGGAGCTGACCAATACTTGGCCCAAGACACTTACATTGATGTGGTCACTCTGGAGAGCCTTTCTGGGGAGGCTGTTGGGGCCCAGGCGTTGTCAGAATGGGCTGTTGGAGGAGGCAGCACCCATGTCCAGGGAGCTGTGTTTGGAGGTTGCCAGAAGGGAGTTCTCCAAGTCACCCTCCAAAGGCTCTTGAAACAAAGAACTGGGCTAACATTTGCCAAATGTCAGATCACAAATCAGCCATGCTCAGATTCTGTCCTTTCCCCTAATGCTGTCCTCCTTTAGGCTCAGTCCTGGAGGGGTCAGACCTTGGCTATGAACTAAAGGAGAAGCAATGGAAGAATACAGCTGGGAAAAAAGAGAAGCAGCTCCATATGTCTCCTTCCCACATCGTGTTTCTAGGCCTAAAACAGTAACATGCTGGAGGAGGAAAGAAAATCTAATTTAGGCTAGAGTTTGGGGTTTTATTTTCATGTTTGACTGGGCAATTATTTCTAAAATGAAACTGTTCTTGTGCCTAAAACCAGCTGAAAGAATTAAGGCATGTGCCAAAGATTTCATCCAGGAGGCAAGGAAGAATGAGTCTATAGATGAAGTCTGAATGGGTAGTAAACAAAAGAATCAAGTTGTATTCTACTTATACCTTCTGGTGTGTGGCTTGTTCTGTTAAATGATTCAGCTGGGCTGGGCAAGGTGGCTCACGCCTGTAATCCCAGCACTTTGGGAAGCCGAGGTGGGCGGGTCATGAGGTCAGGAGATAGAGACCATCCTGGCTAACATGGTGAAACCCCATCTCTACTAAAATACAAAAAAAATGCATGATGGTGGGAGCCTGTAGTCCCAGCTACTCTGGAGGCTGAGACAGGAGAATGGCGTGAACCCGGGAGGTAGAGCTTGCAGTGATCTGAGATTGCACCAGTGCACTCCAACCTGGGTGATAGAGCAAGACTCTTCCTCAAAAAAAAAAAAAAAAAAAAAGGTATTCTCAGGGGGCGCCCAAGATGGCCGAATAGGAACAGCTCCAGCCTCCAGCTCCCAGTGTGAGTGACACAGAAGACAGCTGATTTCTGCATTTCCAACTAAGGTACCGGGTTCATTTCACTGGGACGTGTTAGACAGTCCATACAGGACAGTGGGTGCAGCCCACCGAGTGAGAGCCAAAGCAGGGCGGGGCATCGCCTCACCTGGGAAGTGCAAGGGGGAAGGGAATTCCTTTTCCTAGCCAAGGGAAACCCTGACACACAACACCTGGAAAATCAGGCCACTCCCACCCTAATACTACGCTTTTCCAAGGGTCTTAGCAAACAGCACACAAGGAGATTATATCCCGTGCCTGGCTCGGAGGGTCTCATGCCCACAGAGCCTCCCTCATTACTAACACAGCAGTCTGAGATCTAACTGCAAGGTGGCAGCGAGGCTGGGGCAGGGATGCCTGCCATTGCTGAGGCTTAAGTAGGTAAACAAAGCAGCCAGGAAGCTTGAACTGGGTGGAGCCCATCACAGCTCAAGGAGGCCTACCTGCCTTTGTAGATTCCACCTCTGGAGACAGGGCATAGCTAAACAAAAAGCAGCAGAAACCTCGGCAGATGTCAATGTAATGTCCCTGTCTGACAGCTTTGAAGAAAGCAGTGATTCTCGCAGCATGGAGGTTGAGATCTGAGAACGGACAGACTGCCTGCTCAGGTGGGTCCCTGACCCCTGAGTAGCCTAACTGGGAGACATCCCCCACTAGGGGAAGACTGACACCTCAGACTTCACATGGCTGGGTACACCTCTGAGACGAAGCTTCCAGAGCAATACTCAGACAGCAACACTTGCTGTTCAGCAATATTCTCTCTTCTGCAGGCTCCGCTGCTGATACCCAGGCAAACAGGGTCTGGAGTAGATCTCAAGCAAACTCCAACAGACCTACAGCTGAGGGTCCTGACTGTTAGAAGGAAAACTAGGCCGGGCGCGGTGGCTCAACCCTGTAATCCCAGCACTTTGGGAGGCCGAGATGGGCGGATCACAAGGTCAGGAGATCGAGACCATCCTGGCTAACATGGTGAAACCCCGTCTCTACTAAAAACTACAAAAAACTAGCTGGGCGAGGTGGCGGCGCCTGTAGTCCCAGCTACTCGGGAGGCTGAGGCAGGAGAATGGCGTGAACCTGGGAGGCGGAGCTTGCAGTGAGCTGAGATCCGGCCACAGCACAGCACTCCAGCCTGGGTGACAGAGCGAGACTCCGTCTCAAAAAAAA
>NW_016805421.1:1190066-1233435 GCF_001698545.2 Rhinopithecus bieti
TGACTGGGTATATACCCAAAGGATTATAAATCATACTGCTATAAAGACACATGCACATGTATGTTTATTGCAGCACTATTCACAATAGCAAAGACTTGGAACTAACCCAAATGTCCATCAATGACAGACTGGATTAAGAAATTGTGGCACATATATACCATGGAATACTATGCAGCCATAAAAAAGGATGAGTTCATATCCTTTGTAGGGACATGGGTGTAGCTGGAAACCATCATTCTCAGGAAACTATCGCAAGAACAGAAAACCAAACACTGCATGTTCTCACTCATAGGTGGGAACTGAACAGTGAGATCACTTGACCACAGGAAGGGGAACATCACACACCGGGGCCTATTGTGGGGTGGGGGGAGGGAGGCAGGATAGCATTAGGAGATATACCTAATGTAAATGATGAGTTAATGGGTGCAGCACACCAACATGGCACATGTATACATATGTAACAAATTTGCACGTTGTGCACATATACCCTAGAACATAAAGTATAATAATTAAAATAATAATATTAAAAAGAGTCAGGTGTTCCTGTTCAGCTCCTGGTAGATCAGAGCAGAGTAACTGGGTTGCTTTAGATAGGAAGAGTACTAGGTAACTTTAAAAAACATGCTTAGCTAGTTTTAACTTAGCTCAGGTAAAACTGCTATGCATGTGAAGGCTACCTTAGCTACACTCCTGTTTAACTTCACATTAGAGCAGATCAGAATCCGGGGCAGGGATATTTTGACCTGAGTCCTTCACCAACCCTCTCATCACCCATATCTGGCCTCTTTCCTCCTGGTTTATTGGAAGGCAAGCTCATGGTGCTGGAATGGGGTGACTCTGATTCCATTAGCATTCTCCAGGCCCTATTCCTTAAACATTACTTTTGTTCTGCCTTCCACTTTGGCCCCACATTCCTCTCCTCACCCTCAATTCCCTCTTCTAGTCATTGCCTGAAGTGTTCTTTGGATACAATAGCAAAGGTTTCAGTGAGAATGGGTAGCGGGGTCAGAGGTCACTTTCAAGGGCACAGCCTGAGCGAAAGGTGAATTTCCCTTTCCTCTGTTATAGGGCTGTTACTGAAATAAAGAAGGAAATGTGTGAGGAGAAATTGAAGAGACATTCAGTATACAAGGGGATCGATTTTGGCTCAAATTTTGGGTGCATCTCAGGAAAAGATGAACACCCCTGTTTTCAAGCTGTAGTTTTTGAAAGAAAAGAGATTGACTTAGTAAGTCATTTTTGGAATCCACTGGAACATGCATTGGTAGACACAGAACTGTGCGGTGGATTGATCCCGACTTAATGCAGTTCAACAATGCTTGTTAAAGCAATCACTGTTAAAAGGATATGCTAGCAATGCTGAAAAGCTGAAGGCCAAATGGGTTTCAACTTTCCTCAGCACTGAGCCAGAAACTCATTTGTTTTCCGTTTCTGAGAATCACCTCATGCTATTCAGACAAGGTGACAATCGTGCCTGAAGAAGCTCTGTTAAGCCAATTTACGTCAGGTGTGCGGGTGCAGATTTTAGAGGAAAGCTATGACTGATGAGAGATTGTTTTCCCAGCTCAACAGAGCTTTCCAGTGACCAAATAACTGAGCTATTCTCTCAAAAGAGTCAGGAGGGGACTCTAGTTCCCTTTCTACCACTCACAGGCTGTGGGACCTTGGCCAGTCATTAACCTGACAAGTCTTCACCTATACAATGGTGGGATGCAGGTTGAAAGCTGGGGGCCAATGTGAGCTACAATTCTGTTGTTTTCTGAATTTTTTTCTGTTGGTGGCCAGTTGGTGTGTATATGTGGATGATTTTAGCCTTTCTCTGGATCTGACTTTGTGATGTCACTAACAAGACCTGGTGGCCACAGAGGTCTGACTGCCAGGTCTGACCTTGGCATCTGAAGACAAACCCAGGCTTCAGCTCACCTTGCCTCTCACTACTGATAGATGACCAGAGCTATCCTCTGATTCCTTATTAAAAGAAAGGAAGTGCAGAACACCTTGTTTTGGAATTAAAAATAGATCATGGTCTTCTTGTTTCTAAGCATTGAATATTTCAATATAGTAGTATAATGTTTCTATTAATTCTTAAAAAGAATTACCAGACTCATCTCATTACTCTTAGATAGGCTATCAAGACTGTGTGTATCATTGGCTTTGTGTCATGCACCTTTTGTTCTCAGCCATTTTATTATTTTGGGTGAAGGTGGACAAGGGAGACTATTTGCTTCCTTTACTGCATTGGGTTGTGTGGCTTGTGAAGAGGGAGATAAGACATAACTCCTGTTCTAAAAGAGTTAACAATAGAGTTGGAGATATGACATATGAATAAGAAAGAGTTAGAAAAGGAGCTTCATCATCAGTAAATATGAGGCTCCCAGGTGTGGAGGTCCTGGGCCAAGACTGGATGGAATATGGAAATATACTTTATAGCCTGTCTCATTAAATATGGTATAGAATTTGTTTGCAAAGCTTTGGTTTCCTCTGCCGCTCTGACTGTTGAGAGTTCCTGTGGTCTGTCAGCACAGTTCAATCTAGAAGTCCCTACATTTGTATTCCTCATGGCCCTCTCTGGATAAGATGAGGTGCTCTTTCTACAACTCACCAGTTACTTCAGAGGGGAGCTGTATATCCTTCATTCCTTATTCAATTATCTCTCTTCCCAAGTTTCTGGGAGCCCTATGCAGGCAGGGGTCAGGTCTATTTTGCTTACCATTATTTTCTCAATAACTGGCACTTATTAACTGAGAATAACTGATAATTAAAATAATAATAATAATCTACCACTCTTGGGAGACTAAAGTTTGCAGTATGGGTTTAATGTTTTTCTTCTACTTGGCTACTCTAGTTATAGTCTACTCTCCCATGGTAGATGTGGAACATATTAGATGCTATTTATTAATTCAACGGAAAATGATTTTATATTATTATTTCTATATGTCAAGAATAGTTCTGGGTTCTGAATTTAGAGGGGTAAACAAGACAGAAAAGAGTTGTGCTATTCCAGGATGTACATGCCATAGAAACAGAAAATAAATCATAAAGACACGTGCTTGAGTATATTCATTGCAGCACTATTCACAATAGCATACACATGGAAACAACCAGAATGCCCAATAATGACAGATTGAATAAAGAAAATGTGCTACATATACAATATGGAATACTATGCAGCCATCAAAAAGAACAAGATCATGTCCTTTGCATGAACATGCATGGAGATGGAGGCCATTATCCTTAGCAAATGAACATAGGAACAGAAAAGCAAATACTGCATGTTGAGAGCATAAGGACACACACAGAGAAATGACAGACATTGGGGCTTACTTGGGGGTAGAGGATGGGAGGAGGGAGAGGATCAGGAAAAATAAGGGGTACTAGGCTTAATACCCAGGTGACAAAATAATCTGTACAACAAACTCCTATGACTCAATTTTACCTATGTAACAAACCTACACATGTACCCCGGAAGTTAAAACAGAAGTTGAATAGAAAAATAAAAAATAAAGAAATGAAAAAGATGATGTCAGATAGTATTGCATACAATTAAATAAATGGCAGCATGATCGTCTAGAGATTGGGGCTGTCTGGAAGGCCCAAGGAGGGACAGTTTTAGCTTCTCCCTGAGTGATTAAAAGGAGCCAGCGTGAAAACAGCAGTGGGGGAAGGAGATAGTCTGGGCAAAGACAAAAGCCCAGATATAGGGACAGGCTTGGGTTATTTGAGGACTGAAGAAAAGGCTACGGTGTCTGGGAGTAAATGAGTGAGAGTGGGTTTAATGAGACAAAGTTAAAGTGGGAGGCAGAAGTCTGATCATTTAGGGGGCCTATATGCCACATGCACTGGCCAGAGTTCTGGCAGGAAACCAAAGACATAATCAAATTGGGTAACCTGGGGAGTGTTTTGATGTGGGCCATGTTTTAGGAAAAGCAAAGTGCAGTTTTAGGAAAAACAGAGTGCAATATCCCAGAGCTGTGGATGGGAAATGGGCAAGGGAAGGAGTCAGTTTCTGACCATGGAGCGAGGCAGCCAAACTGTAGTGAACCACCAAGGAGGAAGCTGGGAAAAACCAGACCTTTATTTCCTCCATGTTCTGGAACTCCCATAAGGTACCTCCCACTGGCCAAGCCAACCAGAAACAGGAAGGCAGAGGAGCCCATTGATGCAGACTTGTGGGCCAGACTACTGGGGTGTGGGGAAGAATCCAGCTCATTCTTCTGACAGGTTTGAAGTTTAATCCTAAGAATAATGGAAAGCCGAAAATCCCCATTGGGAAATTTTGACAACGGGAGTGGCATGAACTAGTGTATGCTTTGAGTATCATGCTCTGGTTGCTGTGTGGAGACCTGAATGTATGACACGGAAGTGGAAGCAAGCTGCCCTGTCAGGAGACCCTGCAGTGTCTGTGGCTGTCACCTTGTCCTCCACACCTGGAATTCAGCCACTGTAGACTGGCTCGTGGCCCTCCCTGATATAGTGAAGTCAGCTGACCATTTGCTCAGGACCATACATGGGTGTTCCCTGCTGGGATGTTGTTTAAGATTCCCTAGTGTGATATGCTGATGGTGAGTGGATGTTAGTCTCACAGGTGTGCAGAGGCTTTCGGTTTTGTCTGAAATGGAAGCTGGGTTGACTAGCTAAGGATGGCCCTCTGATGTAAAACTGCATCACGTGCTTGAGTGTTGCTATGTGAAGCGGGTTCTATGGTAATAACTGACAGTGTTCTTTAGGAGGAGCATGGCTTGTATGGCTTCCTCTTGTGCTGTACGGAATACTCGCAAGGCCAAAATTGCATCTGAGAGAAACTTTCTAAGAAAGCTTCATAATAGGTTGGTCAATCCTGGGAAGAAAGTACATATTTATGTCTATGTACATGTGTGTGTGTGTGTGTGTGTGTGTGTGTGTGTGTGTGTTTATGGGGAGGGAGTAGGGTAAGGGAGGGAGAGGGGAAAAGGAAAATGAGAGAAAGTGAGGGGTTTTGACAACATTTTGATGGGCCCAGCTTGTCTTCTAAAATATCTTGCAGAAAATGATCTAAGATCTATTCTATCCAAATTTAGGATAAAGGTGAAAGTCTTGAAACTTAAAGAACCCAAGACTTTCTCTTCTTTTTGTGTTTCTTGTTGAGCTTATCAGCCTGAGACATTGAGATGCTGTATATACTTTCTGAGGCATCTCTAGTTCTGACTCTGAGTGAGGGTCACACTAAAAGTCTGTAGAAAGAGTGTGGATGTTGAATCAAAACTCGATTTATCTTTTGACTTCATCTCACATGTAGGGCTATATGACGTTATTGGATGCTTGAAGCTGGAATAGTATATTCCTATTGTCTGTCAACTATACTTTTGATAGCATGGTAGGGATAGGAATGAATGATTTCAGTTTACCAGTAATTATAAGAAGATGTTTTTTAAAACATTATAATTTAGCAGTTTGAAATTGCTAAGGAATAAATCAAATGTTAGTGTTGGATAATATTTTAATACTCTGTTAAAAGTATATTGATCTAAATTGTTCAGAAATCATTGAATTATTAGTATTCAAGGGATGACTATCACGTAATGAGATGGCTTTTAACAAACTCATTAAAACGCATTCAATTGACAAAAAATAAATTGAATGTGGACTATTTGTAAGGCAAGTGAGGAAAACTAAAATGCAATAAGACATAGTCTCTGCCCCCAAGGAGCTTATGTATTGTAATAATTTTTTCACTTCAGTATAATCAGTTGGGAAGCTAAC
Organism: Rhinopithecus bieti; assembly: GCF_001698545.2. Taxonomy (NCBI): domain Eukaryota; kingdom Metazoa; phylum Chordata; class Mammalia; order Primates; family Cercopithecidae; genus Rhinopithecus; species Rhinopithecus bieti. The sequence continues at coordinate 1,195,806 of NW_016805421.1, forward strand.
ATCTTTTTGCAATGAGATCACTCCTGCTAAACATATAGGAGCTTCTTTGGAATTGTCTTCAGATCTAGTTTAACACATTTGCATGTGTGCATGCATGCACACATACTCTCATGGTCAGTCTCAGTTTTTTAGGACAGGGGTCAGCAAAATTTGGTCTGTGGGTGAAGTCCAGCCTACTGCCTGTTTGGCATGGCCCCAGAGCTAAGAATGATTTTTATATTTTTAGATGACTGAAAAAACAAACAAACAAACAAACAAAAAAAAAAGGAGGAAGAGCAATATACGGGAACACAAAAATTTTGTGAAATTCAAATTTTAGTGTTAATAAATAATATTTATTGGTACATAGCAGTATTTACTCATTTATGTGTATGAGATAAAGGTGGGACTTACTTAAACTATTAATTCTTTTTTAATAAACTTCTTAATTTTTACTGTTCTCCCTTACCTTTGCCATTAAATTCCCAAATGAACTCAAACTGTGTGAATGGCCTTTAAGTGGCCACCACCTTCTACCCCACCAGTTAGTTACTACCCAATTGTTCCTCCTCATGAGAGAATGAAGGCCGGGCGCAGTGGCTCACGCCTGTAAGCCCAGCACTTTGGGAGGCCAAGGTGGGCAGATCACCTGAGGTCAGGAGTTTGAGACCACCCTGGCCAACATGGTGAAACCCCGTCTCTACTAGAAATACAAAAATTAACCAGGCATCGTCGTGCACACCTGTAATCCCAGCTACTCAGGAGGCTGAGGCAGGAGAATCGCTTGAACCTGGGAGGCGGAGACTGCCATGAGCTGAGATTGCACCTCTGCACTCCAGCCTGGGTGACAGAGCGAGACTCTATCTCAAAGAAAAAAAAAAGAGAATGAAAAAAAAAATTGCAAAGGTATGCTATATTAGTCAGGGTTCTCTACAGGGGCAAAATAGGATAAATGTGTATATAAAGGAAAGTTTATTAAGGAGAATTGACTCACGTGATCACAAGGTGAAGTTCCACAATAGGCCGCCTACAAACTGAGGAGCAAGGAAGCCAGTCCGAGTTCCAAAACCTCAAAAGTAGGGAAGCTGACAATGCAGCCTTTTGTCTGTGGTCAAAGGTCCAGAGTCCCAAAGCTAAAGGACTTGGAGTCCCGTGTTTAAGGGAAAGAACCATCCAGCATGGGAGAAAGATATAGGCCAGGAGACAAAGCCATCTAGTCTTTCCACATTAGTCTGCCTGCTTTTATCCTGGTTGCCCTGGCAGCTGATCACATGGTGCCTACCCAGACTGAGGGTGGGTTGGCCTCTTCCAGTCACTGACTCAAATGTTAATCTCTTTTGGCAGCACCCTCACAGACACACCCAGGAACAATACTTTGCATCCTCCAATCCAATCAAGTTCACACTCAATATTAACTATCACAAGTCCCCGCCTTGTCAACTTGAACCCATGCACATCTCCTGAAATCTTCAAGTAAAGACAGTAAGGACATTATTATACCTAACATAAAACAGCTATCCTTCATACAACTGGAAGCCCACTAATCCTGAACCTAAATGCTATGACATAAAATTAACAACATGTACATGGTGATATAAAGTAAATAAATCTTATGTCACGTGATAAAGGAAAAAAATACAATGAAGATATTTTCATATTACAAGTGTATACATGCACAAACATGTTCTTAACAAAGTAACGAGGAAATACTCATGACAATTACAGTCCTTGTTTCTGCAGCTGGTCACGTGGTCGTAGCTGGTATGAATGACTACCTTCTAGTACCCATTCTGTATTCCCTTTGCCTTCAGCAAGCACCTCAGCAGGTTGTGGTTTTTTACCTGATGGAGTGACACAAACTTTCATCCTGAAGAGTTTTTTTTTTTTTTTTTTTCCTCTGAGACGGAGTCTCACTCTGACCCCCAGGCTGGAGTGCAGTGGCATGATCACTGCAAGCTCTGCCTCCCGGGTTCACACCATTCTCCTGCTTCAGCCTCCTGAGTAGCTGGGACTAAAGGTGCCCACCACCATGCCTGGCTACGTTTTTTGTATTTCTAGTAGAGATGGGGTTTCACTGTGTTAGCCAGGATGGTCTCAATCTCCTGACCTCGTGATCTGCCCGCCTCGGCCTCCCAAAGTGCTGGGATTATAGGCATGAGCCACCGCCCTTGGCCCATCCTGAAGGGTTTGAGCCATTTGTAGTCCTGCCTGGATTGGGCTGTTGTAGTTTCCCATTGACCTTAATCACAGTGTATGGTAATACTAAGTGATGCCCTAAGGGATCTTCTGTATTCCACCCATACTCTTCCTTACCTCCTTTGTGGAGTAGTAGACTGATTTCATCCTATAGTCCTAGTCAATCACCCCAGCCAACACTGTAACTCCCTTCTTAGCCTGTTGACTTAGAGGTAGAAGGAGCCCAAAGTGGCCAGGTAGCAATCTGAACTTCCAGCTTAATGGAATCATTGTGTCTCCTGGTGGCAGCATTCCTCCTTCTGGAACTAAGACCTCTAGGCTAGCAGAACGAAATATTGTAGTAACAGGACGCAAAATTTTGCTGGTGGGTCACTAGGGGTAATGGTGAGTGGTGCCACTTTCACCCCTTGATTCTTGGACTCGTGAATCCTGGCTATGGGAGAAACAGTACCAGATATTGGATGCTGATGCAGAGCATAAATGTCCTTCTGGAGAACTTTGCCCCAGCCCTGCAAAGTACTGTCACCTAGTTAGCTTTGTAGTTGTGACTTTAAAAGGTACTGTTTTATCAATCCAGCTGCTTCAGGATGATGGGGAACATGCTAAGACCAGTGAATTCCATGAGCATGAGCCCACTGCCACACTTATTTAGCTGTAAAGTGAGTGCCCTGGTCAGAGGCAATGCTGTGTAGAATACTATGATAGTAGATAAGGCATTCCATGAGTCCACGAATGGTAGTCTTGGCAGAAGCACTGCATGCAGGATAGGCAAACCCATATCTAGAGTAAGTGTCTATTCTGGTGAGGACAAACTGCTGCCTTTTCTGTGATGGAAGAGGTCTAATGTAATCGGCCTGCCACTAAGTAGCTGGCTGATCACCCCAAAGAATGGTGCCATATCAATAGCTCAGTGTTGGTCTGTGCTGCTGCTGGCAAATTGGGTGCTCAGCAGTGGCCATAGCCAAGTCAGCCTTGGTGAGTGGAAGTCCATGTTGCTGAGCCCAGGCTTAATCTCCATCCCTGTGTTCATGGGCCCACTGGGCATTGGGTGATAACAGGGGTTGCTGGGGAAGAGGCTGAGTGGTGTCTACAGAGCGAGTCATCCTATTCACTTGATTATTAACATCCTCCTCTGGTGAGTTCACCCTTTGGTGAGCACTCACATGAGACACAAATATCTTCACAGTTTTTGACCACTCAGAGGGGTCCATCTGCATACCTCTTCCCCAAATTTCTTTGTCACCAATTTTCCAGTCTTGATTCTTCCAAGTCCCTAACCATCCAGCCAAACCATTGGTTACAGCCAATGAATCAGTATATAATTGCACATCTGGCCATTTTGCCTTCCAAGAAAAGTGCACAATCAGGTGCACTGTTTGAAGTTCTGCCCAATGGGAAGAAGATTCCCCTTCTCCACTGTCCTTCAGGGATGTCCTAGAAAGGAGCTGTATTGCTGCAGCTGTCCATTTTTCAGGTGGTGCCTGCATATCGTGCAGAGCCATCTGTGAGCCAGTCCCTAGTCTTCTCTTCCTCTGTCAACTGATCATAGGGAACTCCCCATGAGGCCACTGGTGCAGGCTGGGGAAGACAAGTCAGGGTGGCAGGAGTGGAGACCATGGGCATCTGATTCACTTCCTCATGTAACTTACTTGTGCCCTCAGGACCTGCTTGAGCCCATCTGCATATATACCACTTCCATTTGATGATGGAATGCTGCTGTGCATAATCCACTTTATGGCTAGATGGGTCAGAAAGCACCCACGTCATCATAGGCAGTTCAGGTCACAGGGTGACTTGATGACCCATAGTCAAACATTCAGTTTCTACCAAAGCCCAGTAACAGGCCAAGAATTGTCTCTCTAAAGGAGGGTAGTTATCTGCAGAAGATGGCAGAGCCTTTATCCAAAATGCTAGAGATATCTGCTATGATTCACCTATGGGGGCCTACCAAAGGCTCCAAACAGCATCCCTATTTGGCACTGACACCTCAAGCCCCATTGGATCTGCTGGGTTATATGGCCCAAGTGGCAGAGCAGCTTGCATAGCAGCCTGGACCTGCTGCAGAGCCTTCTTCTGTTCTGGACCCCAGTCAGAACTGGAAGCCTTTCGGGCACTTGATAAGTGGGCCAGAGTACACACCTAAATGAGGAATGTATTGCTTCCAAAATCCGAATAAGCCCACTAGGCATTGAGCCTCTTTCTTGGTTGTAGGAGGGGCTAAATGCAGCAACTTATCCTTCACCTTGGAATATCTCGACAGGCCCCACACCACTGGATCCCTAGAAATTTTGCTGAGGTAGAAGGTCCCCGAAGGTTATTCTGATTTATTTCCCATCATCTGGCAAGAAAATATTTCACCATTAAGTCCAGTGTGTTTCCTACTTCTTGCTCACTGGGTCCAATCAGCATAATGTCATCAATGTAATGGACCAGTGTGATTTCTTGTGAAAGGGAAGAGTGATCAAGTTCTCTCCAAACAAGATTATGACACAAAGCCAGAGAGTTGATGCACCCCTGAGGTAGGACAGTAAAGGTATAGTGCTGGCTTTGCCAACTGAAGGCAAATTGCTTCTGGTGGGCCTTATGGACAGAAATGGAGAAAAAGGCATTTGCCTAATCAATGGCTGCACACCAGGTACCAGGAGATGTGTTAATTTGCTCAGGCAATGAAACCACCTCTAGAACAATACATCATTTAATCAAGTTGACACTCAATATTAATCATCACATACCCCCTTGTGCATACCTATGTGTATCTATAGGAACATGCTGGAAGGCAATGGCTGTGGTAAAGCGTGATCCCTGGGTTGTAGCCCTGCATGATGACTGCAGTTAATTAACCCATCCATATAAGAGACAGAAGCAAGAAGCACACTTCTGAGCTCCAGACGGTTTTGAGCATCAGAATAGTTTTAGAGAGAGTAAGATATTTTGAAATTATACAGTGATCTCTATTAAAGTGATAACAGCTGTTACCAACTTGAAACATCATGGAATTTTTAAAGAAAGATAAACTGCACACTTGTGAAACCCAGCCAGACTAATATCATCAGGGATTACAGCAGAAGCACTTACTACTGTCAAGTCAACACATAGCCTAGTTGACCGTTTTATAAATGGATGAAAATAAGTTTAGCAGACCCCAGCAAGATATATTGAAAGATAGGCTGGAGGTGAATGGTAGGAGGTCTGAGCAATTTCACTAACCCAGCCAGTCAGCAGTAATTGGTAAACTGCCTTCTCCCCTGAGAGCCTGGGGAGCTGTGTGGCTGCCCATTGGTGAGCCAGTGATTACTTGGAGGGTTTTTATCGACTCTCTTTGCTGCTTTTTGGGTGTATTTCTCCCACGAGCTTTAACAATAATGCCCATGAATCTGAACCTCGTGGCTGGTAAATGTTCACTGGCCTTGACAGTAAGTGTTTCAGCTTTGCTTCAGTGTTTGTTTTCTGCCAATGCTGTGGCCTGGATGCCCTGCAGTATCTATCTTGCAGCCTGAAACCATTATTGGGCAGTACATTGCCATTTTCTCCAGAATTATTTCTTTTAAATATTTATCACTGAAAATGAGCCACTTTGAGATGATTACACCATAGTCATCTGTGGGAGCCATAAGCAATTTTGTCAGTGTGTGTCTAGTTTCGGTCTCCCGTTCTTTGTCCTATGCAAGGCACATCTACAGGGCCCATCTTTCTCTGGTACTTGGATACAATTCTTTAACCAGTGATTCTGCTTCTTCCTCTGCTCACTCCCAGCCAAAAATCATCATTTAATTAGATCTCATGGTATGAAACACGTTTCACAAGTGTGAACCTAAGCTTGGTACTGAGCACACATCTCACAGAAATCCCTGAGTGGCCTCCCAGGAGACTGAAATCCAAAGGCAACAGGATCAAGCCCTCACAGTGAAATGGGAGGCAGGCTGGCCCATCTTTCTCTGTGGCTCAGTAATAAGGCTTGCTATTTACAGTGCCCTCTTTACTTGCTGACTCTGTTAGCATTTTTCTTTTCAATTTGGATCTCGGCCCACATTGTGCCTCTCTCACAAGGCACGTGCCATTTTGATTTTAAAATAATAGGAAGAATGCTCCAGCGCTGCTCGTTGGTGATATGACTCTGAAACTATCTACAGATTGCCGAGTAAGTGAAATGTTTTGACAGAGAGAAATATGTGTTGTCAACATTGCTTTACCCATGGTTGAGAAGAAAAACTGAAACTACTTCAGCAGGGTTCACACGTTGATGACTGGAATGATCTCCTTGAAACAAATGACTACAGACCATTTTGTTTTCCTTTATGCCTCATTCTTCTCTAATGAAATGCCCAATTAAAAGCATAGCTTATGTGCTTAAAAGAAAAAGCTTAGAAAGGATTCTTGGATGGAGCAGTGACAGTAGTAATCCTTCACCACAGGAGAAAATCAGAAAATCATAGTATCTTTGTAAAGAAACAGCATCATGTTGTGACTTCCAGTGGTCTGCATGGCAATTTTAGAGAAGACCCAAAATGAATGTAACCTTTTTAAGCTAGAAAGATTGTGTGTGTATTTCTGTGTGTGCCTGTGTGTGTGTGTGTGTGTGTGTGTGTGTGTGTGTGTGTGTGTGTGTGTGTGTGAGAGAGAGAGAGAGAGAGAGAGAGAGAGAGAGAGAGAGAGAGAAACATGATTTATTTGTGATATATCAAATGGCAGACACTGGTTAGAAATAGAAAAGAAAAAAGAGTTCCCAGTAGAGTGATACATTTAGGACAACTTGTGAATTTGTCTCTGGGATTAAGTGGAGTATGGAACTGTGCAGCTGTGTGTTGTCTCCTAGCAAAATGAGGTTCCCTCTGTTTCTCTGGCAGGCGTGTTCCTGTCGAGAGCTTTTTGGGAGTGGGAACTCAGACAGCTTGCAGAGCCCTGCTGACCATTATCTTCACGTTCAGGTCTGCATTGTGGGAGCTGCTCTCTATTTTCTCGCTTAGTGAACACTCGTGATGAAAGAAAATGTTGACAGCTTTGCCTTTCTTGAGAATCACTAAGGAAACATTTCATCTTGTCAGTCTCCTTTCATGTGCTGTGCGGGAGAAGAGAAAGGGAATATTGCTTTGGAGAATAACCTTGACTTTCAACATGCATTTAACAATCAATATTTTCTTGAGCACCTACTATGTGCTGTAGTATTTGCTACTCATTACCAGTCAGACAAAGATGAATGGAGCTAAGTCCCTGTCCTTAGAGAGCTTAGCACATTCTTATTTTAAAATCAGTTGCCTCGTTAGAAGGGCAATAAAAGGGATACAGATAAAGTAATAAGGGAATTTGTATCATTTGGACTTCCTCATGTGACTCACTCCATGGGTTCTGGAACTAGGCAGATCTGAGTTTGAACACTATTACCCATGACATTGGCTGGCACAGTGTATTTTAAGCTATGTCTCCATTTCTCTCAGTTTTTAAATGAGGATAGTGAAACCTACCTTGCAGGGCTGTTGGGATGAGTAAATGAGATATTGTGTGTACAGTGTAAAGCAGTGCTTGGCACAGGTGAGTCCACCTGGCATGACAGCTTCCTTCCTACCTCCTTTACACCATGCCGCATCCCCTGTCAGTCATACAGATGCCTCTCACAAACCTGCCTGCACCTTAAAAGTGAACCATAAGCATTAAGATGGATTCTTGAGGCTGGGTGTGGTGGCTCATGCCTGTAATCCTAGCACTTTGGGAGGCCAAGGTGGGTGGATCACTTGAGCCCAGGAGTTCAAGAATAGCCTGGGCAATATGGCAAAATCTCAGCCCAACCAAAAAAAGAAAATTAGCCAGGCATATTGGTGTGTACCTGTAGTCCCAGGTACTCGAGGCTGAGGCAGGAGGATTACTTGAGCCTGGGAGGCGGAGGTTACAGTGAGCCGAGATGACAACACTGCACTCCAGCCTGGGTAAAATAAATAAATAAATAAAAATTTTAAAAAAATGGCTTCTTCAACTGTGTTGTAGCTCTGGAATGTAAAGAAATCTAACACATGGTAGTGACCATATAATAGTGAGGATTTTTTTAAAAACTAATTTTCCAAAATTTATATACAAATGATTCTTGGCTTCTTTAAAGAATGATAATACATGAGAGGTGTTAGTCAGAGGCTACCCACCAATATTCTGGCCTTTGTCCTGCCAAAAACCTAGCAGGGTTCTACTCCTCCAACTGTTTGGAAGTTGGGTATGCCATGTGACTTTATTTAACTAATGGAATGTGAGCAGAAGTAGCTTGTGTCACTCCCAGGAGAAAGCTTTAAAAGATCCACTTACACTGCCACTACCATCATGGAAGCAAATGTTGAGATGGAGCTTGTGTCAGCGTAGCCCCGTGCGATATCACAAGGAGTAGAGTCCCTGTGATAATCCATGTGAAAAATACAGCAGGGGTGAGAAATGGATTTTTTTTTGCATTGTACCACTGAGATTTGGCAGTCTTTTGTTCATGGTCTACCTAGATTAACATAGAAGATTATACACTATTTCAACAATTCTGTTTTTGCTTAAAACATTGAAGTGATTCTTCTGGTTGTATTGCTGTCAGGGGCAGTATTTGACAACCACACTCTCAGTGTAAAGCCGTACTTGCTTTCTGCCCTATAGTAGTATTGCCAGGCTTGACCCTCTGTTTTATTCATTAGATTTGACTCTGCAACTGGTAAAAAAGATTGATTGGACATCTTTGAGCCTATTGGGATGAATACACCCTTCAGAAACAGTGGCATACAGAGGCTGGGCAGTAGGGGATATGAAGGCAGTTTACCCAGGGTGCAGGCAATAAGAAGATACATTGTCTATAGAAATGTTTAAATAAATAGAACTGATTTAAGATACAGTGTGTTTTGTATTACCATCACAAGTCTATAATTCTAAACAATATTAGGAAGAAAATACTCCTCCCTTCCCCACTCCTGTTTTTCCCCATCCTTGCACAACTACTCAGAAAGCAGTCACAATGAGATTTCAAAACTTTTGAAAAACATAACTGTGATTTAGAATGTGTTACCTTATTATGATGAGTGTTTTGAAATAGATAACTCTCATGTGTAATATTCATTTAAAAGAAAAAAGAAAAATTATTCTATTTTAGGGTTGTTCTTGGTACATTAATTTGGACATTGACTTATGAATTTGTAGCTAGTCATATGAATGTTTATGTAAATCTTTCTGTCTAAATTGTAATATCCATGAGGGCAGGACTGGGCCTCATTCATCCTTAGGTGTCCAAGGAGTCTGGCCAGTACTGTAGTCCTGTACACATAATTGCCATATATATATATATATATATATATATATAGAGAGAGAGAGAGAGAGAGAGAGAGAGAGAGAAAGAGAGAGAGAGTCAAACTAGGCTAGCAGTGAAACGATATTTTTCTTTTGCTTCTCTTCAGTCATGTGTACGAGAAGCAGAGCTGTAGCTCTGGCCCACTTCTTTGACAGGTTCTGTTGTTGTTGATGTTGAGAAACTCCAGGAGCCTGCTATTTGGAGAGAGAAATGTCAGCTGCTGGTGCTAACAAAGATCTGAGGTTATACACACATGACCTATCACCCACACTCACCCAGTTGGGAGGGGCGGCCTTTCCCTGTGTCCACACATATGCCTTGAGTTGCTCTTCGGTGAATATCACTTTTCCTTTCATGTTTTTTCCACACACTATTATCTGTATGAAATGAAGACCAAGAAAGGATGGGAAGAAGGAGAAGAAAAATTTTGGTTTATCTCAGAAACTATACCCCTAAGTGAGAGTCCTGGTTGCAGGTAGGATTTTGTTGGTGATCATTAGAGGGATGGGGGCTGAGAGAACAATTTGAATGTTTCCTATTACTCCAGGCTGGGGTGAGAGTGGGAAATATGAAGGCAATTTGCCCAGAGTGCAGGGAATAAGAAGATATATTGCTCATAGAAATATGAGTGAATATAACACTTGTAAAGATTATATAGTTGGGACTGGCCCACAATAGTTGATAATAACGAGAAGTTCTTGGAGGCCGGGTCATAGTGAACTTGGTCTTGGGGAAATAATTATCCTCTTGAACTCTGATTGTTTTATGGATAAATTCTGATATTGAGAAGTGTGTGAGGGGGTGCTTAGGCCAGATGGAGTCTTTTTACCATTTTGAATGTCCACCTTAATGCTTCCTGAGTGAAGTTCCAAGATTTGAAGGGAGCATACACAGCCTCTGGCCTGTATGGAGTCCATCCCGTCTTCCAAGGGACCTTGTAGATGGAAATTAGCCTTGGGTGGGCCATCTTGTGAATTGGAGCCAGTGTCTAGTGCTGGACAGATGTCATCTGGAACTTTCAGATGTAGCCCAAGTTCTGGGACTATGAGAAGCCACACCACCCACGAATTTTCCTTTGTGCTTTTTTCCAGAAAAGAGTAGAGTCATTTTTGAGCTCCTAGGGTAAGATGGTAGAATGCAGAGAAATTAGAAAATATCTACATTTCTCTATTCCTAGCTCTGTTCATCTAGATTTGACAGTAAGAATTTGGTTGACATGTAAGTAAGACTGGATGTGAGATTCAAATGAAAGAGGGACACAAATGTTCGGTTTTGCTTTTACTCCCTGTGAATAATTCCTGGACTTTACAAATATCCTTTCTGGAAAGAACAACTGAGTGAGAAACCCTAAACCGATACTGAATAAAGCAAGTATGTCTCACAGAATATCTGATTTAAAAAAATTCTTGCTTTAGGAAATGTGTGTGTGTATGTGCACGTGTGTGTGTGGGTATATACATATACACATGTATATATACACACACATATATACATGTATATGCATATATACATGCATATATATTTACATGTATATATACACATACATACACACAAACATTTCCTAAAGCAAGAATTTTATATATATATATATATATATACACATACACACACACACACACATATATATACACAATCATACATATATAGAGAATCTATCTATGTATCTGTATATGTTTCTTGGATGTCTTATATTAAGCTTTGGTAGATAATTGGACTTAGGGACCATAACTACCACCATTTTCCTTACAGAAAGTCTTTGAGTAACTTAGACTATGATCTCTTTTGTTTTTGTCCATTTGCCATTTGTTATTCAGACAGTACAACCCCAAGCAGGACCTAGGGCACGTTACTTAACAGTTTTAAGCCTGTCATCTATAAAATGTCAGAGATGGACCCAGTGACTTCTGAGGTCCGCACTTGCACCAGGAGTCTCTGGTTTGGTTCCATGGGGAGACAGCTGTCAAAGGTGAAGCCATGTGTGCCTCCCCCACATCATTCCCTTTCTAGAGCTTTCATTTTCCTTAGTGCCTCAGAAATATCTTTTTATAGATGCACACCTTAGAAGAGTATTTTCTCTTTTCATTGTAAAGGAAGGTTTTGGACTTTGCAACAAATGTTCTGGATAGAATGGACAATTAAAAACATGATTGAAACATGATTCAATCATGATTAAAACATGATAGAAAATGTGGCTCCACATTATTTCACAAGCTCATTCCTTTCGTCTCTACTTTGTCAAAGGATTTAGGCAGCTTGTTTCTTTGGCTTTCATCAAATATCTTTTTTCCTTCCTGTTCAAAATAAGCTCTGTTTCCTTTTTCCTGGCTAGATGAAAGCCTGTGGACTCTGTGCTTCCTGATATCAACCCAACGGTGGTGGTAGAGGGGTTCGCATCACTCCAGATAGTCAGTTTCAAAGAATAATAGTTTGGAGACTGTGGGATGAAAAAAGAAGCTTGAATTTTCCTCTTCAGATCTCTCCAATACACACTGTCTGTGTGTTATTTCAGAACACCCATTCAAAAGTAGACTGTTTCCTTCCCTGACTCGGCACCAAGTCAAGAAGTGGCACATAATGTATTGTTGTGTTTATTATGCATAATTTTGCTGCTGACACTGTGGCCATCAAATATTGGAAAATTTACAACCACGGAGGTCCAGCCATCATGCCTGAAGTGAAGGACAAAGTACTCTGTTATTCATCTTCAGCTCTGGCCCTTTATGATCAGACAGTGAGCTGTATACTTATCAAAGTCAAAATAACCTTCACTTGAGAAAACATACTTGTCCTTAATTGCCAGAATAGGAATGCATAAACAGTCTCTCTCTTGATAATGGAATGGAGGCTGAGTTGATGTAAGTTTTAAGTATTTTGTAATTTTCCAATCATGGTGTGCTCAATTAAGTTTTAATTCACAAATTATGCATGTATTACACTGGCAAAGAGAAAAAATATTTGTAGTTTTAAACTATACAGTCTAAATATGTATGTCATACTTATGATATACACATTTGTGCTATGGTTTTTTTTTTTTTTTCTTCCCCTCTGAGTCAAAGCTATGGCTGGTAGTCCTATTTCTATGCCCTGGTATACAGCAGTTTAGAGCTTGGATGCTGAAACTGGGAAGATGTAAGTTTGAATTCTTGGTTATCCCTGGAACACAGGCATATGCCTTAGTTTATTCCTCTGTAAAATGGTAATAATCATAATAGTACCTACTTTCTAGACAGGTATATTAAGAATTAAGTGAGATTGTGTACGCTGAAAAAAATGCTTAGTGCAGTGCCTGGTACATTATGAAAACTCAAGGAATATTTGCCATTATTATTATTATTCCCCTCTTTCTATTATTGTTAAAAACAGCAGTCCATAGAAAACATATATTTCCAAGTCCTTCATGTAAAAAAGGCAGGAATGAAACGTTACTAGCATTTTATAAATATATATGTATGTTATGGTACTAGATGGCTTTTGGGAGACATATAGTTGTAAGAGCGAGACAGAGATGACTCAGAAACCAGAAGGCAGCACTGAAAATAGTTCTTACTTAAAAAGGCATTTGTTTAATATGCTTACTCAAGATATATCTTACACAAGATATAAGATGTATCTTTGAATTATTTAAATCTATATAGTGGCTATATGAGCATTTAAAGTTATGGATGTTTATTTGGAAATAAGCAAGTTTTAATATGTGAATAGTAACCCCATGTCTACAAGTTGCAGTGTGGCCAAATGTAAATGACAAAAAAAAAATTAGAAAATGAGCTCTAACTCTATTTTGGGAAAGACAAGGGGAATCTCTGGAATTTGGTCTTTGTTCCTAGCTAAGACCTGAAGGTGACTTTAATTGACAAGTATCTTCTGAGCAGTAAAGTCAGGATGACAGCATTTGCTTTCCTGGGTGGTCAAAAATCCTCTGTAACAATGGTGGGTGCGTTGTTGGTGAATGAAGAAATGGGCTTGAGAAATACTGTGAAATAAAATGACTGGCAACTTTAGTTTCAGAGCAACAGGCCTGAGAGTTTTCTTTGTTGTTATTTTTGCTGTTTTTTTCTGGTGTCATTGTGAAATTAAGTATAGGCAAATGAACTGTTAATGGACTAGAATTTCAGACCAATAGTCTGCTCAAAAACCACAAGACAAGCAATAGAACTTGTCTATTTGCTTGAAAATATTTGATATGAAAATTTGATATGAAATTTAAAATTTTGTAATTTGATATGAAAATTACAGTAGGATTATTTTTATCTCTTCCTTTCCCCTCTTTCTTCAGACTAAGTAGAAGAGACAGGTAAAACGGATACCAAAATACAGAAGTCTTACCCAAATCCATTGTAAAGTTCCCATTCAGGTGTGGACTACATAAAAATTGCTTGGCTTTCACAAGAACCACCATTCTGAGAAGAAGAACCGTGATGCATATTAATAGGTGAAGAGAGCTTCCTTGGGAAGGACCATGAACCTTGGAGGCCATAAACTCTGGAATTGGATTCCAGAATGAAAGAGCTTTGGAAGCCCAGAAGGTAGGCTAAGTATGTGTTGGGACAAGTAAATAAAATGTTTTGCCATGAATTGCAAAGTACAGTCAATTAATTGTCTACTGGGCTCCACGACCTCCACCCCTGCCTACCTCTTGTAGCCTACTTGTTGTTTTCTGAGTGTGACCCTGTAGTTAATGAAGAATATAAAATTTAATGAAATGGGATAAAATTTTGGCTGGATACATTTTTTAAAAAGTTTCATTATAAATTTTAAAGGGATGTCCTTGGCCAGCGTTTTGAACTGAACAAGAAACTGTCATCAAATTAATGTGTTCACCTTCAGAGGTGCAGCTCTCTCCAGAAGGTCATGCCTTGTGGACACAGCTGTCTTGTGGGGCTGTAGGTGAAGCCCCACTCTGGCTTTTTCTATGTATACCCAAGAAGCCTAGAAGCGGTTGAGAATCAGCAATATGAAAATCAGCTTTCCAAATGGCCTCCTTCTTTCCTGACATTGCAATCTTAAAATGCCTTTGTCTTTCACAGTCTTCATAAGGTCACAAAGGAGTGTTTGTTACCAGATTTATAGCTCTAATATGTTCACATACACACTGGAGGCTCTGCCACTAGAGGCTCTGCCAAGCTCTGGGGGCCCCACGTAGGCCTCCCACAGTTCAGTCGCTGCACACATGTTTTCTGAGAGAACTCGGAGCTGCTGTCTATGTGCTCATTTTCAGTCTATAAATCCTCCGCACTCCTGTGACTGTTTGCTAGGCCTCCAGCCAGCACTGGACTGTATGTGTGAATGCCAAATTTCCCGAGAGAGAGCTGAGCACTCCTGCCTGGTTGGTGTGGACAAATCCCCAGGTGCTGAATGGGAACAGGCTTCAGCTTGTACGATGCTTTCCTTTGACTGGTGTCTCAGGGAAGAGCCCAGGCTCTTTGTGTACAGATGCATTCAACGGCCCCAACAGTGGGTATGTGAGTGTTCTGCTTTACCTACAGAAGAGGGTGATGTGTTTAATTTGCTTAGGGTTTAATTAAGCTGCAGACACTTAAAAAAAATTTCATCAGAATGATTGGGCTTCCCACAGTTGGCAGTAACACCGTGAAGTCATTTTCTCTAGAAAGTGAAGGTGTTGCTTTAATAAAGAGTTGACAGCTTTGGATGAGTCCTTGGAGACAGAAGAGAGAAAGGCCACATAGTAGTTTTAATCACATGATTCATTTTTCCACTGAGATTTTAACAATTAGTAAGCTCTTCAAATTTAACATTCTGAAAACAGAACAAGCCAGTAAGGAACTTGGGATTGAAGGGGAAGAAATAGATCATGCAAACGTGTCCCATCATCAATGTAGGACAGGGAAGTTAGTGAAGTGGAGGTGAGGGGTGCGAATCAAGGGGAAAGTGGGGCATCCCTGCTTTGAATTCCTCACTTAGACATAGAGATGGTACCTGTGCAAGCTCAGGAGGGGCAAGAGGAGGGCGGAAGGGGAAAGGGTCTCCAGGATGGATCCTGGACCTATAAATAGTGCTTACTACTCTTGAGTAAGACAATAGAGCTCCCCTCCTACTTCATTCAACAAGTCCTTATAGATTTCTTGCTGTATGCCACAGATTGTGTCCTGGAGATCCTGGCTGGTCATTTTCAGTCGCATCTACATCTTTATTAAATGTTCACATCAGTCCACATGTGCTAGGTGCTCCAAGAGAGTTAACTGGAGCTAGCAGTGGCCTCCCTGACCTTTGCAGAAAAGACGAGATGCATATACTTCTATTTCAGTGTTCAGTGTTTAGAAATGAGCAGTCTTGCATTGTTATGCAAATTCCAAGGTAATAGAATGTTTATAAATTACAATAGCTGCAATTACTCACAGGAAAATTTGTTGAACTTAGTTATGTTATTGTGTTCACTGAAGATTATAGCTTGTTACTTTCTGTTCTAATATACTTTACCCACTTAAGTCTTGAAATAAAAATGAAATGCTGGTGTATCATTTTGCAAGAAAGATATATATGTTTCTTATATTGCATTAGACAGGTTAATAAGTTTTTGCTTTTTATAACAGGGAACTTTATTAGCATGATGAAATTAATGCATGCAGGGCAATATCTTCCGAACCAGTTGTTACCAGTAGATAAAGTCTGATGTGGTAATTGCTAACGAATGTTGGATCAGGGTTATTACTGAAGTAAAATCATTCACTGTGGGATGATCAGAGCTACAAGATTGTAAATGACAAAAGAGCCACAGCCACTCTCTGGTTTTAATTAGCTAAAGAGGTGTCCTGGGTGGTTTCGAAAGGCTTGTCTTATCAATATTGTTACTTAGAAATGATTTACAATATTCTTACAGGGTCTGCTAATATTTCTATCATTAAAGGTCTATCATTTCCATTACGAACTCTGTTGTGGAAGGCTTTGCAGGCATGGCTTATTTATTTCAATACTGTGTGTATGTTTGTGTGTGTGTGTGTTGTGTGTGTGTTTGTGTTTGTGTGTCTGTTTACAACATTTTCTAAGGTCTTGAAATTCCAGGAGTGGCTGTTCGTGGATGTACCATTATTGATCTTATTTATTCATATGACAGTGCCCAGCTTCAGTCCCATAAAAAGATATAAGCCTAATTTTTTTCAGAGGAAATGACTTCTCTGCTTTATCCATTGATTTTTTTTTTTTTAATGTTTGAAAGTGAGTCTTGATTACCTGAAAATCTGCATGAGCAGATCTGATGTAATATACCTTCTACTATTTAATTATTTGGTTTGTTCTAACAGTAATGCTTCAAATGTTAATAAAATTTCCAGAAATGTTTATTATCTAAGTTGGTCCTAAATGAAATGTTCATATTTTCAATTCCTGAATAAATACAAATGGAAACATTTTTGAAGAAAATAAAATGTTCTTTAAAAGGTTACTGGTTACATTACAATATCTACATGCCTGAGAAACCTGTTTGCTAAGTAATATAATCATGTTTCCTGGTCCCTGCATTTATGCCGTTACGTTGTTTTCCAGGTGCAACTGAAGGGCTATGGCTATGGTAGCTGCCCAGGAAGACTGGCCGTCGCGTTCATGCTTGTGCAGCCCTTGGACTTTTAGATCTACCAGGTACCCATACCTCACAAAGGTCTTTTTCTAGGGAAGTGATAAACTTTCACAGAAGTTTTGTTTTGAATCTGAAGGGACCATATGAATTACCTATTCTTATTTATGGCACACAAATGAGAAAAATGAGACCAAAAAGGTTTAGTATTTGTCTAGAGACAAGTATCTAGTTACTCAAAAGACCATGAATTGGAATGCAGCCTGGCCTGGCAGTATTTCCTTGTGATAACTGCTTGCCTTGCCTTGTTATTGCATAGATGGGAAGCTTTCTAGTGGTTTTCAGAGCTCTGAAGGCCATCAGAGATTCTTTTGCTCTGTTGCTAGCTTTCCTTGATACTGACATAGTGTTACCATAAAACCTCCTGTTTTTCTTCCTGGTTCTCAGGTAGAACCCTCTCCCAGAAAAAGAATCTTATTGGCAGTATATTGAATTTAATGTGTATATTTTCATATATTTTTTTTCACATTTGGAGAAGCAATAGAACATGACTCATTTATTTTTCATAAAATAGATACTGTGTTAAAATGATTCTATGAAAAAATCTGGACGAATACATATGAGGGAATATATACCATATTTAGAACTACAATAGTGAGCTAATTTCCAGTTAACAGATGATATGAAACTAAATTTTCATTTAGAAACAAGTTAACTCTAATTACTAAACTCAAAGTTTATTTTCATAAGAGATTTAAAACATCTGAGTAAGAAACACTTTTATTCCTTTTAAATATATTTATGCTTCTAAATGACAGCTGTTGTAAAATATGCCTTCCCATTAAATCTCTTATTTACAGTTAGTAGAAGTCACACATGTTTCAGACCAGTCACAACAAAGGTTTTGAAGAAGCATCACTCAAAGGTTCTTTATCAGTTGTAATAGGGACAGATATAGCATTTGCATGAGTGTGATGCTAGCTTCTGTAAAAACACTTAACGTGTATAGTGGTCCAAATAGTATAGAAATGTACTCCTCATTCAATAAAGTACAAAATAGATATCCTTGGCTTATGAGTAGCCTTCTTCCAAGTAGTGAGTCAGGAAACCTAGTCTTTTTCCATCTTGCAGTTCTATCATCTTCAATATGTGGCTTCCCAAGTCTGTGTGCACACTCTGTGGAAAGAGTGGTTGGAGAAGTCACATTGACTCCTCAACCACATTGGCCCCATTGCCTCACACACATCCCATTGGCAAGAATGAGTCACAGGATCCCACAGGGACTCAGGAATGTCATTTTTGGCTGGGCAGCTGCTACTCATTAACAACTCTGTATTTTGGAAGGGGGAGCAACGATTTGGCAGAGTCAGTCTCCTCTGCCATAATAACTCACCCACAATCGACCCTCAAGACACATGATAGTTGAAGACTAGTTTTAGAAGTGAAGGTTTGGGTAACTTTGTTCCAAAAGTGCAGACACCCATATTCATTCATATGACAGTTTTTGGCAATGGCTAAGAGTGGATTGACTCAGATGGATAGCCTAGGCGTTTTAATTGTGTGGCGTCCCTTCAAACTGATCATCTTTAAATATTTGTTTAATAACGATTTAGCATGGGTGATGAAAATTGTTTACTTTTAAAAATGTACACTTATTTATGTTAAAAGTATGAGCCTTACTTTATATAATATCCAAAGTAGATAGCCTGCTAGAAGACATATATATGACATATACAA
Source organism: Rhinopithecus bieti (assembly GCF_001698545.2). Lineage (NCBI taxonomy): Eukaryota > Metazoa > Chordata > Mammalia > Primates > Cercopithecidae > Rhinopithecus > Rhinopithecus bieti. The sequence goes on from NW_016805421.1 coordinate 1,214,543, forward strand.
ATTTGAAGGCATAAAGTATACATATTATGTACATACTTTTATATATGTCTATAATAAAGTAAATTAAATAATTAACTCAGTCCAAGGTCAAAATTCCACACCTTCATTATTGAGTTATGGAATTTGAGCAGGTTGTGACTGCCGGTTTACTTGACTCTCAGTGAACTGAGATGAACTGTCAGCCTTCAGGGATGGTGGCTTTCTGCAGGAAGGTACAATTTGCATCACAGAAATCTCAGAGATAATGGGTCCAAAGGAGCTCAGAAGAGATTTTCTTGCCACTTAAAGGCACTATCAATTTGAGTGCAAGCATTTTCATTCCAATTTAGTAGTTACTATAAAAAGATGTTGGAAATCCAAAAATGACTTGTACCATAGTTCCATTTCATCGCAATTACACGTTAGAGCCAAAATTGCCCACGAGTTGTTCCAGTTTGGCACTTTGTCACTCTTTGCCAAATTATTCCACAGGTTTGCAACTTGACAGGCTTCTGGAGAGGTATATTACTTCTAGTACTTACAAAGATAATCAATGCCTGAAAGAACTATGAATCTGTCTCTACATAGCAAAGTGATGCCTGGAAGATGTTTTGATGTCACTGTTCTCTTGAGGTCATCGGGTGCCTAAAGTTGTATTATGTTGGCCGTTTACATTCTCTAAAGCAGTGTTCCTTAACTGTGGTGGTACATTGGAGGACCTTGTATAAAGAACTGATGCCCACCCCTCTTCCTGCCCTAGTGGCTCTGATTATCCTGAGATGAGACCTGGACATTGATAGTGGGGTTTTTTTGTTTGTTTGTTTTATATTTTGTTTTTTGTTTTTTTTTAGTTATCTTCTTTTAAAAAGTTCCCCAGGAAATTCAGCAGAGATTGAGAATCCCTGACCCACGGTGATGGCTTCTTGTACTACTGTTTAATGAAAGGAGATCCTTTTAGCAGAAATCACTCATGATTCAGCAGTCTAGGAGCCATCATGAGAAAAGAGTTGGAGTGGACGGTTTTAATGCAGATGGTCTCAATACGATGGCTAAGTGTATCTTTCAGATGTTCTGCTCTCGCCCCTGGGGACTAACTCTAACATCATAGCTTATGTTCAGCCTGACACTAGGGAACATATAAAAAGCAAATATACTCCAGCACTCCAGCAATGTATATATTACCCCAAAATATGAGATATTAGTTATTTCTCTTTAAGCAATACGATTTAACCAATATTGAGTGGCCTATGCTTATGTTATAAGTGAACGCTTCATCATTTAATCATTCATTGATTCAAAATATTTATTTATCCTTTCATGTGTCAGGCACCAAAACAGTCCCATAAGCTAACACATCAGTGTCTTTATAACCAAAATTTACTGTGGAAACAGGCAAATCATTTTTGTAGAGTTATTGTTTGTACCTCAACATCTTTGAGACAAATACTTTAAAGCATATTTTGGATGGATTTTTTGACAAAGGAAGTCTTCCAGTTTTAACTTTTTGGGACAAAATGTATTTATGAATACTGGTTGTAATTATTCTAGAGTTTCTATTATAATTACAAAATTCTGATGCAGTGGTTCTTAACCCTTTATACTTATGACACACAACTTCCAAATCCAAAATTTCTGACTGTATACATGAAGGCAATAAAAGATGAACAATGAATAAAAAATCAGTACAGAATTGTTTATAATAGAGAAATTAATGAAGCAAACATACCCCCAGAAGGGGATTACTTAAAAGGTAAGGTACATCCATGTGATGGAATGGTACAGAATGGATTAAAGTTTTTTAAAAGGAAATGGAAAAATGCTCATAATATATTACTTACAGAAAAGCTGAATGTAAAACAATAGCAGTAGTATGATGCTTTTTAAAATGTATAAATATTCACATTGACTGTTTTTCTCCATCCCTGGGCACTTCAGGGTGGTAGCAAAGTAAAGGAAAGCAATAGATTGCCTCAATTGTCCTGAATGCTTACCCAGGCACAGAGAGTCTGAGTATCTGCTTTTCTCAGACCTGAGTTTCCAATTTCTGGTGATTTCTTCCACATATAATGCTGGAATATCTTGGGCGAAACAATATGGATGTGTCACTAAAAGATGTACTACCTGGCAATGACTTGAACCAAAGTGATAGGTCACCAGCTATTTTATTTAGAAGTCATTTCCACATACCACATCATTCCTGGTGACACAAACCCCAGTGAAACATTTTTCCCAGGGGAGACTCACTGGACCATACATACTCCCATTCCTTATTAGTGTTTTTCTCATTTGTGGTTAGTTTTTCTCTTATTTAATATAAGGCGGTGGTTCTCAGAGTAGGGCTCCCTGGACCTGTAGCATCATCACTTGTGAATTTTAACATTTTAAAATTTTTACTAGCTAGTAAGAGGTCCTTCTTTCCTTTTGAATTCTCCTAATACTGTTTTCACTCAAAAATGTATAGGATCATGATAGCTAGAATGTGCATAGCTCTTAATTTATGTTGGACACTTCTCTAAGTGCCTTCCAAATTTTAACTTATTTAATCTTCATAATCACCATATGAAATAGGAACTACTATTTCCCTATTTCACAGAAAAAGAAAATTGAACACCAGGAAAATGAGTAACTCATCTAAGATCATACGACTATAAACATGCTCATAGGAGAAATACTGCAAGCAAATATAAAATGTTAGCAGTAATCATATCTGGTTATTTCCAGGTATAGGACCACAGATGGCTGTAAATTTTTTTATGTGCCTTTCTATATTTTCCAAAACATACATATTACAGTTGTTATCAGAAAAAAATCCAAAATATTATTGAAAAGAACTAAGACAGACATTTCAGAGAAGACCAGGAGTAAGGACGCACCAGAAAAGAAGAATAAAGAACTGTGATTGAAAAAACTTCTTCCTCATGATTGGATCCTGGAAGCCACTGAGCAAGTGAGGAAATGAAGTCCCAGGTATGGGTGCACTGAGCATCCAAACTGGAAATCCAGGGACGGCATGACATTGAGCAATCTGATCTTTCTAATGTCGTAACAGGTTTTGCAACTTATTTTCTTTGTAGGTAGCAGTGGATAAGTGCATTTAATCACAGTATTTCCAGGAGACATTTGATGGAACAGAACCCAGCTCTCTGTATCCAGGGTAAAAAAGCTTGGCCATAAAATAATGCCCTGACTCATCTTTAATTAGGGGTGCAGTGTGGGAAAGAAACAAGTGTCTTCCTGTGTATGGGAGGTATGGAGAAACAGCTATACGTTTTCAAAATAGTCCATTATTAACAATCTGCACTGAATCGATTGGTACCCACAGCTCAGTCAATGCTTAAACAAGCTGGACAATAGCTGCAGTAATTATTTGGGGTAAATTATTGCCATTGTAAAATGTAATCAATGTTTTATTTCAACAAAAGAGATCTTTTCTTGATTTCTCTTTTCACCCCACCTTTCCTCAGCTTTATCTCCTTACCAGAGGTCTGGAAGAAAGATTTTTTTGTTTTCTCCCCCATATTGGCAAGAGTGCTTCAGCCCCATCTGAACATAGCAAGACAGGACACATCTTGTAAAGGTTTTCCATTTTAATATTCCTTAATGACCAATAATGAATTCTTTATAGTTAATCTGCTGTTCTCATGAAAACAATTTAGATGGTTAAAAAAATCAATCATTAATGAGCAGTAAATGACAGCTCCCCAACAACACAGCTGTATTTTTGTAAAAGTGATTAAACATTGTCTGCATTCATAATTGCATGCTTAATAAGAATGTTGAGCACTGAGTCAAGCATTGTTGCTAATGATGACAGATTGCGATGCTACAAACGCTTTGGAGTTATGGGGCTAAATTTTCAAAGGCAGTCCCTGGAACAGAATGCACACAGACCCACTAAGTGTTCAATTTGCATGGGCCATTACCAGGTTTGTGCATGGCATTTGGGAGCTTTGCAGTTGAGACTCTTTTGAAAATCTGGCCCATTATGACAGAAAGCATCTGTAATTAACAGTAACTGATCTCCCTCTGCCCAGCCTTGGTAAAAGGTATAAAATGCTCTGTGTGTGCTTTCTTGGAGCCCAGCACCCCGTTGATGAAAGCCCTGAAACCTGAAAGGAAGGCAAAAAGAGTCTGTAGGGGCATAATTCAGCCTTACAGGCAGATGTGAATATCTTATCAGCAGGTAAGAGAAAACAGGCAAGTCATTCAGAAGAGGACTTGGTGAAGTCTCATCTCTGAGCTCCTTTCACGTATTACTTGCCCCTCTCATTCTGGCCATAAATATTCTTGCTAAACCTTGGAATTCCTGTATTATTATTCATAGGATTCATAGGACTAACTACTTAAAATCTGAGATTGTCCCATGGTCCAGCATAGATTAACTGTGCTGAGGTATGAATTTTAATCTTTATGAAGCTATGAGCAGAGCGAGTCACTCAGTGATTGAGCAAGCCCCATCTGCTGCTCAGTTTGTCTGTATTCTGATCAGGTATGAGGCAGTTCCATCTATGAAGCTATGCATAGCTACAGTTTATGAGAAAAATTGAGTGCTTTTAGAAAATTTATGAATTTCCTCAGATTTTTTCTTGGAAATATCTTGTATCTGTCTGGGATGTTGAGGATCTGTTGTACGGTTTGGTGACATTATATCTTGTGCTGTTATTTATTGCAGTTTATATGGATATCTTATTTTGCTGATACCTTGGCTTAGAGAACAGGGATCATTTGTATTATGCCTTTGACTTCTTCATAGCATCTCACTCACTGCTGTTTTTTTCTGGATCAGCCATCCCTTGTCTGAGCAGAGGATTATAGAGTCTCATAGTCTGCAGATCAGACTGGCATATGGTTAAGAACATGGTTTTAAGATGCCTCATTTGAAATATCACTCTGTCACCCAGTAGTGACATTCTACATCTCTTAAGAGCCCTGCTTTTCCTCATCAGTAAAATAGGAATAAAATTAGTAGTTACATGTGAGGGTTGTTTTGTGAGGATTCAGTGAGATAAGTGTAAGAAACTCTTAGCAGAGTGACTAAGACTTAGTATGTGCTCGATAAAAGCTTGTTGTTCTTGTCTCTGGTTGTTAAGGCCACAGCAGTTAAGTTCTAGAGCTGAGGCCAGAATCTCTTTAGCTGGGCTGAGTCATTCTGCACAGAACTAAGGGGCAATAAGGTGCTGCCTTTAGTCCTCATGATCAATGACTGTAGTAGGCAAATGGTAACCTATATATTATGGGCTGAAATGTCTTCCTCTTACACCTAGGAAGGTACGTGCAAATCATAGAGAGGAGAAAGAGAGAACAGCAGCCCAATCAGACAGGTCAACCCAGAGGCATGACATGTGTCACAGTCAGAGGGTCCTACAACCCTAGTCCCACCATCAGAAATCACATACAGAGCTACTACTGTAGGGTTACATTCAGGACTGGGTTGGACATGTTAATGAGGCAGAACGTTTTGGAGCCTATGCTGGCAACAGAGAGACCTGGGATGACGCTTGTTCTAACTTCTACCAGGGACTTCTGCTCTCTGAGGGGGCCCTTTCTGTTTCCAGCTTAAGCTTCTTGTGCCTCAGTCTATGGGCAGTGGGATCTTTCTTAATTAAATAGCAGAGCCTGCATATAATTTAAACATTGTACAGGCTCTGGTACTGCCTGCCCCCTCTTCTGCTTAGGTTGTTTGTCCTCTAAAGACTTAGGGCCCTGACTTAGGGCCCTCATCACAGTCCACAGTCAAACAATATGTGCAGAATGAAGGTGAACCATGAAGGGAGAATGGACTTGTGTTTTTGGCTTAGTTCTTTTCTCTTCTATCCCAGTACTCTTTGGATTCTTTATTATAAGAGCAGAAATGTAAAAAGTATAAGATAATTAAAACTAAAGGCAGAAATGCAGGTGTTATAAATTTTAAAGGCTCTCATGAACATTCAAGATTTTTAAATCATTTAAAAAATGAAGTGGTAGAGGAGGGTATATGGCTTCTGGGATTTAATGAAGAATTTGAAATTATAATTTTCATACCTATCTTTGATTTAATGCCAAATGTCTTCATCTGACAAATGAAAACTGTCTGATTATTACCCACTTTCTCTTTGCAGATGAAGAGCAGTAGCTGCTAAATTATTGTCAAATATTTTGGAAATATGAAATGCTGTACAACAATAGTCATTTGCATGGTAATGGGCAAGAACCAGGTCTTTATACCGCATTACCACAAGTAATTAACAAGAAGATTAGGCACGATAGTCTGTGTTTGGGAACCATTGTAGAGACTGGCAAATGCGTAGGTTTGCAAATCTCCTTTTTCTCTGATAATAGAGTAACCCCATGTGTTGTTATATGTGGATATTGCTGCACAAGACGGAACTCATGATTTGCTGCAACCCAGTAGTAATTCTGCTCTTTGAGTAGCCCAAGCAATGTCCCTCCTTCGCCCACTGCTCCCACCTCATTTATCCTGCTCCCTGCTACTTCTTGCCTTTTTTCTATGTTGTCCCCCAGCTAAGAATGGACCCTTTGTTGTTCTTAGTCATGGCAAATTCCACACAGAGAACCCATCTCCAAACAGTTCAATCTTGTGCTACAACTTCTAATATGGCAACAAAACATATAAGACTAACCGTGGACCTGGGGCCAATTTTTTTAAAACTCTGAGGCGCAGCTTCCTGAACTGCAAAACAGTGAATACGTTATTTACTGCTCAGGATTAATATAAGATTAAATAAAATAATGTGAACAATTAAGGGTCAGTAAATTCTCGCAGTCTGTGGACTCTCTTTTACTAACAGGACCTTTGATGACACCTTCTTTGTTTGAATTCACATATTTACAAGATTTCCGTGTGTGACACACACTTCGATGCTTGAACAAGAATGGTTTCATGTTATCCTCTTACTGTGTTATGTGTATAAAAAGCCCACAGCCTGTGTTTCTCAAGTTGCCCTCTGGAGAGCAGAGGAAACATTTTAATTGAACATCTACTGGGAATCTAAGTAAGGCATAGAATCAGATTTTTAGAGCTAGAAGGGAATGCAGGGATGTGTTGAATTTTCCAGATGGTCACCACGGTAACTCCTATCCTTCGTGATTTCCTACAATGTCAGGAAAGTGATCAGAAAGTGAAGTCAAATTCTTCTCCCTTGAATATGACTGAACTTGTAACTGCTTTAACCAGTAGAGTGGAGGGGATACTATATGATTTCCAAGGTTATAGAATGCCATGCTCTTTCTGTCCTGTCAAACAGGATCATCACATTTTGGAGTTCTCAGTCCCATTTACAAAGTCCAACTATCTGAGGCCACCATGTGCTGAGGATGTCCAGTCCACCTGGAGAGGCTACCAGATATGTGAATGAAGAAGTCATCTTGAAAATGGATCTTCCAACCCATGTTGTCTAGCTATGGCTGTTTGAGTCTCCTCGTGCAAGCCCCAGGCATCTTGGAATGAAGAAGAGCTGAGCCACTGTGTCCTCTCCAAATTCTCAATCCACAAAACTCATGAAAATAATAAAACGATTGTGTCTTTGTGCTACTAAATTTAGGGAAATTTGTTATTCAGCAAAGATGATTAGAACAAGAGACCACAATTTGACTACCGTATTTCAGAAATGACACAGATCCAGAGAGGTTAAATAAATCATTTTATTCAAATGAAGACTTAGTGGTAGAGTCATTCTTAAGTACTGGTTTAAAGATCCATGCGCAGTTCACTACATCATGTACCTTCCTAGCTCTTGACCTCAGCCCTGAATATTTGCATAGTTAAGACTTGACTTCAGGCTTCTGTACTCAAGGGACATACATTCTAAGAAGTATTATGCTCATATAGTAAGCTATGAGGAAATTAATTACATTATAAGCCTAGCAGAGAGGATTCTGCTGCAGACTTTAGGTAGTGAGAGATATTGGAAACTACCAGAGAAGGGACAGAGATGAAGAAATGGAAATAGAGAGGAAGTGAGAGAGTTCTGCTGAGACTGAAGCCTTGCAGGGGAGGGAGGGGTAAGCAGCAGAGCAGGGGCGAAGTCATGAGACACTGGTGGAAAAAGAAAGGTTGAAATTGCTTCAACTCTGTTCAGGCAAACAACTGTGCGTCGACAAGAAGAAGAAGGCTGATAAGCAGCTTTAGACTGTCTATAGCTAAAGGGGAAGTGAGAGGCGGGCAGCATATGGAGCAGGAAAGAACAGAGGGAACCAGCATGAGGGGAGAGAGAAAGTTGAGGAGAGAGATGGGGAGCCCAAGCAAAGAAATAGGAAAACAGTTGGCCCTAAGTGTCCAAAGAAAATAGGAAGAATTGGAGACAGTGGGAGATGATGAGAGAAATGAAACCACAAAAAAGTCCAAGGAAAACATTTGGAATGCAAATAAAAACAGTAAAGTGTGTGTAGAAGAAATGGAAAAAAATGGAGGTTGAACCACATTAGAGGTAAAAACAGTAAATTGATTCAATTTTTGATAAAAGAAAACAGTTTGGATGAGAGTTTAAGCAACATGACACATTTTGAGTTACCTGGTGACTAAGAGGCCACACTGTATTTCTGAGATGTTTCTAAACGTGGAGTTTGATTTGTCTTTTTATTGTAAGATAAATTATACATACAGAAACTTAAACAATGGATAGACTGGGAATTGGATTTTCTTAGACTCCTAGAAGAAAAAAAAAATAGCATTAAGGAGTTAAAGTCTCTAATTGTAAGGAAGCAATAAATTCAATAGAGGAGTGTGTATTACTGATGCCTATATTTGAGACCAAAGAAGACCAGAAACACCAGATGGTAATTTGTCTATTGACATCCTGGCGCTCCTTCTAATATGTAGAGACCTTCTAGCCTTTATATTTATTAGTGCTTCAAGTCTGCATAAATAGTGATAGGTGAATGGAGAAGAGATGGTATGATGATGTTGTTTGGTCAGGTAAGAGCATAATGTTTTTTACTAAGCCGAGACATTGTTCTAAAGATTGCTTCTAATATATTACTTATGGTATATATATTATCGATATTCGTATCTGATTCATTATTATTATATCTATATTATTAATTATGTTGAAGGTATATTAAGCCTCACCCCTACAAATCAATTATATAATATATAATAAAACAAATATTTATATATATAACATATAATTATATATTATATCTAATATATAACATATATTAGATATGATCTATATATTAACTGATTTAATTACCCAACAGTCATTGGAAGTTAGCTAAGTACCTTTAATTATGACCATTTTATGGATGAGGATACCGAGGCACAGTTCTCTTTCTTTCTCTTCCTTATATCTATGTCTATGTTTTCTAAGTAATTGGGAAAATTAGAAAGAAAACCTATATCATGACCAGTAATAAACAGCTGTCTGCAAGATCCTGGTCATCCTCAGAACCTTGTCAGCCCTACTTACCAAGGCTCTGCTTAGCAGTGAATCACATGTCTATCTCCATGTCCCACTTTCCTAGTATATTTGCTTATTAATGGAAGGATTGCTATTAATAGAATGGTTGTTATTTCTGATTGTGAGAGAGCAGAACATTATAAGCCCACCTAAAAACAGGGTTTTATTCTTCAGTGGCTATCTGGTGTAAAGGACAGAATGGGAAACTTGTATTTGAGCATGGCTTTGAATTGAGTCTTGGCTCCACTTCTTACTATCCATTTGACTTGGCCAAACTTATTAACATTGTTTTACTCATTTCTAACATGGAGATAATACCATTCTCTTTGTAGGGTCATTGTGAAGATTAACTGAAATGAGAGATATAAAAAGCCTGGGAAAGTGCTTGGGAATTAGTAGAGGTTCAATACTTGTTACTTATACTTTATTATAGAACTGACAATTGGTGATTACAGATATTCAATATTAATAAAATAAAATGTTGATAAGGCCTTTGTAGGTGAGGCTTAAAATTTCCTACTTTCATAGGAAAGTTTATATATGTACAATTATACATATACAATAAGTTTATATATGTATAGTTATATTCATATTTAATTATACACATATAATGATACATACATATACATGTATACATATAATAGGAAATTCTATGTGTATAATTATATGCATGTATAATTATATACATGTACATGTATAATTATTAGAATAATTAATAGAAAATTATGTATGTATTTTTTTTTCCCTATTTTCATGTGCACATGGACTGTACATCTCCATTATAAAATGACCCCTGGATGAAATATTGGAAAATTGTTATGAGATTTAGGCAAATAAGAAAAACATACCTGAAAGTGAAAACTAAAAATATTTTAATTTCAAAAACCCTTCTGTGGTAGACAGAGTAATTATTTTCCAAAGATATCCACATCCTAATTTCTGCAATCTGTGAATATGTTAACTTATATGGCAAAAAAGTTTTTGCAGATGTGATTAAGGTCCTTGAGATGGGGAGATAACCTGGACTATCTGAGTGGTCCCAATCTAATCACATGGGCCCTTAAAATCAGAGAACTGCTCAGACTGTGGCCAGAGAAAGAGATACGACGACGGAAGAATGGTCAGAGAGATGCAACTTTGCTGGCTTTGCAGATGGACGAAGGAGCTATGTGAATGACCTCTAGAAGCTGGAAAAGGAAAGGAAATACTATGTATTCTCCCCTAGATACGTAGACTTTCTCCCCTGCTAACACCTAGATTTTAGTCCAGTGAGACCCATGTTGGACTTCTGATCTAAAGTAATCAATGTGTGTTGTTTTAAGTCACTAAGTTTGTGGCAATTCAAGATGCCTGTTGGGAAGTGTCTTCACTCTGCTCATGTGATGGTTAATACTGAGTGTCAACTTGATTGGATTGAAGGATACAAAGTATTAATTCTGGGTGTGTCTGTGTGGGTGTTGCCAAAAGAGATTAAGATTTGAGTCTATGGGCTGGGGAAGGCAGATTCATACTTAATCTGGTGGGCACAATCTAATCAGCTTCCAGGGAATATAAAGCAGGCAGAAAAATGTGAAAAGGAGCGAGACTGGCCTAGCCTCCCTGCCTACATCTTCTCCCATGCTGAATACTTCCTGCTCTCAAACATTGGACTCTAAGTTCTTCAGTTCTGGAACTCGGACTGATTCTACTTGCCCCTCAGCTTTTTGACAGCCTATTGTGGGATGTTGTGATCGTGTAAGTTAATACTTAATAAACTTTATATATATATATATATGTATATATGTATACGTGTGTGTGTGTGTATATATCCTATTAGTTATTAACTTACATGATCTTCATATAAGTTCTGTCCCTCTAGGAGTACTTTAACACAGGTCATTTCTTAGCCTGTATGATAAGAGTCTCCCTCCTAATAGAGTCCTTGTGAAGATGCTATTGCAGCCTCTCTTTGGAGTGTCTTCACAATGACCTTATTTTCCCATCAGGCTGCCCCTTCTTGACTCACAGATGAATTCTTCACAGTCATGTTTGCCCCTCTTGTCACAGTTGATTTGAATAGAGGAGGTTACTTGGCCCAATGCGGGCTAATCAATCTCTTTCCCAGGACTTTGGATTTGGTGGAGGGGGTGTTAGTTTCAGCTTCTACACACAGTTCAGGCTTGAACTGAGATACCATAAACCAGGGCGCTGGGTGGTGGCCACAGGCAAGGTGATGTAACAATCCCTGAGGCAGATGGAGCAGAGCAGAGCAGGGAATCTAAGAGCCAAGATCAAGAGAGTGGTTGGGCTTGTTCCTGCTGGCAACAACATTTTTACTCCTACTAGGGCTCAGGTACCTTCTTGTCCCAGATTTCACAAGATAACATTATTCCATTATGAAAACTATGCTATTTTCCCTTAACCACGCTAAGAGAGTTTCTGTTACTTGCAAACAAAGGAGCCTTGACTAAGACACATACTGTGATGGGGGTGAATCAAGAGGATGGAAAAGAGACTATATTATTGTCATCTTGGGTCCTCATTCATGCCTCATTTCAAGGAGGCAAATAGAAATTCAGAAAATTTGAGTACCCAATAGGACAGGGAGCATTTTGTACATTTTTGACTGTAGCTGGAGCTGCTGGTAGGCCTGCCTTTGTGGGAGTTGAGGTCCCTGGTCATATAATGCTTCTTTAGGCTCTAAGGTATCTAATTCTCACATTCAAAAATAATGTTGGCAGAGGGTATTTTTAAATCAGAATTTTGCAATTCCAGCTGACCTTTCTTCAGCAAGCTTAAACATGTAAGTATAGCACCCCATTCAGCTTTCGTGCTTTTCAGTAGTTACTTAATTTTGAGAGTGTATCTGGTGAATATTATGGTTTCTTGGAGGAGAGCTTGAAACCAGAAGTGATGGCTTTCCTAATTATCATTAACTTATAGAGTTTCAAAAGCAATCATAAAAACTATGTTATCCAACTCGTTAATTATACAGACAGGGAAATATGCTAAGTAATGTTAGACGGCTCGTTCTGTGGTCCTTCATTGAGTCCATTTGTGTATTTATATGAAGAATTCCCAAACTTAAAAATTTAGAGAATAGGCTATCAGAGAACACAGAAACCTTTGGACTAAAATATTTGTATGAATACCAAATATTTTTTATAATGCAAAGAAAATGTTTTTGCCTGTCTCTTTATGAATTGAAAGTATTTCTATAACCCTAAGTGTGCCCAAAGAAATATAATTTCTTTGATGGATTGGATGTTATTGATAGGAAGTTAGATAACTCTGAAGATAAAGTATCCATGCACCCATTAATCTTTTTCTCCCTTCTTCCCTTCCTCCTTTCTTTCCTTCCTCCTTCTCTCTCTCTCTCTTCTTACCTTCTTTTCTTCCTTCAAGTTATTATTCACTGAGTACCTACCATGTGCCTAACAATTTCTGAAAGCTGGAGATGCAATAGTAAATGATACACCCTCATGGAATCCTCCCCTTGTGGAGACTCTGCCTTCATGGTGCTTACATTTGAATTGAGAAGAATAGAAAATAGATATGTAAAAAGATATATAAGATAATTATGGATAATAATAAAGTGCTATAAAGAAAATGAAACATGATAATGTGAGATAATAATGGGCTAGGGTGACAGAGTATGTTTTCTTAGAGTAAGAAGGTGACATTTAGTTGATCCACTTATTCTACCCATCTATTATCTACATATTCTCTATATTCTGTGATTACATAAAGCAACAGATGACTCTAACTCACAGAAAACAGTGATTAAATCACTTTCCCTCATGACAGAGTTCATGATTTTAAATCCAGTTTTCTTTCTGTTGCCTCTATTGCCACCTCAAAAGAGGATTGAATTGAAAACTTGTTCTCAAATAATTTGTATTCAATTTGGGGAGAGAAAACACAAATTGTGGGGCAATATGTCAAAGTATGAATTGGTTTCTTCTCTTTCTGCACAATCCTGAACAAATCCCTCCATTTGTATCTCACGGACTTCTCTGATGGGTTCTGTTCTCTCCCCTGGATCCCCCCACACATGGACATGAGACCAATCAGAAACATATCCTGTGAAAACACAACCATTTTTCTGGGAAGCTGCTGGTCAGTGTAAGAGGAAGATTCAGATGCACACTTTTAGCGTTAATTTTCTCAAATTGAGGGGCTAGACTGTAAAATCTTAACTGTTTCTGCATTGGACACCTTCTGTCACCAGTTCTAGCTATAAGGAAACTGAGTCACTGCTTACTTATTGGTCTCATCACAGAATGTTGAATATCACCAATCACCAGGAATCTTCTCTTCTCAAGCATGTGGAAGACAGGTCTATAGTAAAGGTCTGTTCAGATCTGATCTATTCTGTCTGCTGGCCCAGGGGTACGTAAACTCTACAAATAGGAGGGTGGAAGACTCAGGAACTAGACAGATGGTGACATGAAGGGGAAGCTTTGATTATGACTGGGATGGGCAGAATATCTTTTGAAATAATCTTGTTGTATTGTGTATTGTCCTAGTGGCTATCTGTTGCGACCATAATGTCTCATACCAAATCTCCCCACAAACCAGTAGCTTAAAACAATAAGCATTTATTTAGTCTGTTGGTGAGTTAGGCTGGACTTAATTGAATACTTTTGGTCTCAGCTGGGCTCACTCATATGTCTGGTGTTGGGCTTTTGGCTGGTATAAGATTGCTCTTGCTGGAGTTCCTGGGGCTACTCAGCTCTTCACCTGCTTTTCATACAGTAGGCCAGTCCATGAATGTTCTCATGGCAATTGTAGAAGTGTAAGAGTAAGCAAGGTCAGTTTGCAAATCCTTCTCAAGTAAGCATCTTATTGACCAAACAAGTCTCATGACCAATTCAAGTCAGTGTGAAAGAGAACTGCAGATTTACATGGTAAAGGACATGGAGTCAAGAAAAGGTGAAGAATTGGGACCATTAATGTAATCAGTAACATCCACCTTATTCAGGGTTGAAATGTTCATGGTCAGTTATTTACCAAATAGTCTAGGCATAGTTTTAAGGATACATTGGAGTGATGAGAGACTGGAGGCAGGAATCACAGACAGGAACCTGAGAGGGGGACAAGGGCAATGCCTGAATCTGGGTGACTGGGGAAATGGGAAATGGAGGGGTGGGAGACTGTTTGGCTGGGAGGTGGAGGTGGAGAGAAGATGGAGGACAAAAGATGGCCTCTGGAGTCAGTGACCTGGAGGGGCAAGTAACTCACCCATGCCTTGTAGGTGCAAGTCTGGAAATCACTTGTGTAGGAAGAGAGAAGCTTGGTGACGTGGGGAGGTCAGGTGTGTGGGAGAAGGAGCAGCAAGAATACAACATGGTAGGGGCTATGTCTGATTAGAATTGCAAGGCAGGTGGAAGATAATGGCTATGAGTGCTGGGCGGAGGCATAAGCTTGGGCATATTTCAACTTGTACACAATAATTTGGATGCATCATGTTGGAGAATCTGGAGTTTCTCAGGGCCCTAAGGAGGGTGTGTATGTGTTACTAGTGACTCTCCAGGGGTCTCTAGACTGGAGCCTTATCAAAGTGTCATGCTTGTGGAGACCCCTAGGTAGGTGGGAGCATTATGGTATGCCTAGACCATAACTCCCTCCCCCAACCACAGTTGCCAGGCCCTGCTGCAGGTTTAATCAACTACCAAGTTAGTTTTATTTTTATCCCCAGTATCCTGCCCCAGCTCACATTCAGGTGCCCTCTGACTGTCTTTCTTTTTTTTTTTAAGTCCCATCTAATTCCATGAATAATAGCAAAACCTGGCAATCCAGTATGAAGTCAAGCATTCTGAATCTTAATTTATTTTTCTGTTTTTCCAATATAAAGGTCTTCTAAAGACTCACAAAGTGGAAAATATTTTGAATTACTTTCTTTCACTGTTCTTGAATTTCTCAGGATCACCATTGATAACATTTAGAATGATTTCCGGGACACAGCACTAGGCTTAAAATAGTTTGAAGGCTTCTGGGGCAACTCCCTGATATGAGAAGTGATTTGTTACCTGTGTTAAGGGAGAATCGGATGTCATGCTATACAAAGTTAATGAGCAACAACTGTTTTGTAGCTTGAGTGTAGCCCGTACCTCATACCCTAGTTTCTCCTTGCTCCAGAGAGAGCCACAGTGTTGTAGGTAAAATAGAAGTTATTAAATACAGATATTATTTTTTTTAGGTCTTAGATCTGCCCAATCCATCTTTGTCTCCTTTGTCCTTGTGAGGCAACTCCTGCCATTTGAAGTTATCTGAGTCTCTGCAAAGGGCCAAATTGTTTCTGTGGTGTCAAGGAGACTAGAAAATAGAACCTAGACAGCAAAACAAACCCTTTGTGGGAGTGGGTGTGTGCTTGAATGTGGAAAATCTGAAACCACAAAGATTTCCTGCTCCTTCCTGGAGCTGACTTCTGCTGGGTTTTGTGAGGAGACTTGGATGGCTGATGCATTTCTCCTCTCTCCAGTCTAACTTTTAAGCAGCCATTATATAACCACCAGTCATGAAATAACAATGCTTCTATGCCAGTATTTCACAAAGTACAGTCTGTGGGCCTGAGGCATCAGAAGCACTTACGTAAAAATTACTGGGTCTGGGTCCTGGGAATCTACATTTTTAAAATTTAGTATTCATCCCAGGTGATCTCATATTCCCTGATGGATGAGAATATACTATCCTTGGGGGCAAACGTACATTTATTTGTTATTATTCGTATACTTTGGAAGATTATATAGCAGCAGGATCAAATAATGTTTAAAAATATTATCCTTGCTTGTGGCTGTGTAAAACAATTTAAGCTGGCTCCTGACTTTAAGGGTATTATCTCACAGCCATTTTTTGTTTCATGATTGGTTATGTTAGTAGGGAATGACAGAGATAACTAGCTATTTACTTATAATTCATGCTCTGCTTTTCATAGTGTAGAGTTGTTCATGTGAAGTGGCTGCACAGCCATGTACCACATGGCCACTGGCATCCAGGAATGGCCTGTGACTAGTTCTCCCGGTAGAATGAAACTGAAGTGATGTGTGTCCATTTCTTTTCCCCTTTGCCTGGGTGCAGAGGCCCAAGTGAAGGATAAATGAAACCTGGGTCTTTGAATTACCATATATCTACAGTACCTGTTTTGAGCTTTCACTCGGGTTAGAAGTAAGTCTTCATGGTGCTGAGCCACGGAGATTTCGAGGTATCCACAGCTTTTGTTACCCAGATAACTCAGGGGGCTTGGGCTATATACTTAGAGGTTCTAGATGGGAACCATATCCTTTTGCAGCTCAAATTTTAACATGCATGTGGTTTACATAAATCTGGTTCTCTTTTGAGAAGTAGGAATTATCTTTTAGAGAAAAGAGCACCATTCCCAGAATTAGGGAAGCGGGTTCAAGTCCCAGTTCTGCCACTTACTGGCTGTGCAGTTTTAGAGAAATCACTCAATTGCTCCGAGCCTCAGTTTTTTCTGTTATTTAGTGAGGATACTAATACTGTATGAATTGCCTTTGATGGTATGTTTGTGAAGGTCAATTTAGGGGAATGCTTGTGAAAACACTTTGTAATTTATAAAGTTCTAATATACAAATGCAAGAGATGACTTGTTTCTTTTTTTATAGAGTTAGTGCTAAATGCTATTTCTGGCTTTAATTCTTTCATCAGCTTCCTAAGTCTCAGCTTTTTCCCCTAGAAAATGGGGATTTTCTTGGATTACTGTGGTGATAAAATGAGACAATATATGTGATAGTGAAGATCCCAAGACTCAACATATTTCAGGAACTCAGAGGAATGCTGATTTTCTTCCCTGAAGTGCTGTGTGCTCAAGGGAGGCAATTTAGGGAGAGTCCATGTAGGCTGAGGATACATATGAACAGTGTTCGCCTTTGCTTATATTTTACTCACCTCTGTTGATTGGTGGGCTGATTTTCACTGTATCATCCATCCTGTCCTTCCCAGAGCTTGATCATGAGCACACATCAGCGGGAAAGATGACCACAGAGGAGCTAAGGGCTTGTTTATGATATTGTGGGCTTCCATTTCTTCTCCTACAAAGATGGAAACTCGAGTCAGTGTGAGTCTGATGGAGCACTTACTGGAGGCGCTGGCCGGTCGGTTCCCTGACATTCAGGCACCTGGCATTCTGGAGTGCTTTGTCAAGAGTAGTCATTTCCCTTGGAACACTTTGTCTTTTTCTCTCTGTTTTATCTTCACTTGGCTTATTCTTTGCCCCAGAGTCCTTTACTTGGACTGTTCTCAAGCTAATTTACTTACTACAAATTTAAGACATGGAAATCTGGTTTTGCAACACATTTTTAACAAAGGGAATGATACTCTCTTCAGTTTATTTGTATACTGTGCTACCCTTTTCAAAGTGCTTTCACTGGAGTTACTTTATTTGCTCATTATAGGTTTCATAGTCTTCCAGTAACCACTCTTCCTTTTGCTTATCCAAGGTGCATTTATTGGGCAGGTAAAGCTGCTGGGAGGATGAGGTAGAGGGGGTAGGGAACTGAGAGCTAATATTTATTAATTATGCATTTTTGCCAAGCTACTTTTAATGGAGGTTAGTTAATTTAATTCTCTCAATTTTTCTGAGTTATCTCTAGTGCCTAGCCAATACTTATGGGTGTTTAAAGGCTTAGCAACTGTAAAGTTCAACAGAGTTTTAAAAACTTGTTCAAAGTCAAAAAGCTATTTGGTGATGGAAATGGGATTTAAATCCAGGTCTCTTTTTTTCCAAATCCCTTGCTCTTTTCCTGATGTTACTATCTCTAGCAAATGGATCCAGGGACATAATTGCTCTCCAATTAACCTACACATTCAGTTATTTGGGAGCAAAGACACCAACATTTGAGTAGTAAGACAAGGAAAACTTCCTTTTTTCTCTCTCCTTTCCTCCCTTTCTTTCTTCCACAGCATTTTTTGAGTGTCTACTATGTAGCTTCCAGTGTTCCAGGCTCTGAGATTCTACATCCCCATCTTGCAGCTTATATTCTAATGGACGAGCCAGGTAGATAGATAAGTAATTTAATGTGAAGTATTGATAACTGCTAAGAGGAGCAGTGAAGCAGAGGATAACAGTGACGTGTGGTCAGGAAGACCTCCCTGAGGTGACATTGGAGCAGAAATCTGAATGAAAAGAAGGTCTGCCACTGGCGGGGGTTGTGGTGTGGACAGCAAGTGAGAGCTGGCTTAGTGTTTTGTGAGTTCAGAGTATACCTTGGTTGGAGTAAGCACAAGAAGGGTGATGAAGTGAGGCTGGAAAGTTCAGAAAAAGCTTGTGAATACTTTAGATTTTATTATGAATGAGGTTGGAAGCCATTCAAGAATTTTGAGGAAAGAAGTGATAGGATTTGACTTACCATTTAAAAAGACTAACTGTGGATATTGTGTGTGGGTAAGATTACAAGGGGCAAAAGCCTACGCTGGGACCCCAATTCAGAGTCGATGGTAGTTGTCTGCATATGATGATCATGAATGGTATTGAAAAGGAGTACTTCAGCAACATTGCATTCTTTCACTTTCAGTTCT
>NW_016805421.1:1236206-1251447 GCF_001698545.2 Rhinopithecus bieti
CGTTTATAGTATTCTCTGATGGTAGTTTGTATTTCTGTGGGGTCGGTGGTGATATCCCCTTTATCATTTTTTATTGCATCTATTTGATTCCTCTCTCTTTTCTTCTTTATTAGTCTTGCTAGCGGTCTGTCAATTTTGTTGATCTTTTCAAAAAACCAACTCCTGGATTCATTGATTTTTTGAAGGGTTTTTTGTGTCTCTATCTCCTTCAGTTCTGCTCTGATCTTAGTTATTTTAGTTTTTTGTATTTTTAGTAGAGACAGGGTTTCACCGCATTAGCCAGGATGGTCTTGATCTCCTGACCTCGTGATTCGCCCATCTCGGCCTCCCAAAGTGCTGGGATTACAGGCTTGAGCCACCGCGCCCGGCCTCACTTTCAGTTCTTATCTTTGGATTTTTTATTTCAATTCCTTATAAATCTCTTTAAATTTATTAAATTCATACTGTGTTCAGGAGATGGAGAAAAATTCCATTTGTGTCTTTATCTCTTTCTTTAAGCCTTTTCCTACAATCTATATTTTTTCTTTTTCTTTTTTTACCTAAACCAAATTACACATTGTTCCACTTATCTCAACAGTAGAAGAAAGGAAGCAATTGCTTTGGTTTTCTGATAGCACAAACCTAGCTGCAGATCTGAAACAGAATGAACTGGCATTAGAGTGATAGCAGGCCAGTCTGCCGACAGCACCCTTTCTCAGTGACAGCTAGCCAGTGCTGGGAATGGTCGGCACAAAGGCCTGAGTTTGTAATCAACTTGAAACTTGGACTTTTTCTATTTGGATAGCACTTGCTCTCCTCCAGCTGAAGTGGGTGATTGGATTGGAACTATTATCTGTCAAATGCCATGAAGAGCTATTAATATAGGTGGAATAATTGAAGAAACAGACTTATTGGAAAATGTAACTACTTTACACATCATTGTAAATTGTTTTCCAGGCTATACTGGTCTCCCTTCAGCCATGAAAACATTCAGATGTTAAAAAAAAAAAGATGCTTCTTGAATACTTAACCATAAATGTGAATGAGATTGCTTTAGACTGCTTTGTTAACACTGGAACCATCCACACATGGAAATTATTACCTACCCTGTGTTTGCTTGAATGTTAGTAGATATTGTCGTGCCAGCTCTGCTGTCTGTTAGTCTAATGTGTACTTCTGTGCAAACAAGTGAACAGCCCAATATCGTTTTTCAGGAACATTCTTTCATTAAAGAATGAGTCTTTTCTAAATACCGTTACTACTATTTTACATTTCTCTCTAATTTACAAAGGGGTTTTGAAGCTGGATTGCGTTCATGTGTAATGACTCTCACATTGCTCTGAGGGGTGAGTTGTGGGAGTGATAGAGCATCTGAAAGCTGGGTCTTAGGTACATCTGGGAAGAGTTTTAAGCAGGTCAGCTGCCTTCATTACAGCTATTTCTCCATATGGATGGCACTTTGTATAAAAATCTATCTGTCCAAATTCTTCTTGCTATTCAAGGTCAAGCTCAAATCTCAACCACTTTAAGCAGTTATACTTGAGTAATGTAGTACATATAATTACTCTCCCTTCTCAGTGAAGAGGTATGAGAATAGATATTTTCTTAGCAACTGCTGTGATGGATTGTCACATCTCATCTACTGTTTACACAGCTACTCAGTCAGGTAGGCACTTCTGGGAAATTAGCTGAAGTATGTGTGCTCACACAGCTGGGAGATGGAAGAGTTAGGATGTGAATTCAGGTCTGTCTGACACTAAGACTCTTTCTACCTGTGACTTCATAGAACTTGCAATGTGGACAGATCATGATACATATGCTTGAACATTTCTTTTTATACTGTTCATTTGTATTTGTAGTTGCTTCATATATGGGTTTTCTATTTCTAGCAATGTTTTAATGTCCTTGAAGACAGTTCGAAGAAATACAAAGAAGACGACGTGTCCCCTGCCTTATTGTAGCTTAATATAGAGTACAGACCTGAAAAGAAAGATATCTCCAAATCCATTATAAGAGGTCTGATGGTGGCTGGGTGTAGTGGCTCATGCCTATAATCCTAGCAATTTAGGAGGCAGAGGTAGGAGGATCACTTATGCCTAGGAGTTCAAGAACAGCCTGGCTAACATAGTGAGACCTTGTTTCTACAACATATTTTAAAAGATAAAACAATTAGCCCAACATAGTGGTGGTGTGTGCCTGTAGTCCCAACTACTCAGGAGGCTGAGATGGGAGGATCACTTGAGCCCGGAAGTTTGAGATTACAGTGAGCTATGATGGCACCACTGCACTCCAGCCTGGATGACAAAGGTCTGATAGAAGGGAGTCTATGGGGATACCAAAGCAACACAAAGGAGGAGATGGTCTCTTCTACCTGTGGAGACTGGAGTAAGTGTGTGGGAGCAGAAGAGAAAATACTCCAGGCAACAAGAAGGCATTGGAGTTATGAAACAGCCAGGTGTGGTGCATAGAGGCAAAACAACTAAGATTGGTTGGATCATGCATTAAAATGGCAGGGCTGGGGGTTAAAGAGAAGAGTCTAGAGAGAGAGGTGGCAAGAAAGCAGGAAATGGGTTTCTTTGATGCTTACTGAGTTGAATTTTATACATTTCTATGCCATCAAATGCTTTTTATCAGGGAAACAATATAATCCAAAACAAAGAATTTTGATTAAGGCTGTATATGGCAGGGATATTATTTGGAAGATGTTTGGTTAGCAGACAGGTGGGCAGTTGAGAGACTCTTGCAGTTGTCCTGGCAAGAGATGATGAAGGCCTGGATTAGATGAGGAGCAGTGGGAATGGAAGGTAGTCCAGTCAAACTCAGTGTATTGTTCTACTGTCAACTACCTTGAATACTTCTTGTGGGCAGAAGTCGTTTCATATTTGCAGTTAAAGTCACAGCTCAATTCCAAGCACATGAATCCCCTTTTAAATTCCCCTTTTAGTGCATTTATTAAAAAATTCTGCAAAGAATCTGAGTGGGTATGACTTCAAAGCATACAAATGTTTTTCCATTTGAACTGCTCTATGGTAGGAAGTGAAATTTAGTCCTGTTTCCTGCAATATCCCCATGTGGGCAGAATTACTATCATCATTATTTGGTATTGGAAGCAATGATTCACAGATGAAAATAACCTTGGAATTAGAAAGAAAAATCAGGAGGAAAATCAGAAGTATTACCAAAATAACTTTTTCTTCTAGCAGGACTCTGGCTATTTATGTTTTCTTATAAGTAAAACTGAAATATAGTAGCAAGTGTTAAAGCAATTTAAGTGTTTCGAGCTCTTAACCAAGTGTCCTTGAAGCCTATAATGTTTGTAATAGGTAGTTCCATTGCTGTAAATCTGTGTTGACAGGTGTAAGTTTATACTAATAAATTGATAACACAAGTAAGAAAAACAAACCCCAGCTCCAAAAACATCGCATTAGCTATAGAACTAATAATATCAAGAAAAAAACAGATCAAATGCTTTCTGACCATTTTCTCTCTTGATTAGACTGAATTGTGTACAGATGAAATTATAACACTTGGTATTTTCCTCACCTGTGTTTTTCACTTGTGGAATTTATTCATCACATCTCTCTATGATTTGTATATCTAGAGATAGGTTTTAAAGGTGAACTAAAAAATTAAACAAATATACAGCTATGGCAAGGCTTCACATTCTGTCCCTGCACTGTGACACTTTAAACCTCCACAAGCTATTTATCACCCACTTTCCAGTTTCTAGGTTTCTTCTTAAGATGTGATAGCTCGGTAAGTGAATATTTTCTTGTTTTATGTCCTCCATACTAGATATCTTGAATCTTGAAAGAAGGGATTATATCTTGTTCATCTTTGATCAGTTTCTATTAATAGTAGAATGTTTTGGCATCTAATAGGGTCATTTAATGAATACTGGTTGAGTAAGGACAGATGTCTACTCTTTTGGAAAAGGGAATAGTTGTCTTTGAGGTGAGGTTGGGTGAAAAATGTAGGTATTAGTAAACTGAATTGACAGAAATCTTTGAGAAAGTGGGAAAATGCCTGATATGATGTTGAGTTTTATGTTTACTGAGTTAGGCAAAAACACTATTAAACAAAATCATTTTGGCATGGATCTTAAGGTTTTTCGACTTCTTAAGTTATGGATGAGGAATAATTGTTTCTAAAAAATATTATCACTTAAAAATTCAGATTTATAAGAACAACTGCTTATACTTCTTTCCTAAAAATAGAAACCCTACAAAACCTTAATTATATGTATAGATAGCTACACTCTGATGGCTCACATGCATGCCTCACGGGTTATGTTGTTATCTCTATGTCTGGTAAGTGGAGGTGAAACAGCTAGGACACCAATCATCCCCTCGATCAACTGGACTACACTATCTTTTCAGACTGACTGGACTACAATCTCCATCCTCTCCTCCTGCTCCACGTGCTGTTTGCCTGTGCCACTTTCTTACTGCTGCAGTAACAAATGATCACAAACACTCTGGCTTAAAACAGCACCCACAGTTCTGTATGTCAGAAGTCTTTGTAGGTTTAATAGGGTTCTCTGCTCAGGGTCTCCCACGGGCCAAATTAAGGTTTCCTTCAGGCTGGATTCTTTCTGGAGGTTCTGGGAATGAATCGGTTTCCAAGCCCATTCAGATTGTTGGCAGAATCCTTTGTTTTTTGTTTTTTGTTTTTGTTTTGTTTTGTTTTGTTTTTTTGCAGTGCGGGACTGAGATTCCCATTTCCTTACTGGCTGTCAGCTAGGGTCTACTGTCTGCTACAAGGGCCCCTTGAGTCCCTTCTCATGTGGCCCCCTCCATCTTTCATCCAGCAGTGTTACACTGAATTCTTCTTCTGCTCTGACTCTTTCTGAATTTCCCTTTGCTTTCCTCCCTGTCATAAGCCAGAAAACGGTGTCTGGTTTTTAGGGCTCGTGTGATTATATTGTGCCTACCAAGATAAACCAATGTAATCTTCCCTTCTTAAAGTCAACTGACGAGTAGTCTTCATTACATCTGCAAAGTCCCTTTTGTAATGTAACAAAACATACTCAGATGTGTGATATCCTATAGTTACAGTTTCTGGGGGGTAGGGCAGGACATTTTTAAGAGGACTTCTTAGAAATCCTGTCTACTGCACCCCCTAAAAAACAAACAAACAACAACAAGAAAAACTTTGCCAGATAGAGGCCAGTGAGTCTCCGTAGAGGGTGTCTATAGCTAACGGTCCATTAGCAAAATGCTGCCACTTTGCATAATGCCCCAATGAATTCCTCTTAGGTCTATGTTTCAGAGTAGTTCCTAGAATTGAGACATTCTATTATATTCTATTAATATCAAAATAAATCACCTAGCTAACAGTAAAAGGACTAAAACTTAGGGTACATTTTCTGTGAATATATGAACTTTTCCATGCACACAAGGTATCAGTTAATTTTATGGTCCCTCAGCTATGTTACTGGTACTTGTAACACCACGTGCCATGTAAATCCCTTTGAAAATGTCATATCATGGCGTAGCATTGAATAAGAACATGAGTGCAGATGACTATCCAATCCCAGGCAGTAGAATTAGGTGGTGGAATTTACCACTTGTGGATAAAGCTTCCTTTTTTTTTTTTTTTTTTTTATCACAAGCCAGGACAGTTTTCAGGAACAATTCATATTTCATGAAGAACTGTCACTGAATATCCACCATCATCATCAGCTTCCAGGTGACAGTCAAGAGAAGTTGTTTGACTTTTAGTAACTAATTAAATAAGGAAATAAAAAAAACCCAACAGTTTTGATCACATGAGAAGCGCAGATTAAACACTTGAAATTATACTATCAATACTAAAGTTGCTGTATAGAAAAAGACTTGAAAGTATGGCTTAAAAAGTGTGGCATTGTGATGGTATGATGGCCAAAAGTGATGATGAAGAATCTTTAGACTTTTGAATTGGAAGGGCATTTATACTTAAACTAATTTTTTTAATGTAAAAGGCATCTTCTAGATTTATTTTTATTATGAGTGAGATAGAGCCAATTTATATATAAAATATCTACATTACTCTTTATGAACTGTTTTCTGTTCATTTTTAAATTAAGAGTTTTATTACTGATCAAACTGATCTTCATACTGAAGCATAAAGGGATTACTAATTGTCTAGTATTTATCAGTTAGTTTTCAATTTAATTATGTATCCATTGCCCCAAAAGTTGTTGTTAAAGTGGTGTGCCCTACAGTTGATGGGAATTGAGAAGTGAAATAAGAGAACATAGAGTCACACATTAAAAGTGCCTAAAGACAGATACAGAGAGTATCTGTATGAAATATTTGACACGAAGTAATTTATACTGTTTTATACATCCCCCCACCATTGTCTGTTTTCAGGCTTGGTTGTTTTTAGGGTATGTGCTTTCATGGAAGAAAACCATGCAATGGTTTGGAATGAGAAAGGAATTTTGTAAGAGTAAAGAAGGCATTATCCTGATTTATTGAAATTTAAAAATAAACTGTAAGTGGTATAATATGGATGATTGAATACTGACCTGAGAAGCAATTTCTATATGTAACTTTTAATGACATTGATATTATGACCACTGGTGACATACTGTATTCTGCAGACGTTTTTCTCTCCGCAATATTGGAGATGATGGAATCTTCTTTACATCTTCCGGCATAAGACTACTCGTAAGAACAAAGGTGGTTGGTGCTTATTTAATGCACCAAGCTCTTTTGTAGGGGACCTTTAAATCACTATTTTGATTTAATTCTGAATCAACTTTATTCTTGAACTGGGAAATCAAATTTTAACATGAACTTGCAAATAGTCCAATGCTTCACTCCCAATTCATATTTCAACATCCTTCACCGAGGCAGGAAGCAGAGTCAAGCTGTTGCCATGAAGCTTGTTTCAAGAGCTCAGAAATCTTCCAGGGACTCCTTTACTACTGCTTTTCAAAGAGGCCTTTTTTTTTCTCTTCTCCTTTTCCTGCAAAGAGGGTTATATCCAGTACTCAAGGATATGATAAGGCCAAAAAGGACTGGAGGAATCTCCAGGACTATGATCTCTTGAATTGTGAAATATGACATTCTGATTGCTAGCTTGCCTTTCTTCCCACTCCACCAAATTGTAATACGTCTTTTCATGTTACGGTTTTATAAAACTCTACTGTATAACAGAAATTGTCTATTCATTTTTAAAGAACTACACTCCCAGATCAATTGAAATTTGTTTTGTTTTAAGTCTTCTGTGTAAACGCTCATCAAATTCTCATCAAAGTAACATTTTTGGACCATATTATCTGTTCAAAGATCTTCATTGATATAAAAATTTCCTAATTAATGGGCACCAAAAAACGTCTTAATCTGTCAGTAAAGTTGACTTTTACTTCAAATATGTAATGTTTAAATTTTTTTTCCACTGTAAGGTAGGAGCCAAGGATAAAATATTTTTTAAAAGTTAAAAAAGCATGTATTGATATTACTACTACTAATTATAGATAGGGATGTAGGTCCAAAATTAGTACATGGATTTAATGTATTTTCAGTAAAGTTAGGAATAAAGTAACACCACGTATTTCATTTTATTTGAGGTAGCCAAGAATAGTTATTTTCCTTTAGAAAGTTCAACAAAAGGAAGCTTTTCAACTTCACAGCATTCTTAGGGAAATATAACTGTCCTGTTTCATAGAGGATGTGGAATAAGAGAAAATAAGCTATTTTTTTTAAGGAGGCAAAAGGAGGCAGACTTTGTCAATTATATTTATGTTCAATCCAACAGATCATAATATTTTTTTCTGAAAAGAATATTAATCTTATTCTACATGGATTATCAGGCTAAGGCATGAATATACGCTGTGGAAACAGAAATATGTGTGAAGGGATGTATGAAATCACAGAATAAATGGAATCCACTTTCTTGAAGTAGCTACAATTCTACTTGAGAGTAAGTAATTAAGTATTTTAAAATGCAAAAAAGTGTATATTATGAGGTAGAAGCTAAATTTTTATTTTTAGGATAAAATGTTCAAATTCAAAGGGATTTTCAGCATGTGGGGAAGCAAGTCTGACGCAGGCATGATGTGTTTCATTGTGCTCTGAAGCAAAGGGTTTCTCAGTGGTGAAGCTTAAGAATGCCGATCTGCATGATGGGGACATTTAGTGTTTGCACGAGAATTAACTAATATGTTTTTCTATTGTCTGAAAAGGAAAATAATGCTTAGCTTCAGGTCTTTGGAAGTACTGCACATTCAGGCTAAGAGTGAGATGACCATTTTCTCATTTTCAACTAATTATTTCAAGATACCAAAACAAAACAAATAAATGCCACTGGGGAGTACCTGCTATATACAAATGAGCTGTATGTAGTGAAGTGGCCCGGAAAGGCGGAATTCACAGCCATAGGTAGGACAGGCCCTGGCCACCCTTTAGGGGAGAAAGAAAGGTAAACCAGGTGGATGGAACATATCCTATAGCATATTGTAATTGGTAAGTGGACGCAAGTGGTTTCTTAGCAAGTTGGAGGCATCGGGCGGTCTAAAAGAGGTAAGAAGATTTTATTGACAGAGAGGTGGAGCAAACAATGAGGTGTCTGGGAGGAAGCATTTGAAGAGCTGCAAGGAGGTCTGATTGATGGTAGAAAAACTGAGTCCCCAGGAACTGGGGAAGTGACTGGCAAGAAGAGGATAGGGCTTCTAGTCTAGGGGAATCAAGGCATAGGAAATATTGCTTACATAGAGATTCAGTCAGGGGTATGGGATCAAGCCTGGTACAGCTTTTGGAAGACTGCTTACTTGATTGGGTTGGCGAGAGACTAACAGCAAGTGTGGTTTGATGCTGCCCCTTCAGTACTGACCTAAGTAGCTTACAACAGTTACCCTGTCTAAGAAGGAGTTTGATTCCAGAACCCAGAATGGAGCCGAGAATGCAGATGGTGGTCACATGGGTTCAGGTAAGGAGTAAGGAAAGTTACTGGTCCTTCTCCAAGTGCTGTGCAGGTGCAAAAGTTATTTAATTTTCTGCTTCTCTCTTGAATGAGTATGCTACCTATTTGGTGGTATAACATGTACACGCATTCATATTAAATGTCAATACATGCTTTAATGTTGTAATCAATGAATGTACTAAATAATTTAAATTTACAAGGGATTTTGGAAACAGATCTAGCTTTAAGCATGGCAGAAAATTGATATTTGGACAAGGAATGTTAGCACCTTCTTAGGTCATACTCAGATTTAAGGTAAGACTACTCTATTTTTCAAACCAATCTAGAGGTATGAAACCAAGTCTAGTTAGAATGAGAATACTAAATTAAAAATAAGTTTGTTAGAATGGAATTCAGATATTCCATGTAGAACTGTGGGATGAAGTGCAATCAGCTGTAACTGGTTGGAATAAGGACCTGCCTTGTCCCAGGGAGAGTTAGAGAATCTGTTCCAACAAGGACAGAAGGTCCAGTTGGGAAGAGCTCTGGAAAACAAAACTCTCT
The DNA here is from genome assembly GCF_001698545.2 of Rhinopithecus bieti. NCBI lineage: Eukaryota > Metazoa > Chordata > Mammalia > Primates > Cercopithecidae > Rhinopithecus > Rhinopithecus bieti. Next base: position 1,245,639 of record NW_016805421.1, read on the forward strand.
GACAGCACAGTTTAAAGCTCTGCTGGCAGTAAGCATGTCCTTGCTTATGCTAGATTCGAGCTTAGTGTGGGAATCAGGATCTGAACACAACTCACTCCCTTCCCTGTCCCATTCAGTTGCTGCTCTTGGGATGTAGCATGCTGCCTGCAGCACATGAGTCTGTGTTTCGCTCATGCCTGGTAGTAGCTGCTTGGAACCTCACCTCTGGAAGCTGATGATTTCAAGTGTCCAGACCTGTCATGATGCTGTCCAGGAGAGGGGTCAGGCTGTCATCATCTATTAGGCAGCCCCCAGCTGACACATGCAAGGCCAGTTACTGAGTGCCTTTTGCTCTCAAGCTTTGGATTTGCATCTCTTGCTAGGAATTGGGATAAGACACACGTTCAGAATCCAAATTGAGGCATTCAGTTGCTCTCCTATGCACTTGGTTTAATCTGTTTATTCATTATCTTGTGGTTTGGGCAGAATTTGCAAAGATTTTACAATTTCATGAACTTGCATGGAACCATCACTTTCTTCAGAAGGACTCTTCCATGGGTCATAAAATCTGAGCAGCTGTCTCCTTATATTCATTGACACTGTCTCCTCATAAAATCTGACACTGCCTCCTCATATTCATTGACAAGGAATTTAAGTAAACTGGACGCAGCTAATCTTTCTTACTTGGGACCTAGTTTGAGAGTACTCTATTCTTCAGCAGAAGAATATCAGTTCTGCCTCTGAGTGCTCCTCTTGCCATAAATCATGTACATGACCATACCTTTAAGAGAAACTAAGACAGATCCTGACGTTTACATCATGGAGTTATGGAGTTTTACCTAAATCACTTCTTGCTGTTACTCTGCTGTTGACTTTTTGTCACTATTGTAATAACTAGGCTTCAATCTTGTGGAAAATTTTGACAAAATGATTTTTTTCTTCTGCTCTTCTGGGTGCTCCTATCTTTGTTTTTTGTCCATACACTCACTCTCCCAGAATGGGGGCCCAGTATGATTATGTAGTGAGTATCTATTTATAGATGTCACTTACCCACTTTGCCTTCTTCAGGAACCACATCCCATGCCTTCCCCACTTGCAGGGATGGAACACATGACCCAGTTCTGTCATTCATGTTTACAAGCCCTTTTCATTGGTTTACGGCTAAGCATGTGACACAAGCAGATTCTATCAGAGTCAGAAGGAGAGCACTTTTGTAGGCTCTACCAGGAAACCCATGCGTTAGTTTATGCAGGCTAAGATAGAAGAAGCTGCATGTTCTAGAGCTTCAGTAACCATTTCCGTGACATTGAAGGTGACTGTTAAAAAATGAAGCCAATATATAGAGGAGAGTAGAGCCAAGTAGGGAGGACAGATGGAGAACATTTGGTAACATCATTTGGGTCCTTTCAAGCAACCATGTCTTAAGCCAACTCTGAGGCAGTTTATTTTCTACTTTGCTTAAACAAATTTGCATTGAATTTTCTGTATCTTCAATTTTGAAAAAAGCTTCTGCCAGTGATTAGAGTCTTGGCTGAGAGTTTCAGAAAAACGTGGCTGGGCTTAGCTACTTGCTGACAGCCTGCTTGATACCACCTGTGGCCTGGTTCGCTGACCATCCCTACCCACTTTCATATTTTCTGTGCTGGGTTTATCCCTATTGGACCATCCTGATATTTCATATTCAACCCCTGATGCTCTTTCACAATCTGGATAAAATTCCAAGACATAGTAGCTATGTTGCCCCCCGTGAGTAGTTTAAAAAGTCTTAATAACTCAACCAATAAATTGTCTCTTTAATAATTCAAAGTGGGGAAGTTTCAAGGATTTTCACGTAACTAACCCTGGGATCATAAATGTTTTAAGGTCAGTGGCTCATTAGTTTTTCCTTTTCTATTGTGGATGTTGTTATATCATTTTACTTTCTTAGATAGTGGCCTTTATGACATTTTACTTGGCTGGCAGGCAACAGAGTAACTGCTTTTAAATATAAGAGATGATGAAAGGGATTTCTGTAATAGATTTTACTATAATGGGATCAGAAATGGCAGGGAGGGCAGAGAAGAAGTTAGAGGCAAGGCAGCCACATTGTTCTCATTGCCTGTAGGTAAGTATTTCATGGTTTTCTGAGACACTAAAGATGACCTGAGAAGTAGGACTTAAAGAAAGCATATGGAGCTCAGTAAACTCTTAAGACTCTGGTGATAAGATGAGCAAAGACAGGCCTAAGCATATTCTCCTATAGACCATGGACTTTGTGAGACTGGGTGTTGGTTCTGGGAGTTGGGCTGAGGCTCAATCTATTTTCCAGACCCAAGGACAACTTTAAACCTTATAGGAATACTGAAAATGCCCTGTGGGGACAGTTTCCGTTCTACTCCATGTGTTAAAAGTGCCTCTTTTAATCCTAGTTAGACTCTTTCAATTGGAATGATCTTTCCTCAAACTCTTCCTCTTTAGTTTTTTTTTTTTTTTTTTTTTTCTGATCCTGAAGGGATAAACAGTCCTCATGGGTTAAAAACAAAACAAACAAACAAAACTCCTTACGCGATTGGGAGAAGCATTGAAAGTTTCTTCATTCCCTACCTCTTTCCTGATGGCCTTCCCTCTTTCTTTTTGGCCCCTATACGAACGGTCTTCTTGCTTTTTGATTTCTGATCCTTATGTGAAACATTTAGCCCAGTGATACAAAGTAGCTAGGGAGAGCTTCGCCATATGAGGGGCAGAGGGGTCCTGGGTAGTGGGATGGCAGGCTTGATATTCTTTTGTTTTTTTTTTTTTTTTTTTTTGGAGCGCGAGTCTTGCTCTGCTCGGCCCAGGCTGGAGTGCAGTGGGCCGGATCTCAGCTCACTGCCAAGCTCCGGGGCCTCCGGTCCCGCCTTCTCCTGCCTCAGCCTCCCGAGTAGCTGGGCTACAGGCGGCCGCCCTCGGCCCGGCTAGATTTTTGTATTTTTTAGTAGGACGGGCGTTTCCGTGCTTTAGCAGGATGTGCTCGATCTCCTGCTCGTGATCCGGGGCCGTTCGGCCTCCAAAGTGCTGGGATTACAGGCTTGAGCCACCGCGCCCGGCCAAGGGCTTGATATTCTTAACGGAGAAAGTTTTAACAGACAATATGAAATACAAAGAGTTTTGAGAAAAGGATGGTCATTATGATTTGAATAGAGAAAATGAGAAGGATGTTTTTGAATTTTTGCATTTTGGAATATTTGCATATATATGCATATAATGGATATCTTTGGGATGAGTTCCAAGTCTAAACACAAAATTTGTTTATGTTTCATATATATCTTATACACAAAGCTTGAAGGTAATTTTATTCAATATTTTAAATAATTTTGTACATTTGTCACATGAGGTCAGGTGTTGACTTTTCTACTTGTGGCATCATGTTGGCACTCAAAAAATTTTGGTGGATTTAGGAGTGTTTCAGATTTTGAAGAATCTCATATATAGGATTTCAAATTAGAGATGCTCAACCTGTACTAGGAAGATGGGCCAGGTAGAGACGAGAGTCTACCTTTGTTTAATCGAGCTAAAGGTTTGTCAATTTTGTTTATGTTAAAAAAAAATCCACCTTTTTTCCGTTGATCTTCTAGACTGCAATTTTTAGTCTCAGTTTTGTTCTTTTGAAAAGATAAACAAAATTGACAAACCTTTAGCTAGATTTATAAAAAAAGAGAGATTACCCAAGTAAGTAAAATCAGAGAAAAAAAAGGAGACATAATAACTGAGACCACAGAAATACAAAGAACCATTAGAGACTGTTACGAAGAACTGTATACCAACAAATGGGAAAACCTAATAGAAATGGGTAAGTTCTGGTAAATGTACAACCTAAGATTGAACCATAAAGGAGTAGAAAACCTTAGCAACAATAACAACAAAAAATTAAGCAACAAGATCAAAACCGTAATAATAAAAAAACCCATCAAAGAAAAGTCTAGGATCTGATGGCTTCACTGATGAATTTTATCAAGCATTTAAAGAACTAATCCTAATTCTACTCAACTCTTCCAAAAAATTGAAAAGGAAAGAATATTTCCAAAATCATTCTACAAGATGAGCGTTAACCCTGATACCAAAGCCAGACACAGAGGAAACAAACAAAAAAAAAACTACATATCAGTATCATTGATGAACACAGGTGCACAAATCCTCAACAAAATACTAGCAATCCAAATCCAGCAACACATTTGATGATGTTTGGACATGTGTTCCCCCCAAATCTCATGGTGAAATGTGACCTCTATTGTTGGAGGTGGGGTCTACTGGGAGGTATTCATCATAGGGTAGAATCCTCCTGAATGGCTTAGTGCCCTCACCTTGGTGATGAGTGAGTTCTTGCTCAGTTAGTTCACTCAATATCTGTTTGTTAAAAACAGTCAGGGATCTCCAACTTCGCTCTCTCATTCCCACTCTGCTCTCTCACTCTCACTCTCACCACGTGAGGCACCTGCTCCCTCTTTGCCTTCCACCATGATTGGAAGCTTTCTGAGACCCTCAATAGGAGCAGATGTCAGTGTTATACTTCCTGTACAGCCTGCAGAACAATAATCCAATTAATCTTTTTACCTTATAAATGACCTAGCTTTAGGTATTTATTGCAATGCAACAAAACAAAACAAAAAAAATCAGACCAACACAGCATTAAAAATGTCATTCAGCATGACCAAATGGTATTCAGCTCAGAAATGCAAGAATGATTCAACATATGCAAGTCAATAAATGTAATACATCCCATCAACAGAACCAAGAACAGAAAATCATATGATCACTTCAATAGATGCTAAACATTTGATAAATTTCAACATTGCCTTATGAATAAAAATTGTCAACAAACTAGGTATAGAAAAAACATACCTCAGAATAATAAAGACCACATGTGACAAACCCACAGCTAACATAGTACCAAAAAGGGGAAAATGGAAAGCCTTTCTTCTAAGATCTGGAGCGAGATAAGCATGCCCACTTGCACCACTTTTTGTCAACATAATACTCGAAGTCCTGACCACAGCAATTAGGAAATAGAAAGAAATAAAGGGCATCCTAACTAGAAAGAAGGAAGTCAAATTAATATCGTTAAAATGACAATACTAACCAAAACAACTTACAGAGTCAATGCAATCCCTATCAAAATACTAATGATATGCTTCATAGAAATAGAAAAAACAAAAACAATTCTAAAAATTATATGGAACCACAAAAGACCCTGGATAGCCAAAGCAATCTTGAGCAAAAACAGTAAGCTGGAGGCATCATACTACTTGGTTTCAAAATATATGACCAAGCTATAGTAACCAAATCAACCTGGTACTGGCATAAAAAGAGACACACAGACCAGACCAATGGAATAGAATAGAAAACCCAGATAAAATCCTTACATTTATAGCCAGCTCACTTTCAACAATGATGCCAAGAACATACAATAGGGCAAAGGACAGTTTATTCAATAAATGGTGCTGGGAAATCTGGCTAACCATATACAGAAGAGTAAGACTAACTCCTAGCTCTCAGCATATACAAAAATCAAATCAAAATGGGTTGAAGACTTACATTTAAGACCCAAAACTATGAAACTACTAGAAGAAAACATTGAAGAAATGCTCCAGTGCATTAGTGTGGGCAGATATTTTTGGGGTAAGACCTCAAAAGCACAGACAATTAACCAAAGCAAAAATAGACAAATGGGATTATGTCAAGCCGGAAAGCTTCTGCACAGCAAAGCAATCAATCAACAAAGTGAAGAGACAGTCCACAGGAGGGAGAAAATATTTGCAAACTGCTCATGTGACAAGAGATTAATAACCAGAATATATATATATTTATATATATA
>NW_016805421.1:1253985-1272463 GCF_001698545.2 Rhinopithecus bieti
TAGTTATATAAAACATATATAAATATGTAAGCTTATATGTTGTATCGTTTGCAAGTACGGAGAGAAGTAAAAACAAGATTTTAAAGTTTTGGGGGTTTAGCTATGATGACAATTGTCAAACAGAATTTAGAAAGGTTTGAGTAGCTCAGTGAAAGAAATGAATTTATTTAACACTGAAAAATTTGAGATAGACTTATGCTTGATATATGCTTATGGTCCTAAACTAAGATGGGGAGGAAGCCAGAAATACAATAAATTATAAGCTACTTTTAGAAGTAAAACCGGTACATTTTTGTCCTAGAGTTGGCCATCTGATTAAGATGTAAGTCCTGTAAAATGAATGAACAAAGGGGAACACTTCTAATACAATAGGGTATGTTGTGGATTGTAAGAAACAGGAGAATACAGGCCTTTCCTAAAGGGGCAGTTGCTGCTTGGCTGCAGTCATTTATTGCCATCCAATAAATCAGGCTTGGATATTCTACTTTTGTAAGACAGAAATCTAGAGTTTTACATAATCTTCCAGATTTTTAAATCATTATGCAGGCCAAGCAAATATGTCTGCATGTTGGATTTGTCTAGTGGACAGCCAGTTTCCAACTTTTGATCTAGTTCAAGATCTTTATTTTACTAAAACTGTGAGAAATACAGTGACGTGTTCCCAGCCACCGAACTCATCAGTGACAGAGCTGGGACAAGAACCCTGCCCCCTCACTTTCAGTTATCTTTCTACTGCACCAATCTGAACTGTTTTTTGGTAGAGCCTAGAACATCACGTGAAACTGTTTGGTGGAAAGGAATAATCAAGGAACTTAGACATATTATGTTTGTGGTTAATTTCAAAAATGCCTAGCACAGAGTTCAGCTTTCAGAAGGTATCAATCAATGTTAGCTCGATCTCGATCAGAATTGTGAAAATCATATAAGGCAATGAAGAAACTAGAAGGAAAGGTAAAGAGGAAAAAGAGTCATTATCAAGCCTTGGGGAGCCACATAATTAACAGTGGCAGCAAGATAATGAATTAGCAAAGACAGCATCCAAGGAGCAGTCAGAAGCAGCCAGGATTGCTTTGTGAATCTCTCCTTTACCTTTGCCCTAATTACAGCTCTAGGCTGTAAATGTTTTAATTTGAAGATAATTTCCAGCCCTTTAATAAACTTTTTTTTTTCTAATTATACTGCTGCCTTAAACTTATAACCTTATAAGAAAGTGTGGTCTTCAGAGAATTTTTTCTTCTTCCTTTAATAAAAATTAGATAGATTGATTAATTTTGACATAAATTTCTAAAACTGTTCAGTTATATCTTGAGATTATCCCACGGTTAGTGGTTAAGTGTCTCCATTATAAGTAATTATTGTCATTAAAAATAGTTTAACAAGAAGAAATGTCCTTTGAAAATCCCCTTTTTGGTATGCTTGTGGCCCTGTATGTCACAAAAACTCGCTGCATTATCCCAGTATCATAGATCACAGGGTAATTTTCGAAGTGACCAATTCTGTTCTTTCTGTTTTAAAGAGATTAGGCTTTTACTACCGTCTCTCATGTAAGTTTTAGTGTGCATAGTGAAATGCGTTTCTGAGACACTGTTTAAAGTTCTGCCTGGCAATGTAAAATTTTGATTTAATGCTGATGTTAAAATTTTGACTAGTGAACACAGTGGAAGGACCTTAGGGATCGGGTGGATTCCTTAGGTAATTTGTCTCGGAACTCACTGCTTTTGCAGTGGATTTTGCTTACAGTAGTAACAACCTATAATTATGATTTGTTCTCCTGGTAATTATCTCAGCAGAACTGAAATACCTGCAAAGTCAATGATGCTAGGTGAAGGTCACCAACTGGTCATTCCTAAATATTTGATTGGATTTCTCTTTATATAAAACAGTCCCACTGAATGCTGAAGAGAACTAGAATATAGTCCTTAGAAAAAGGAAAAAATAGTCTATCTTTTATCTGTTTAATCATGCCCTTATGCCTTTTTTCTTTTCTTTTTAGTTCCAAGGCATGAAGATAGTACCTATACATCTCAACAAGAACATAGATGGTTCTCTGCTATCAGCTGAAGCTACTGTGACCACAAAACTGAAAATCCCCATTCTGTATCTTTGTCAATAAACAATGTCCATCAGAGCAGGCCCAGTATCTTATCTCCTTATCCAGACAGTGCTTCTCAGTAAGTACATAGAGCCTGATTTTAATGTCTTCACTCAGCCCTGGTTTCCACCATTTTCAGTGGAAGAAAAATTCTTATGAAAGGTTAATTAATGATGTGCAAATGGCTAATATTCTTGCAATTTGCATTGGTTGTCTTTTGGAATCTGTTGAGATTATTTTGGGTAGACTGAACATAGCTCTGTACTGCAAGTCGGGGACAGAGGAGAGAAATGTATGACCCCACTACCTAGATTTGAGTTTCTGGCATTGCAGGGGCAAATATTCTGAAGATCAAAGATATCTTTGATCACAGATTTTTGAAAACAAGTCCAAAACTATCAGAGTGGACCAACTCCCACCCCCCCTGCCCTGCCAAACAAAAACAAAATCATTTTCTCTCTCCTCTGGGTCCTAAGAAATGAGATATCTATTTAGGATGCTGCAGGAAATATTCCAGGTTCTCACCATTTTGGGGGTCACATTCCCATTTGATAATCTGATAAAAATTATGAAAATTTTCATCAGAAGAAATATCCATAAAAACACATACACAGAATTCTGAAAACATGTGGGTTTTCTTACAAAAATATGAGTGTTCCCTAAATATTATCTAGACTGTTTAGGGGTTCTGGACTCAGGTGAAGAATCCCTGGGACTCCGAGGATAATTATGGAAATTTGCCTTGGACTTCTACGTAATTCATGTTCCCCAACTATACCTACCTAATCTTATAGGTGGATGTTAACAATATTAATGGTAATAACCTGTACTGTGTGGCTTTTGTGTCATTCTGCCAATTCAGGAGTTCTATCTGCTGTGAAGTCCTTTCTCTTATCCAACTAGTTATATCTAAAGTCCTCAACACGTTTCAGTTGTGTTTATGAACAAGCCCAGACAGTGGTCACATAGTGACCTCTGGGTACTGATGCCCCCTCTGCTGGATATCTCTAATTCCCCTGTGTACTGCCAACTCTGTCAGGAATCCATACCCAGCTTGCACATCTTTGCCACTTCTGCTGGGGCCCATGGTGCTCTCCTTTTGCTGATGTACTGGAGTTTTTGGGGCCAAGGCTGTTTTTCCATAATTTCAATAATTCCAGGAACAACTGGAGAAAATGCTTTTCTCCTCTTTGTGGAACTGTTGTCACACAGAAATAATTAAACTTATTTACCTTTATATAAAACAAATCATCTAATAAAAACTTAGTTTCTTATGAATTCTGATTTGAATGCTTTTAGCAAGACAGGACTTTTGACTTTTATTTCCAATTTCTCCCTCCTTGCCATAGAGCCTTGCTGCTGGACTGAAAGGCAAACCCAAGGGACCTCAGATTGCATTCAGAATCCTCAGTCTTCTCCCATGGCTGAAGTTTGTCTCTGGCCCAGTGGTGTTTGCCTGACTCACACTCCCTTTGGGAGCTCCTCATGCAAATACTGTTCCAGAAATCTGCACATCAATTTATTGAGACACTCAGAATTGCTGCTCATCAAGGAACGAACTCGACATAGGTTTAGATTAGGAAACTCAGAAACATCAATTCTTAAGCATAATTAGACAACAGTGCAACCTTTGGAGCTTAGGCATGGTATTTTGAGAGGACCTTTTGCAGAGCTCTTCCAGATCTCTGTGGTGTCCCTCCAAAGACAAACTTTATAATTCTACTCTGTCCCACATCCAAGCCAGCACGGTACTGAAAAATGGCATTAACAAAACTCTAGGCTCTTACTGGAAACAAGCACCTTCTTTATTGTAAATAACTCCATACAGACCTGTAATAAGTTAGAATCAGAATGATCTTTCTGTCATGATTCCATTTTTTATACAACTCATGTGCCTCAAACTCCACAGGAGTCAATAAATTATGACTCTGAAATAATACTGAATTTCAAAGCTTAGTATGCAGTGTATGGAAAAAATGCCCCCCCCCCCCATTTTCTTGCTGTCATTTGAAGGCACAGTAGCAGATGCATCACAACATTGGAGACGTATTCTGAAAACGCCAATATCTCCATCAGTTATAGATTTGTCATAATTAATGCTGACAGCTGCTGCTGCACCATTGTATTCTTCACTCACACCATTAGTCCTCTCTTTGACATGCTAGACTGTGTTCAGCAACCTCGGTGTGGCTCTCTCCCCATGGTTCTATATGCCCTCTCCTTCAACTTTCTCCCAGATCCACTAACTAGTCCTCAGACCAAGCAGGGAATTTCCAAACCACTCCCTTTGTCTCATGAACTTTCTTTCTCTTTGCTTCTTCTCCCCCTCCATGTCAATTGCATTTTCTCTCATAAACAGTCATGATAATGTTGAAGATATAAAACATTTTGAGGACATCTTAGAATACAAATTTTTGGGGTCCACTTGGATGCAAAAATGAAATGAAAACGATTCCTTTCCCGCAGTTGATATAACTTTCTCATGAGGCTTGTCCCCTTCAGGTGTATATGTAGGGTGGGGTCAATGTTGGAAGAGTGGAATTCTGGAGTGCCAAAAAATTATTTGTCTCCTTAATGATCTCTTTTGCATGTCATTATCTTTCAGGTAAAAGCTCCATTTTCAGATTTTTGCTCCCTCCCCCAGCTCCTTTCTAAGATGACATGATGCTATATCTAGGAGGACGGTCTTATGTCATTTTGTATCATTGGGATAGGGGACTGCACTGTCTGCCAGGTATCCTCTGGGTCCTCCCTGTTCTGATTGGCCTGTTGTACACTGAAGTGCCTCTCATGCCACCTGCAGTTCTAGAAATACGTGTTGTCACTGATTGTTGAAATCTGTGATCTGGTCATTTTCTGTTGATTAAGAAATCTCCACCTACTTCAGCAAGTTCCGACTCCATGTCTCTGCCAATCCAGCAGGTCTCTGACTGCCTGGGCTGTCCGCCAGGCATGCAGAACTCCATGATCCCTTGAAGCCATGTGAAGGTGGAGGAAAGCCAGGAGCAGAACTTCAGGCTCATCTATTTTGTCACCTCTGTCTGCCAGGGCACTTTACTCCTGTGCCATATGGGATGTGGCACGAGTCACATGCCAGGCTGCTCCTAGAAGCTTGCAGGTTTTCTTGGGCCTCCCAAAGGAGGCCAACCACTGCCCGAGTGTCCTTGTGTTCCCCCCACCCCGCCATCACCTCTGTCTTCTGGGGTTTTCACCTTCAGTTGGGAAGTAGGTCACATGCCTCTGGCTGTGACTTCCTGCTTGGCTTCTCCCTCCCTGTTTTCTTCCTGCCATAGAGGGTTTCTTTTATTTTCTCTCCCAGTCTGGAAGGAATTTTCTCTGGGGTGATAATGGCAGAGAGGCTTCCAGATATCATGATTCAAGGTGGTAGAGAACGGGGAGAGACAAAGAAAAGCCCTATTATTTAATTTTTTTTCAAAATAGCACCCCTGAAAATAAAATTATATACCTGAAACTAGTGTTCCCTAAACCACTTATCATCCTTGAAGGAAAATTGGTATCATATGAATAGTAATAAGTTCTCTTGTTCTGGCTCTCATCTTCGTCTTCGATTTGGGGCCTCTAACTGCACTCAGAGTTTTCTGCATTTATTTCTATGATTCTTCCTCACACATCCCTCTAAACAATGTGAGCATGTGGCCAATCCACCTCCTTATCTTTTGCTACCTAGAAAGCCCTGTACGACCTTTCATGGGGGCACAGGTGATTTGGGTGATGATGCTCTTGTCAAGGACACTGCCTCCAGTCACTTGAGAAAAGACTGCCCGGTCTGGCATGGTGGCTCACGCCTGTAATCCCAGCACTTTGGGAAGCCAAGGCAGGCAGATCAACTGAGGTCAGGAGTTTAAGACCATCCTGGCCAACATGGTGAAACCCTGTCTCTACTAAAAGTGCACAAATTAGCTGGGCATGGTGGCGGGTGCCTGTAATCCCAGCTACTCAGGAGGCTGAGGCAGGAGGATGGCTTGAACCCAGGAGAAGGAGGTTGCATGCCACTGCACTCCAGCTTAGGCGACAGAGCGAGACTCTGTCTTTTAAAAAAAAAAGAAAGAAAGAAAGAGAAAAAGAGAACAGGCCGCCCTCTGCTGCTCTGGAAATGCTTGGCACTGGGACACTGGGGAACCTGACTGCTGTAGTTGTGCTGCCACTGCTAAGGGGAGGGCCATGCCTTCTCTCGTGGCTGCTTCTTGGCTGTCATGGCTGCACTGACGACGTGCAGGGCCCTGCCCACACTGGGCTATCAGGAAGTGGCAAGGAGGTCTTTCTCCCTAGTGTACTAATCATACTTCTTATAAAGTCTCTTGGGAATTTTTGAGTGTAAAAAGCTTATTTTGTATTAACTTGCCACTCTTTGAGTTCAATTTCGGGCTACAGTAGAGAGTTCAATTTCGGGCTACAGTAGAGGGTTCAATTTCGGGCTACAGTAGAGGGCAAACACGATTTTGTTACACTAAAATTGTAAGCTTGTTGTTCCTCTTTCAGTGACTGGGGTGTTGCTATTGGGTTAAGCCTGTGATCCATGCTTTCTCTTCCAGGATGCACTTTTGTGTGTGTTTGGTCTTGGCAGTGCCCTTTATTCCTTATGCAAATGTGTAATTTGCAGGCCCTTCCAGCCAACTTTTCAGACACTATCACAGTGATGGTAAAATTTATGCTTAATGTGAGGCTCCTACTTCTACATATAATTTAAATAATTTAACGATTTACAGTTTTTTATTTAATTCTGTAAATGAACCAAGTAATGTCTTGTAAATCTTCTGGTCTCTTGTTTCTTGGGTTGCCAAATGGTTTTCTACAAATTATAGAAACAGTTGAAATGTTTGAACCCTTTTATTGCTCCCCATTCAATAACAATGGAAGTGGTTGGATGTAAATAATATCTTCTGTGAAAGAGTCTCTTTTCGGTAAATGCTTGTCTTTCAGATTTTAACCCTACTTTGTATGACTTTTGTATGACTTTTCAAAAAGTTTTGTGCTTTCAAACGAGAGAAATGTGAGTTAAATATAGTGAGATTCATTGAAGTACCCTCCTTCCTATTTAGGATCCTAAATGATCCCTTGAGAGATTGTGCCATCTATCCTGGTTGACTTGCACAGAGCCATTCTCAGCTAATGTGTGCGCTCCTGGCCATAAAAGCAGAAACAAGTAAGAGTCAAGTATTCCTTTAGCAAAATGATGCCTGTTATTTCTCAAGGTTCTAAAGAAGTTACTTTAAAATTATCTAGATATGAGGAGCATATTGTCTCCATGTGAGACTAGTACATTGAGCATCCCTAGAATAATTAATTAACTAATTAACAATTAATGAATTTCTACTTGGATAAGATATGCTTGCCCTTAGGGAAAAAATAAGAAAAGCAAGGACTATTTATTTAGAGCTTTCTATAACAAGGGAGTCACCCAACATCACTTGCATTTTGGCAGAGAAACAAAAGGCAGCAGAGGAGTGGGGAAGTTTTATAGTAGAACGAAAAAGAGAAGGCTTCAGATACTCCCTGACTGAAGGTTGTTGAGAGGGAAGCTATAGGCAGCTAACTAGAAGTGGAGATCCTATGTGATTGGCTGGGGGTGCCTATTCGGCTTGTTCTAGTTGATTCTAAGTTGGAAGCAAGAACAAAAATTAGGAAAGCAGTCAGTTTTTAATCAAGTTCTGGGCTATTACTGGGGTTATGGTTTGGCTTCCTGAATTGGCTGCTAGAGATAGTGGTTTGATTTTCTACAAGTCTGACTTATAGTTGGTTTACTTCCTGGCTGGTTACTATAGATACTGGGTGAGTTTCCTGAGCTGATTTTTGCAGACTGCAGGTCAGTATTCTATTTTATATGCGGTCTGGCCATTTTTGTTTTTGTATTCAGTTTCTATTCCATTAGTGGGCATCGAACAAAATCAGACTACATAGTGATTCCTTTTACACATTTACAGTACCAGGGCTCATCCATCTTCTTTGGAGCCAGCAAAAGCTTCAAGCAGAATAAAATCTACATGAATTTCCAGTGAGGTTGAAACCATCAGAATTTGCAGGAAACAATTAGGAACAGAGTCCTGATATTACTCAAATGAAGCGGAGTGGGGTTTCCTGGAGGAAGGAGGTAGAATGCTTGTCAGGAGACAGTTGCTCACAGACAGGCTGAGAGAAGATGATGTGGAAGAGGTGGGGGGATGAGGGAGTCAGTGAGGGAAGAAGCATACACAGGGGGAACTCTCTGAAGTCTTAAATCCTAACCGCCTGGATCCTCCTTGAGTTGCTGTGAGAAAATGGGATAGGAATAGAGCTGCAGCTCCCAATCTTCTCCCTCTTAATTGCTTTGTGCTAGTTTAATGCCTCAGTACAAGAACTGATCATCCCCACATTTCAGCGTGGGTTCTAAGAGGATGGCTACAGTGATGCTCTAGAAGAAAAATGTCCTGACCAGCTGGTTGATCCTGGATGAGGAAGGATTGAGGGCTTTCCTTAGTTCTTCAACTAATGAAGACTATTAGATGGAAAAGTCTACAGCAAAGCAGGCATCTTGCTGAGCAGGAGACAGGCTCCTTGGCAAAGCAAGGAGAAACCAGACCGTGTGGGCAATATTAAGACCACACTCTAAAACAGGCCAAACCAATAAATACATTAACAACCCAAATTAAAGCTAATCTAAAGATCAAACTTTCCCCATATTGTGACTCAGCACTTACTGGAGCATAGATTACCCACATACATTAATGATTTCTCAACGCTAACTTTGATAGTGGAGTTGAAACAGAACACTGAGCCAGATTTATTAACTTTTGATGGTGTGTTAGGCCATTCTTGCATTGCTATCAATACCCGAGACTGGGTAATTTATAAAGGAAAGAAGTTTAATTGGCTCACAGTTCTACAGGCTTTACAGGAAGCTTAGTTGGCATCAGCTTGGCTTCTGGGGAGGCTTCGGCAAGCTTCCAGTCATGGCAGAAGGTGAAGGGTGAGCAAGCACTTCACGTGGCCAGAGCAGTGCAAGAGAGAGGGGGAAGAAGTGCTACACACGTTTAAATGACAGATCTCCAGAGAACTCACTCACTTTTGCACCAAGCCATGAGGGATCCGCCCCCATGATCCAAATACCTCTTACCTGGCCCCACCTCCAGCTTTGAGGATTACAATTCATTTGGGCGGGGACAAACATCCAAACTGTGTCACAAGGGTAGGTTTTCTTTGTTGAATATAGTTTCTACTGATAGAAAAATATCTTTCTGTGGCCAGGTGTGATGGCTCATGCCTGTAATCCCAGTACTTTGGGAGGCCAAGGTGGGTGGATCAACTGAGGTCAGGAGTTTGAGACCAGCTTGGCCAACATGGTGAAACCCCATCTCTACTAAAAATACAAAAATTAGCCAGGCGTGTTGGCAGGTGCCTGTAATCCTAGCTACTTGGGAGGCTGAGGCAGGAGAATAGCTTGAACCCAGAAGGCAGAGGTTGCAGTGAGCCAAGATTGCACCACTGCACTCCAGCCTGGGTGACAAGAGCAAAACTCTGTATGAAAAAAAAAAAAAAAAAAAAAAGGAAAAAAAGACGAAAAGAACAATATCTTTCCCTAAGTAGAGTGGCCCTAATATCTAAAGCACTAAACTTCTCACAAATAGATTTTGTAGTATGATCTTTTTCATGGTGAAAATATTTATTTGATTTACTTAATCAGAAGATTTCTTGGGATTAGTCAAACTTTTTTAGAGTTTGATACAGTGAATTATTGAAAGACCCCAGTTATTTAGATATTTAAGGGCTCATGTTTATACTTTCAGTTCTTCTGAAATATGGTTGTGAATGTATATAGTCCTATTGTGATACGACTATAGCTTTTCTACCAAAAAAGGTCATACTATTTTATAGCTTAAGGAGTTTTCATACTAGATTAAATAAAGTTTAATTCAGATGACAAAGTTGAGAGTGAGGACAATGCTATTTGAATAGCACTTTTAAAAACGGAACTATTCCGTACATACGTTTGGAATACATATCTGGGAGTCATCAGCACAAGTTACCATAAATACCACACAAATAATTGGGGACCAAGATACCAGGAATTGTGATTAAGGCAGGACTTATAGCTCTAAAGAATTTCAACAGGCAAGGAGAAGACAAAACCCCAGGACTAGTGACCTGGCTTAAGTGACTGAAATCTAAGATGAAAGGCAAGAGTCTTCTTACTTAAATCTGCACATAAGGTCAAAACAGTATGGACAATATATCTGAGATGAAGTGTTGAACCACAAAATTTTTAGCCTGGGGTTCTTTAAACTCTATCGTTTTAAAAATAGTATTGTATCAAGAGGACAGGATGAAACATGCAGATGAGCACAGTGACCCCTATTTCAAAGCCTAGGGAATATCAGGGCATAAAGCAAAGCAAACTTCAGAGAAGATGGGAGAATGTGAGGAGACCAGGATGCGTAGAGGTGTAGCTAAGATGGATTAACTGCCCAAAACCATGGTAATTGTCAGTCAGAATTAATCAGAGGACCTTATTTTGAGTAAAACATTCTAGTTCCTCTAGAAGCACAGTATTGTTATTTTCCCCTTATGTATGGAATGTCTGTGTTCACTATTTTTAAATTAATACGTTGCATTACCATGCTATGGCATGACTGGCTCAAGCATTTTCTCCCACTCTCTAGACCTGCGCTATCTGCTACGGTAGTGATTGATTGGTTGTATGGCTGTGAGCTTGTGCCTTACTAGATTACCAAACAACACAGGTAGTTGTACGCAGCCAGTGAGTGAGCATGTCAGCACTGCTCTGAGTTCATGTGATTGTTACCACTAGGTAGGTCAGGACACACTGTTCTCCCCTCTCATGTCCAATTCCATCAGCTGGCTCTCTGATGATTTCAAAATCACCATTTCCCTACCCAAACACATCTTTTCCTTCACTGCCCATCTAATTTTTCAAACTCTGATGTGATAAGCTTAAGAGGTTGATTGATCTTTATTTCTAATTCTTTTTGCATCTATTTCCTAATGTATTAATTCTCGGTCACTTATTATGTTTTTTATATTTGTCCTTTGCAATATTCTAATTGTCTCTACTCTGGTAGCTAGTTATGTTACATTAAGATCATTACAGTGGTCTCCTGGTAGGTCCTGCTGCTGGCAGTATCTCGCTAAAATAACTTTTATTAGGACAATTTTCTGCTTAAGGTCCAGAATGCTTATGGGTTAAATCAGTTGAAAGCTGTATTCTTGATCTCTCACCAATGAGCCCCACTGTTGAGCTTGCTTTGTTTCCCTGCCCCCTCCATTCTGACCCCTGCACCTGGATAAAACTTTTCCTGACTCCATGCCCCGTAGCCTGAGATGTTCTCCCATCTGCTCTGCTATTCTAATCCCATCAGCCAGGCACAGCCCAACCCAATGCTCATCTTTACCAAGAACTCTTTCCGGTCAAAGTCGAGTCCACAGAAGACTCTTCCCTACTCCAAGTTTTTATTTCACCATAAAACCAGCATTGTCACAGAGCTCCACCAATTGGAGAAATACTTTTATATATATGGTCCACCCTACCACCTAGTATTACTAGAATGCCTTCAATCGATTTCTTAAGTGTCTATTTGTCCTATCTCCACAAATAATGGTCAAACTTTTTTTCTATTTATTAATTTTATCTGAATTGCAGAGACTTTTTTCCTACACTTTGGGTTGAAATGAGTGGTCAGTGCAGGACTAAGCACAGATTAGATTTTTATTTAATATTTAAGGGACAATGAATTCTCCATCTGGAGATAAGGGATTCAGTTGGTGACAAATGATAATAAAACAGTTTTATATAATGACAGAAATAAATTAAGCTAAATGATTATACTTGAATCAAATCACTGAAACTCAGGAAAAAATATAAACTGTAGTAAATCAACAGTGACGAAATACAACATATGTCATCTACTTCATGAATTAGAAAATGAATCAGTTGGATTATTTTGGTTTGTTTTCAGAATATATGACAAGCAGTAATTTTCTATTTGTGAGAGATATTCAATTCTGAACTTTCTGATTTATTTGTCCTACACTCATAAAAATATGCTTATTGGCTTGGTTAAAAAATATTAAAGAAGCTTTTAGTCAAAAAAGGGTTCTTGATAAGACTTTAACACATAAACATATGAAACCATTTATAGATTTTTAAAAAGCAGCCTTGTGGAAGTCAAAAAGTTGTTCAAATGGGAAGGTCTATAATTCAGTATTTCTAAAAGTACGTTAGGCTCCTCCACATTACAAGGAACAAAACATTTTCAGGTATTTCATTTAGTGGTGTTCTCTGGGAAGGATAGATACAGAAGTAAAGGAGGCAATGAATTGTTTCTACGAGTGAAGATAGGCCCAAAGGAGAACTGGGGTATTATGCAGTGTCCAGCAACTATAGTCATCCTTGCCAATGCTACAGTATCTCTGCTACTTCTGCCTGCCAGTCACTACTGAACAGTCTCTCTCAACTCTCCTCTCTAACTTACGGATTCTACTTACTGATAAGTTCTGCTACTGATTTGTCTCTATTGCTTCCTGGCTTCTGTCTACTCTGTTCTTCCTGTATCTCTCCTCTTTCATCTATCCTGGCTGTTTTTGAAGTTGTATTGAAATTATCTAAGAAAAATCTAACTGACTCTATATTTTATTACCCACTTTTTGTGCTTAGGCCCTTTGTAGCTCAGTACGATTTGAGTGCCATCCTTGGTCTAATTAGCTATGGCCAGAGTGTTAGCGGTCATGATATTCAAAGTAGGTCCTGACCAGGTTGCATTTTATTGGTAAATTTATCCCAGGATGGATTTTTTTTTACTACTGGCTTTGCAGGATCTGGAACTTTGTCTTACCAGAGTGGATAGATGTGGGGATATTGCAACTTCATGCTGAGAAACAAGACTGATCTAAAAGTCAGAATATCAAGTTATAATTTAAAATAAGAAAGGTAGCTATCTTACAAATCAGATATTTATGACTGCCTGTCAAATTCATTTTTCCATCCTGTAGGCAGAGCTGGACAATGGGCAGATTAGTTAGACAACTGGCCGGACTACCAAGCTATGAGGTGGCCTAAATAGCTTTGGAATAAACTGGAAGTGTGGTCCGTCTTAGACAGCACAGCTTTCTGTACATGACCCCTTATGTAAGCGGCCAAGTGGAAATTGGCTCCACTTCTGATTCAATAGGCTGGTGCTTAGTAGAGATTTATTGAATGTGAAAGTTCTCTCTCTACTGAACCTTTTGGTGAAAATAAAAATCAGTTCTTCAGAAAACCTAATACCACATGTTCTCACTTGTAAGTGGGAGCTAAATGATGAGAACACATGACATAGAATGGAACAACAGACACTGAGACCTGTCAGAGGGTGGAGGATAGAGGGCAGGAGGAGGGACAGAATCAGAAAAAATAACTAATGTGTACTAGGTTTAATACCTGGGTGATGAGATAATTGGTACAGCAAACCCCCGTGACACAAATTTACCTATGTGACAAACCTGTACATGTACCCCTGAACTTAAAATAAAAGTAAAAAAAAAAATCAGTTCTTGCCAGCACCAATCTATTTCATTTGAGTTCTTTTTTTTTTTAACTTTTATTTTAGGGTTTGAGGGTGCATGCGAAGGTTTGTTACATAGGCAAATACGTGTCACGGGGGTTTGTGGTACTGACTGCTTCATTGTTCAGGTATGAAACCCAATACCCAATAGTTATCTTTTCTCCCTCTCCCTCCTCCCACCCTCCCCCCTCAAATAAACATGTATGTTGCATTGTGGACTTACTCTGAGACCTCCTAATCACTCTCTCTCTCTCTCTTTTTTTTTTTTTTTTTTTTTTTTGAGACAGAATCTTGCTTTGTCGCCCTGGCTGGAGTGCAGTAGTGCAATCTCGGCTCGCTGCAAGCTCCGCCTCCCAGGTTCACGCCATTCTTCTGCCTCAGCCTCCCAAGTAGCTGGGACTATAGGCGGCCGCCACCACGCCCGGCTAATATTTTGTATTTTTTAGTAGAGACGGGGTTTCACTGTGTTGTCCAGGATGGTCTCGATCTCCTGACCTTGTGATCCGCCTGCCTCAGTCTCCCAAAGTGCTGGGATTACAGGCGTGAGCCACCGCGCCCGGCCGAGACCTCCTAATCTCTTAAGGCATGTGGAGGTAACCATTTACTTCTGCCCCTTCACCTTTCTCTTATCCTTTTTCTTTCCTCTATCGCAGGCCTCCTGGCTTAAGATATGTTAATACCATAATTCAGATAAAATGAAGCTTTCTTAAAGTCTGCTGTAGGGTGGCAATGGTGGATGGTGGCACATTCAATATCAATGTCTTCCTGAAATGCTTGACATTAATTTAATAGCACCATTAATTTAATGTTAATCTGATTTGAGGCATAAATTTACGATTTTGATTCTCTCACAATACCTTAAATCATCATGCATTTCTGGCCTAGAATCCTTTCTGACATTTTAAGAGGATTTGATATATTTCTGATTTGATGATTCAGTATTAACATGGTGCTAAAAGCGATGTTCAAATATGAGACCCTGTGTTGATTTCAAGGACTACTTTTTGGATAAACAAACTATTTCTCACTTCTTCATGATAACCCTAATCTGTCTCTCACTAACTTGAGGCCTGGATGGAGTCTTAGTGCTAGGATCCAGCATTCTGTCCAACACATTGCTGGTACTTAACTGCAGAGTAGAGCCGGAACTGGGTGGGTTGAGGTTGGTGTGGACATGGCTGGTATTCAGCTGAAGTTTATTGAATGTGAAAGTTCTCTGTTTTCAGTATATACTGGCAATTTTCTATAATTGCCTGTAAATGCAGATTACAGATATGTTTAAGGAGTTAGTGAATTCAACAGAGGAGTTAGCACATAAATCCTTAATGTGTGGAACTAACACTGTCACTGTGAGAAGCACATCTTTCTTTTTTTTTGTTAAGGATATGATTTCAATATTGATTCAGTTTCATATCTGAGAGTAAATTGACAAAGTATCAGCCTACATTACAAGACAACGTTATAATGTAATCTTTCATTATTTAGATTTGAACTTTTGTCAAAAAACATGAAATGATTTCCAGGCCAGCTAAGGCCATGCTGTGTCTGCTTACTGTGGTTGAACAAAAGCAAAAGCAAAAACACAACAAAAAATAAACAATACTCCTTTTTACATATTTGCTTTATGTGTGTGTCAATGACTTATCCCAATTTGAGATTATCTTTAATTTCTAAGAGATGATAATCTTTGCTTCTTGTGAGAGAACTGCATCTCGATATCTTTGTATGAAGTCAAATGTATGTGTGTGTGTGTGTGTGTGTGTGTGTGTGTATATTTTTTCCCCCTGTTTAGCCATCACAGAGTAAGGCAATTGCTCTCTTTCTAAGAGCCATTATCTACTATTAGCTGCAGTGCAAAGTGTGCTCTTCTATATTATCTGGTACACTAATTAAATTGAATGGGGTAGTGAGAACCTATTCACAGTGTTGGAGCTAATGACCCAGTGAATTAGTAGTGATAGGGAAGACACATTCAAAGATAAATGTCTTGTTTTAATTGCACTATTGTAGCATTTGAATAAAGAGAGTGACATTTCTTTCGAATTGTCTGTAAGTAAAGTCTGTCATTATATAAATGGTAACGTGTCATCTATGTCCTCAGACTAACTAAAGTTTAGTAAACACTTTTCCTTTGTTGATGATATCCATTTGGGGACTATAAAATCAGTGCTGCTAATGTAATTCTGAATTAGTATTGATACTGATTACAGTTATTATACCACTGAAAAATTAGGCAATATGGAAGCCTTAGAATTGCGTTAGAAAAGATAGTCTATACAAACTTTTTAAAAAGTAGCAGTACCAGTTAACAACTCCAATCTGCACTCAAGAGCTCATGACAAAATACACATACAAATGACTTACCATTCAAGAATGTGAGTTCCCCAAGACGGGGGTTTTGTTTGCTTTGTTTACAGCTGTATCTTCAGCACCTAAAAGAATGGCTGGCCTATAACATTTCTTAATAAACATTTGTTGAGTGAATAGAAGTCATAAACATTATCCTATGACCCATTTCTCATGAGTACTTAAAGTTTATTTCCAATCTACTTACTGGCTTAGTTCATTAGGATAGGGCTTAAAATGTAATTTTAAAATCCTGCCTCCATCCATTCCATGGTCCTCGTGCCTCTTCTCAAATATTAAGCAGTATTAGTTTTCTGTTACGAATTTGAGAACTTAGGTTCTAAGAAGTTAGGAAGGCCGGGTGCTGTGGCTCATACCTGTAATCCCAGCACTTTGGGAGGCTGAGGCAGGTGGATCACAAGGTCAGGAGTTCAAGACCAGCCTGGCTAATATGGTGAAACTCTGTCTCTACTGAAAATACAAAAAATTAGCTGGGCATGGTGGCAGGGACCTGTAGTCCCAGCTACTTGGGAGGCTGAGGCAGGAGAATCACTTGAACCCAGGAGGTGGAGGTTTCAGTGAGCCGAGATTGTGCCCCTGCACTCCAGCCTGGGTGACAGAGTGAGACACCATCTCAAAAGAAAAAAAAAAAATGAAGTTACAAAATGTGGCCCCCATCATATGCCTGTGAAATCACATAGCTATCCTGTGGTCCTCTCATAACTTTCAGATGTTGCCACTGTGCACACCATCCCTGACCCACATCGAAGAGAACTAAGCACTGTCTTGGCTCTATTTGTGTAAGAAATAGAATCAGAATATTACACCAGTAACACAGGAAATGAGTAAGTCTACTAGAACTGCAAGCTAGGTTAGTATTATTGAAATTTTATAAAATAAAGAAACAGAGGTAATTTGCAATAAGTAGTAGAGTACCAGGGCATCGTGAAAAGAGACTTTAAATGCCAATGTCTAGAGCACCCTTCATCGATAGAATTATTTTAATGATGATGATGTCAATCTGCTAGCAAAAACGCTAGCCTTGATGGAGAGGAATTCCTTTTGTCTGAATTGATTTGAGACCCTAGCTTTGCTAGGTTTTGTTGCAGTAAGAGATCACTACAAATCTCTTAATAATGATTTCAATAATGCTAATGTGGCACATGGGCTGGTTGTATCTCAGTTACACATCAGCTAAAGGACTGATGCCTACCTGGAAACTTCTATTCTCCTGGCAGAAGGAAAAAGACCTAACAGAAACACCCAGTGGTTCTTAAAACTTCTACTAGCATATAATGCACATCACTTCCATTCCCATTGTATTAGCCAGAGCAAATCAGGCATTCAGACTCAACTCCTGTGGAGCAGTGAGGTATATTCATTCCCACAGGTATTAAAAGTCAAATCGCAATAGAAGGTGAGGTAGGATTGATATTATGGAAAGAAGGTGAGCGAATTATTAAAAACATAACACATTCTACTACTCCATCTGCATTTGTTTCCTAAGGCTGCCTAACAAAATGCCACAAGCTGGGTGGCTTAAAACAAAAGAAGTTTATTCTATTACTGTTCTGGAGGCCAAAAGTCAGAAATGAGAGTGTTAACAGGGTTCTGTTACCTCTAAGACTATGGGTAAAATTCTTCCTTACCTTTTGGTGGTAGCCATCAATCTTTAGCATTTTTTGACTTGCAGCTGCATAACTCCAATCTCTCCTTCTCACATAGTGTTCTCCCTTTGTGTTACACTCCACATGGCATTTTCCTCTTCTTACTAGGACACCAGTTGTATTGGATTAGGAGCCCATTCTATCTAGTATGACCTCATCTGAATTTGATTCCATTTTTATAGAATCTATTTCCAAATAAGGTGACATTCCCAGGTGCCAGGTTTAGGACTTAAGCATATCTTCTTATGAAGACACAATTTAACCCATTACACTATCTTGGACTACTTCCCACTTCTTGTAATATGTCCAGGATCTTCTGCACATTCTCATTCTACTATAAATACTTTGTTCTGCTATCTCCAATTTCTGCTTTATTGTAGATTGATATCTTATTTGCTTCTCTGCCAGTGTCTTCAATTTCATAATTTAATTGGACAGTGTTGATCAAAGTATTACCATTTAGTTAAATTTATTCTTATCCTTACATAATCTAACAGGACTAGATGCCAGATAGATCAATGGATTTTAATAGAATATGGAAAGTACATTGACATGATTTCAAATTCCTCATTGAAACTAATCTTCCAGAATCTACCGCTTGTCCAGTTTTGGTTATATAAAATAATATCTAGAGTTATCTGGCAAGGCTAGTAAAATGTCTATTTTCCCAATCATGCTGTCTGTATAAGGCTAGATTTTTTTCATATATTTCAAACAAAACAACATACTGCAACAGGCTAAATGCAAAAGCCGAATGAGAATCCAGCTGTTTCACATTAAGCCCAGTATTTAAAAAGCTTTGCAAAAAAAAAAAAAAAAAA
>NW_016805421.1:1272760-1337443 GCF_001698545.2 Rhinopithecus bieti
TTTCATAATATGTTCATATGTTAACACATTAGCAGGTTTACTACTGTTATTTTAAATAAAGTAATAAATATTTTTCATTGTCTCAGTTTTAATCTCTTGTGTGGTAAATACAGACAGCTATAACTCACATAACTAAATAAAAGCTGTTTGGGATCATCAATATCAGAAAAGTTTGAGAACCACTGATGTGGAAAATCAAGGGGGCATTTGGGATGAGATGGGACTGATAGTCCTTTCCTCTTGATAGAAACAATAGAAACCATTAGGCCAAAACATTCACCACCAAATGTGGAAATCTTTCTACAACTACCCCATTCAATCCTCCTTTCTGTTTTAAATAAGGGATGAGGTATCCTGTTTCCTAGGTAGGATCTTCCTCTACTTGTGCCCTGAAACCAGCAGACAACCATGGGCCTGGCCTATTGCTTATCTCCTGTTCCTTTATCTTGCATGACCCATCCTTCTCTACTGGCTGTATTCTTACCAGCCTTTACATGGGTTTAGTTCGTTCACACTGAAAACAAAGGACACTTTTAAATTCTCGCAGTCATACCCATCCCAAGAGTTTGTTGTATTAGTGAAAATAGTGCTAGACAAATTGAAGATATCAGTGAATGTCAGCTGTTATTTTCTACTCTGTTGCTCCAATAAGAAACCTGGGTGACATTCTTAGAATCTCAAACTCCCTAACACCCTCGCATTTACATTCAATTAATCATCGAAGTCTAGTAATTTTTTCTGACTGAAGATTTCCAAAATCTACTCATGTACCACCATTGCCATTAATGCAAACTTCATCCTGTGTTTGAGCTGAACATAACCCCACTGATTTTCCTGGTTTATTCCTGTCCCTTCCTAGCCCTTTTCCACAGTACAGCCCAAACTATTATGAACAACAATCTGATCATGTCACCATCATCCACAAAGCCCATTAGTGGTTCACTCATTAGTGTTCATGGGGGGCTGAGCTCTTCCAATATGCAGACAAAGAGAAGAGAGGCACTGGAAGCCAGTGTTGCTGATCTGCTGCACTATTCCCCAAGGAGAGAAATAGAGAAAGCATCTGATTCCATCCACAATCTCAGCATGAGTTTTCTTAGATCTGAGGAGGAGAATCTGTCTTATATTATTTTTTTCAGATGATTTATTCAAGGAAGTTCAGAAACTCCGGATGGGAGCTTGGAATAATTATGGGAAGTCAAAATAGAAATACTCAGATAACCAGGTGGAAGGATGAGGTTCTGGGAAACAAGAAAGTTAAAGGTTAATTATATTATCTCTTTTCAAGATTCTTGCTCAGTGATAGGGATTGCCAGTGTCACTGTGGGCAAAACTTAAAAGACTGATTTCTAATTTTATTTGGTTACATGTTAGTATTGTAAAACAAAATAAAGCCGAATTTAAAAGGTTTTCAGCTAAGAATTTTACCTAGAGCCTTGTGTCCACTCAAGGGAAATACTTCAGAATGAAATAGACCAAAGTGTTTGGCTTCCTGGCATGATTTCCTAACAATTAAATTGGGCTGCTTTAGCAAGCCATTTCAAAGACATTTTCTGTTTGAAGCAGTCTGTTCCCTTAGTGTGAGAGGATGTAGCTGATTATCTTTCTATAAACAAGGAAAAGCTTCAGGTGGTCTGACTTGGATGGAAAACCTGGCTCTGGGAGAGAGAAAATGCTTTGGGGTGAAAAGGAAGACGCATGGGACAAAGCCAGGGGAAGGAAATTTAGCGCATAGAATGAACCAGAGAAAACCCAAACAAGGTGCAGTGGGAAAGTACTGCTGGCATTACTTACTCTGGGAACACTGGCTCCTTCTCTGGGTGAAAGGCTGAAGCCACTCACCTCACTGAAACAAGCTGAGATTGTGTGCTTCTCAGAGAAATGTCAGACTAAAGGTATACTAACTAAACACTTTTATTATGAAAGTCTTCAATATTTTCTGTAGTGCCTGGTTTTCTAAAGCAGAATGTAGAGAAGAGGAGATCCTGAGACATTATCAAAGAAAACTTGCACTTTATGGAGTTAAACAGGCAAAGAAGATCTTATTCAAGACCCTAGCAAAAGGAAGACGGAACTCAACTCCCCTGAAACAAAAGGGAGGAGGGTTCTTTAAGCACTGGGGCGAGCTGGCAGAAAGTACTAAAGGACATTGGCGGGCAGATTGGCTCATGTGATGAGGCTGACTGTGCTTGCTAATTGTCCATTACGGAAGTTGGGCTCCTAGCCTTTATGCAGCCTAGGAGAGAGGAGCACTATCACCTTTAGAGGTTACATTTTACAGGATGCCTCCAGGTCCTTGAGAACGACATTCCTGGGTTGTAAAAGTGACTTTTGAAAGACTTACTGCTCAAAAGGGAAGAGAAAAAATTTATAATGGAAAGTTTTCTAAAGCAAATGCTCTAAGAAGAAAAGGGAGGTCACAGGAAGAAGCCTGTCTAAATTTTAGTGAAGCTGAATGGAACGCTAAGGACTTCTTGGCCAATATAGGTTAGAACTAAGCTAATGTGTTCAAGAGGCCAGTGAGTGTAAAGATTCAAATCATTGCTTCTGTACTAGTAACAGAGAAGTCTTCAATAATATGAATAATACGTAATAAAATATAATGTGTCCAGAATTGGTGGGTTCTTGGTCTCGCTGACTTCAAGAATGAAGCCGCGGACCCTCACAGTGAGTGTTACAGTTCTTAAAGATGGTGTGTCTGGAGTTTGTTCCTTCAGATGTTCAGATGTGGCTGGAGTTTCTTCCTTCTGGTGGGTTCGTGGTCTTGATGGCTTCAGGATCGAAGCTGCAGACCTTCGTGGTGAGTATTACAGCTCTTGAAGGCAGGGCATCTGGAGTTGTTCATTCCTCCCGTCTGGCGTTTTCGTCCCTCCCAGTGGGTTCATGGTCTCGCTGGCTTCAGGAGTGAAGCTGCAGACCTTTGCGGTGAGTGTTACAGTTCATAAAGGTGGTACGTACCCAGAGAGTGAGCAGCAGCAAGATTTATTGCGAAGAGCAAAAGAACAAAGTTTCCACAGCCTCGAAGGGGACCTGAGCAGGTTGTCACTGCTGGCTGGGGCAGCCTGCTTTTATTCCCTTATCTGACCTCACCCACATCCTGCTGATTGGTCCATTTTACAGAGAGCTGATTGGTCCATTTTACAGAGAGCAGATTGGTCCATTTTACAGAGAGCAGATTGGTCCATTTTGACAATGTACTGATTGATGCCTTTACAAACCTTGAGCTAGACACAGACTGCTGATTGGTGCATTTACAATCCCTTAGCTAGACACAAAAGTTCTCCAAGTCCCCACTAGATTAGCTAGTCACAGAGCACTGACTGGTGCATTTACAAACCTTGATCTAGACACAGAGTGCTGATTGGTGCATTTACAAACCTTTAGCTAGACATAAAAGTTCTCAAGTCCCCACCAGACTCAGGAGCCCAGCTGGCTTTGCCTAGTGGATCTTGTGCCGGGGCAGCAGGCTGAGCTGCCTACCAGTCCCGTGCCATGTGCCCACACTTCTCAGCTTTTAGGTGGTCGATATGACTGGGTGGCACGGAGCAGGGGCATGCCAATCAGGAANAACTAAATAAAAGCTGTTTGGGATCATCAATATCAGAAAAGTTTGAGAACCACTGATGTGGAAAATCAAGGGGGCATTTGGGATGAGATGGGACTGATAGTCCTTTCCTCTTGATAGAAACAATAGAAACCATTAGGCCAAAACATTCACCACCAAATGTGGAAATCTTTCTACAACTACCCCATTCAATCCTCCTTTCTGTTTTAAATAAGGGATGAGGTATCCTGTTTCCTAGGTAGGATCTTCCTCTACTTGTGCCCTGAAACCAGCAGACAACCATGGGCCTGGCCTATTGCTTATCTCCTGTTCCTTTATCTTGCATGACCCATCCTTCTCTACTGGCTGTATTCTTACCAGCCTTTACATGGGTTTAGTTCGTTCACACTGAAAACAAAGGACACTTTTAAATTCTCGCAGTCATACCCATCCCAAGAGTTTGTTGTATTAGTGAAAATAGTGCTAGACAAATTGAAGATATCAGTGAATGTCAGCTGTTATTTTCTACTCTGTTGCTCCAATAAGAAACCTGGGTGACATTCTTAGAATCTCAAACTCCCTAACACCCTCGCATTTACATTCAATTAATCATCGAAGTCTAGTAATTTTTTCTGACTGAAGATTTCCAAAATCTACTCATGTACCACCATTGCCATTAATGCAAACTTCATCCTGTGTTTGAGCTGAACATAACCCCACTGATTTTCCTGGTTTATTCCTGTCCCTTCCTAGCCCTTTTCCACAGTACAGCCCAAACTATTATGAACAACAATCTGATCATGTCACCATCATCCACAAAGCCCATTAGTGGTTCACTCATTAGTGTTCATGGGGGGCTGAGCTCTTCCAATATGCAGACAAAGAGAAGAGAGGCACTGGAAGCCAGTGTTGCTGATCTGCTGCACTATTCCCCCAAGGAGAGAAATAGAGAAAGCATCTGATTCCATCCACAATCTCAGCATGAGTTTTCTTAGATCTGAGGAGGAGAATCTGTCTTATATTATTTTTTTCAGATGATTTATTCAAGGAAGTTCAGAAACTCCGGATGGGAGCTTGGAATAATTATGGGAAGTCAAAATAGAAATACTCAGATAACCAGGTGGAAGGATGAGGTTCTGGGAAACAAGAAAGTTAAAGGTTAATTATATTATCTCTTTTCAAGATTCTTGCTCAGTGATAGGGATTGCCAGTGTCACTGTGGGCAAAACTTAAAAGACTGATTTCTAATTTTTATTTGGTTACATGTTAGTATTGTAAAACAAAATAAAGCCGAATTTAAAAAGGTTTTTCAGCTAAGAATTTTACCTAGAGCCTTGTGTCCACTCAAGGGAAATACTTCAGAATGAAATAGACCAAAGTGTTTGGCTTCCTGGCATGATTTCCTAACAATTAAATTGGGCTGCTTTAGCAAGCCATTTCAAAGACATTTTCTGTTTGAAGCAGTCTGTTCCCTTAGTGTGAGAGGATGTAGCTGATTATCTTTCTATAAACAAGGAAAAAGCTTCAGGTGGTCTGACTTGGATGGAAAACCTGGCTCTGGGAGAGAGAAAATGCTTTGGGGTGAAAAGGAAGACGCATGGGACAAAGCCAGGGGAAGGAAATTTAGCGCATAGAATGAACCAGAGAAAACCCAAACAAGGTGCAGTGGGAAAGTACTGCTGGCATTACTTACTCTGGGAACACTGGCTCCTTCTCTGGGTGAAAGGCTGAAGCCACTCACCTCACTGAAACAAGCTGAGATTGTGTGCTTCTCAGAGAAATGTCAGACTAAAGGTATACTAACTAAACACTTTTATTATGAAAGTCTTCAATATTTTCTGTAGTGCCTGGTTTTCTAAAGCAGAATGTAGAGAAGAGGAGATCCTGAGACATTATCAAAGAAAACTTGCACTTTATGGAGTTAAACAGGCAAAGAAGATCTTATTCAAGACCCTAGCAAAAGGAAGACGGAACTCAACTCCCCTGAAACAAAAGGGAGGAGGGTTCTTTAAGCACTGGGGCGAGCTGGCAGAAAGTACTAAAGGACATTGGCGGGCAGATTGGCTCATGTGATGAGGCTGACTGTGCTTGCTAATTGTCCATTACGGAAGTTGGGCTCCTAGCCTTTATGCAGCCTAGGAGAGAGGAGCACTATCACCTTTAGAGGTTACATTTTACAGGATGCCTCCAGGTCCTTGAGAACGACATTCCTGGGTTGTAAAAGTGACTTTTTGAAAGACTTACTGCTCAAAAGGGAAGAGAAAAAATTTATAATGGAAAGTTTTCTAAAGCAAATGCTCTAAGAAGAAAAGGGAGGTCACAGGAAGAAGCCTGTCTAAATTTTAGTGAAGCTGAATGGAACGCTAAGGACTTCTTGGCCAATATAGGTTAGAACTAAGCTAATGTGTTCAAGAGGCCAGTGAGTGTAAAGATTCAAATCATTGCTTCTGTACTAGTAACAGAGAAGTCTTCAATAATATGAATAATACGTAATAAAAATATAATGTGTCCAGAATTGGTGGGTTCTTGGTCTCGCTGACTTCAAGAATGAAGCCGCGGACCCTCACAGTGAGTGTTACAGTTCTTAAAGATGGTGTGTCTGGAGTTTGTTCCTTCAGATGTTCAGATGTGGCTGGAGTTTCTTCCTTCTGGTGGGTTCGTGGTCTTGATGGCTTCAGGATCGAAGCTGCAGACCTTCGTGGTGAGTATTACAGCTCTTGAAGGCAGGGCATCTGGAGTTGTTCATTCCTCCCGTCTGGCGTTTTTCGTCCCTCCCAGTGGGTTCATGGTCTCGCTGGCTTCAGGAGTGAAGCTGCAGACCTTTGCGGTGAGTGTTACAGTTCATAAAGGTGGTACGTACCCAGAGAGTGAGCAGCAGCAAGATTTATTGCGAAGAGCAAAAGAACAAAGTTTCCACAGCCTCGAAGGGGACCTGAGCAGGTTGTCACTGCTGGCTGGGGCAGCCTGCTTTTATTCCCTTATCTGACCTCACCCACATCCTGCTGATTGGTCCATT
Organism: Rhinopithecus bieti; assembly: GCF_001698545.2. Lineage (NCBI taxonomy): Eukaryota > Metazoa > Chordata > Mammalia > Primates > Cercopithecidae > Rhinopithecus > Rhinopithecus bieti. The sequence continues at coordinate 1,279,321 of NW_016805421.1, forward strand.
TTACAGAGAGCTGATTGGTCCATTTTACAGAGAGCAGATTGGTCCATTTTACAGAGAGCAGATTGGTCCATTTTGACAATGTACTGATTGATGCCTTTACAAACCTTGAGCTAGACACAGACTGCTGATTGGTGCATTTACAATCCCTTAGCTAGACACAAAAGTTCTCCAAGTCCCCACTAGATTAGCTAGTCACAGAGCACTGACTGGTGCATTTACAAACCTTGATCTAGACACAGAGTGCTGATTGGTGCATTTACAAACCTTTAGCTAGACATAAAAGTTCTCAAGTCCCCACCAGACTCAGGAGCCCAGCTGGCTTTGCCTAGTGGATCTTGTGCCGGGGCAGCAGGCTGAGCTGCCTACCAGTCCCGTGCCATGTGCCCACACTTCTCAGCTTTTAGGTGGTCGATATGACTGGGTGGCACGGAGCAGGGGGCATGCCAATCAGGAAGGCTAGGGCTGCATGGGAACCCACAGAGGGGAGGCTCCGGCATGGGGGGCTGCAGGTCCTGAGCCCCGCCCTGTGGGGAGGCAGCTGAGGCCTGGTGAGAATTCAAGCATGGCGCGGGTGGGCCGGCACTGCTGGGGAACCCAGTGCACACTCTGCAGCTGCTGGCCCAGGTTCTAAGCCCCTTACTACCTGGGGCCAGTGGTGTCGGCCGGCTGCTCCAAGTGCAGGGCCGGCTGAACCTGCGCCAACCTGGAACTTGCACTGGCTTATGAGTGATGCGTGCAGCCCCACGCCTCTCCCTTCACACCTCCCTGCAAGCAGAGGGAGCTGGCTCTAGCCTCAGCCAGCCCAGAGAGGGGCTCGCACAGTGCAGCGGTGGGCTGAAGGGCTCCTCAAGCATGGTCAGAGTGGATGCTGAGGCCTGAGGAGGCTCCAAGAGTGAGTGAGGGCTGCTAGCATGTTATCATCTCTCAATCTCCCCTCTAAACAGAATACCCCAACTGCTGTTGGGAATTTGGCTGATGACCGTTCTAGCTACTTCCTGCTGGATGAGGGCAATGAAGAGGCCCTGCAGTTGTAGTGTCCTCCAGAGGGGAGCTCTCTAGGACAGTGAAAGTGCCAGCGGGTTGGTCCAGGGGTCCTTGGTAAAAGTTGTTAGTTAAACTCATTTGGGGTTCCATTTGTAAGGCCATCTGTAGTTTGATGGCCTCGATTCTAGAGGAAACAAATTTAACAAGTGTTATGCCCAGACCGTTTGTTCCCCGAAGAAGACCACCAGAGTCCAGAGTCAAAGCCAAGCGGCAAGGATCTGTAATGCAAGTTCGAACTTGGTCCCTCTGTTCTACAACATACAAGAGGGCCCGGAACAATGCGTGCACTCACTTTTTATAGCTTGAGGTAAACAGGACTTGTCAGGTTACAGAGGAACAAGGCATTTCTCTAGGCTACAGCATTACAATTGGTTTACATTTTAAATTATACTTTTAGCAGCTTTCTTATCGGTTCCTGCGCTTTTACAAACGGTTGTACTCAAGGCTGTGATGTGTTTGTGTCGGGCCCAGGAAGTGGAGGCATTGCTCGAGGCTGTGATGTGTTTGTGTCGGGCTCAGGAAGTGGAGGTATATGGGGGGGTGTGATGTGCTCAAGGCTGTGATGTGTTTGTGTTCTTTCACAAGGAGGTTAAAAATACAGGGTCCAAAGGCGAGTAACAGCAAGATGGCTGCCATGGGACCTAGAAAGGGGAGAAGCCAGGTTGCCCAACTCCAGAGGTTGGTATGAGTTTGAAAGGCATTGCCTGATTTCAGAAGCCTTTTCCTGTAAGTGCCAAGTGGCATCTCATACTATCCCTAACTGGTTAGTGTAAAAAATAACACTCTTCCCGTAAGAAGGTGCACAGTCCTCCTTTCTCAGCAGTGAAGAGGTCTAGGCCTCGGCAGTTTTGGAGAGTCACTGCTGCCAAAGAGTCTATTGGGGATTGTAGAGTAAGGATAGATTCTGTTATTTCCTGCAAACTGTCCGAGAAATCCTTTGAGAGTGTGTGGTAGTAGGCTAATGCATGTTACACTGTTAACTTTTAGCAACATTTACTTTAGTTGAAAACCTTGTAAGTTTGGGATTTTAATTTTTCTTTGCTATTAATAAGACCTCATTCAGTCCATATTAATTTAAAATTAGTATAGATGGCTCCTTCCTGATTTTGCAAGTACTTTAAGGTTTGGCTGAGTGTAAAAGCTCCCACATTTGAGTAGACCAATTATTAGGCAATTTTCCTAACTCTGCTTTTACAAGAGTTTCCTTATCGTTTACTGAATACCCATTGTGTCTTTTTTCCTTAATCGCCTGGGAGGAAACATTATCGTCCTATCCTGAAGAGAGTTCCTCCTAGGTCTGGTTGGACCTTTGTATGGTAATTAGTTAAGATTTAGATTCCCTGTTAGTAAAACTGCTGGGTTAAGGATTTTTGATAGGAAGGCTATGAGCCTCAGTGCTTTTGGGCTACGCCCTTGTTTACACTGACAAGAAGGTGGTATTAGAGTATTATAGGGTTACAGAGAAGACCTTCAATTATCAATTATAGGTTTTAAATTTATCTTGGATTTTAAAGGAAGAGGGTGCACTTTTTTTTTTTTTACTACTTTCATCTCTCTTTCTCTTTGGCTTCTTCATCTCTTTCTTTCTTTCTCTCTGACTCTCTCTTTGTCTCTCTCTTCCTCTCTGTGTCTCTCTCTCTGAGTTTCTGTCTCTTTCTCTCTTTCCTTTCTGTTGGTCTTGGCAGTGTAAGACTGCCACCTCCTTGGGTTTTTGCACTGTGTGCAATGACTATAATTTCCTTGTGGTATTTAATGGGGGTTCCTCCAGAGGTTAGGAACTCCCTTTCTTTCCATATTGCAGCATGCGCATGTAGGATTAGATAAGCATACTTGCTATCCGTATGCACATTTATTCTTTTTCCTTTTCCCAGTTCTAAGGCTTGGGTAAATGCCACTAGTTCTGCTAACTGGGCATTGGTCCCTGGGGGAAGAGGCCAAGTACGGTTACATCACTAACTATGGCATAACCTGCCCTTCATATACCATTCTCCATAAATGAACTTTCATCGGTATATAGGTTAAGGTCGGGATTAGCTAAGGGGACTTATAAGAGATATCTCGGGTGGCATAAGTCTGGTTTATAATTTGTTGGCAGTCAAGCTCGATTGGTTCCCCATCCTCTGGGAGAAAAGTGGCAGGGTTGAGGGTCACGCACTTGTGTTTCTGAAGCACCAGTCCCTCAAGAAGCAGCGCCTGGTACCTAAGTAGGCAGTTATCTGATAGCCATAAACTTCCTTTGGCACCTAGTATGCCATTTACATCATGAGTAGTCCAGACAGTGAGATCCTTTCCTTGTATTATCTTGATAGCCTCTGACACTAAGATGGCCACCACCACTACTGCCCATAAACAGTGAGGCCAGCCTTTTGCTACTACATCAATTTCTTTACTTAGGTATGCCACTGGTTGTGGGGTTGTCCCATGAGTCTGAGTAAGGACTCCAAGAGCTATCCCTGCTTTCTCTGTGATGTATAAAGAGAAGTTTTGTCCTGTGGGAAGGCTTAAAGCTGGAGCTTGTACTAGGGCCTTCTTTAAGGTTTTGAAGGTTGTTTCTGCCTCTGGTTCCCATTATACTAGATGAGTGTTTGCTCTCTGAGTCTCCTTGATTAGAGTATAGAGGGATCTGGCTATCTCGCTGTATCCAGGGATCCATAGTTGGCAAAAGCTGGTGATTCCAAGAAAGCCCTGCAACTGTTTTAATGTCTTAGGGCAAGGATAAGCCAGTATAGGCTATATTCATTCCTTGCTGAGGGCCCTGGTTCCTCTGGCTAAGATTAGGCCTAGATATTTGACCTGCTGTAGGCAAAGCTGGGTCTTTAACCTGGATACCTTGTACCCTTGATTAGCTAGAAAGTTCAAGAGATCTGGAGTAGCCTGCTGGCATGAGGCTTCCGAACTGGTAGCCAAAAGTAAATCATCCACGTACTGAAGGACCAGAGTGCCTGGACTTGAGAAGTGGCCTAGATCTTGGGCCAGTGCCTGACCAAACAGGTGAGGGCTATCCCTAAACTCTTGGGGCAAGACTGTCCATGTAAGTTGGGACATGTGGTCCGTGGGATCCTCAAAGGCAAAGAGAAACTGGGAGTCAGAGTGCAGGGGAATACAGAAGAAGGCAACCTTGAAGTCCAGAACAGTGAACCATTCTGCTTCCTCTCTTAGGGTATAGGGGTTGGGTACAACTGCATATAGAGGAATTACTGCCTCATTGATGAGTCTAAGATCTTGCACTAGTTTCCACTGACCATTTGGTTTTTGTACTCCTAGAATTGGGGTGTTGCAAAGACTGCTGCATTTCCTTACTAATCCTTGAGCTTTTAAATGTTTAACAATATCCTGTAATCCTTTATGAGCTTCAGACCTTAAGGGATATTGCCTTTGATAAGGAAAAGTGTTGGGGTCTTTTAGCCTGATTGGGACTGGGCGGGCATTTTTTGCCTTCCAAATTGACCTTCCAATGCCCAGACTTCAGGGTTGATTCCCTCCTCAAGTAGGGGACAACAAATGGGTAACTTGTTCCCCATATTCATGTAGATAATAGCTCCAGCTTTGGCTAATATATCCCTCCCTAAAAAGGGTGTGTAGAATACTGAGCTTGCCAGCTTTAATAATGCCTCCAAATTTTGTTCAGGGCCCAGGGCTTGCTTTTGGAGCTTTCTCCTGATATCTGCAGCTGATTGGGTAATAAACTTATCTTTTAGAATCAATTGACCCTCGAGTGATTTGGGTGACAGGGGAGTATATTTTCTTAAGGCCTCCCATAACCACTCAAGGAAGGCAGAAGGATTTTCTTCCTTTGCCTGAGTTATGGTGGACATCATTGAATAATTCATGGGATTTTTCCTAATTCTCCTTAGTCCTTCTAGAACACAGGTCAAACACAGATGTTTACGACTCCAGTCCCCATGATCTGAGTCAAGGTCCCATTGGGGATCCATACTGGGGATGGCTTGCTGACTGGTAGGGAATTTATCCCTTTCTTCGGTTGTCAATCTATCATTTACTTGACTAAGATACCAGGTATCTCCAAACTCTCAGGTTGCCGCTAAAGCTGCATTCTTTCATTAAAGGCCAGGGTTTGATCTAACAATAGCATGACATGTTTCCAAGCAAGATTGAAGGTTTGCCCTAGACGCTGTAGGACATCTATGTACCTATCAGGATCATCTGAAAACTTCCCCAGGTCTGCCTTGATCTACTTTAAATAAGAGAGGGAGAAGGGGACATGTAACCAGGGTGGGCCAAATTCCCCTCCCCCTACAGCTTGAAGGGGACACAACCGATAGCCTGGGGGTTTTGTGGTCCTTTGGAGATTTCTTTGCTTATTTCCTTCTGGGGAGGGGAGATTAGAGGAGGATTGTCATTAATAGGAAGGGGAGCTATAGGGAGGCTAGGATATGGAGGTAAGCTGAGAGGTCCTCCTGTGGGACGTAAATTGCAAGCTTTGCATAATTGTGTATTCTCCCTCAATGAAAAGAAAGCTTGGACATAAGGTATTTCACTCCATTTGCCTTTCCTCTTACAGAATAGGTCAAGCTGCAGGATATTACTGTAATTTGTACTTCCCTCAGGTAGCCATTTTTCTCCATCAGAGAGAGAATACTGAGGCCAGGCCACAGTGCAGAAAAAAATGAGGCATCTCTTTTTTAGGGTTTGTGGGTCAAATCGGTCCCAGTGGCTTAGGATGCATTTCAATGGTGAGCCTGTTGATGCCTGAGTTTTTGCCATCTGAAAGACAAAACTGCCCGTGGTTTTCATTTGTTTTGTTTCTCCCCCTGCCCAAGAACCTGCAAGGGTCCCTGGACCCTGCTGATTGGAATAGTTGCACTCACTGATGCAGCAGCAGAAACACTAGTTTTCCTCCGAGACCACAAGGAGGACTGAGGAAGGTCGGATTTAATGGCTCTTACCAATGCATTCTCGAAAACCTGCACCCTTTCCTGTCCTCCTAGACCACAAGGAGGACCGAGAAAAATCAGATTTAGTGGCCCTTACCGATGCATTCTCGAAAACTTGTTGGAGTCCTAAGCATTCTCCTGTTAGTATTGGGACCTTACCCATGTCCCATAAAGATGTTATGCTCCAAAAATGAAGTGGAGGGCCATACCCTGAGGGAGGGAAGGGATCTCCAGAGTTGGAAGAGTGACACCTTTTGTCCTCACTTACATGAATAGGAAGGGTACAATTTCTGAGGCTCCCCATATCCTAGCTTCAGGAATAGCTTTTGTTAGGCCTGTTAGTCCGAGGAAGGATCCTAAAATTCCAGATAGTCCCCCCTATAATGGGGCTTTGGGCCAAAATTATGTCTTTCTGATTGATGAGCCTGGGTTCCTAAAGAAGGTATCAGAGTCCTGGAGTTTATACTAGAAATCATTCTTATAGGAGAAACTAGAAAAGCACCAGAGACAGGGAGTGATTTTTAGAAGTGGGACCAGCCTCAGAGAAGAGAGGTGAGAGGAAGTTTGTCTGGCAGGCATTAGGACCCAGAGTGCAAGGGTCAGGATAGATAGGCTAGATGGGTGAGTCTCGCTGGGGCGACATGCCTTTGAGAGTTTGCTCATGGCTGCAGGGTCAACCAACTTGTTTTCGGGACCCCCAGAGCTGAATGGCTTTCCTCTCTGTCAACCCTCAGCTCAGCCCAGAAAGACACGGAAAGAGGAAGATGGTTCCAGGCAACCAATGCTCCCAACTCTGAAGAGTAGGGGGTTGTTAGAGAGCCCTTTCCCAGAAAACCTGACACCCTTGTCTTTAGTCTGGCAGTCACTCTAGTCACTTTTAACTGGCTGACAGGTGCCCAGTATTTACCTCTGAATTCTAAGGAATAATAGGACAGAATAGCAAGTGAAAGGGGTCCAATGGTACTCACCACTTGGCTATAGGCAATATTCCCTTCGTGGTCACCAAAATGTGTCCGTAATTGGTGGGCTCTTGGTCTCGCTAACTTCAAGAATGAAGCCATAGACCCTCGCAGTGGTTGTTACAGTTCTTAAAGATGGTGTGTCCAGAGTTTATTCCTTCAGATGTTCAGATGTGTCTGGAGTTTCTTCCTTCTGGTGGGTTTGTGGTCTCGCTGGCTTCAGGAGTGAAGTGCAGACCTTCACAGTGATTGTTACAACTCTTAAAGGCCATGCATCTGGAGCTGTTCGTTCCTCCCAGCCAGAGTTGTTCATACCTCCCGGTGGGTTTGTGGTCTCGCTGGCTTCAGGAGTGAAGCTGCAGACCTTCGTGGTGAGTGTTACAGCTCATAAAGTTGGCACGGACCCAGAGAGTGAGGAGCAGCAAGATTTATTGTGAAGAGCAAAAGAACAAAGCTTCCACAGAGTGGAAGGGGACCCAAGTGGGTTGCCACTGCTAGCTTGGGCAGCCTGCTTTTATTCTCTTATCTGACCCCACCCACATCGTGCTGATTGGTCCATTTTACAGAGTGCTGATTGGTCCATTTTGACAGTGTGCTGATTGGTGTGTTTATAAACCTTGAGCTAGACACAGAGTGTTGATTTGTGCATTTACAATCCTTTAGCTCGACACAAAAGTTCTCCAAGTCCCTACTAGATTATCTAGACACAAAGCACTGATTGGTGTGTTTACAAACCTTGAGCTGGACCTGTTATGCCCAGACCGTTTATTCCCCGAAGAAGACCACCAGAGTCCAGAGTCAAAGCCAAGTGGCAAGGATCTTTAATGCAAGTTCGAACTTGGTCCCTCTGTTCTACAACATACAAGAGGGCCTCGAATGATGCATGTGCCCCCGCTTTTTATAAGCCCGATGCATACAGGATATGTAAGGTTACAGAGGTACAAAGGAATTCTTTTGGTTGAGCATCACAACTGGTAATTGGTTTTAATATTTAAGTTATACAATTCAGTTTATCTTATTTGTTTCCTGTGCATTTAGTAAAACTACAAACGGTGTGCCTTATCAGGGGGCTCTCTAGGTGGGGTTTCTGAGATGTGTGTGTGGGGATGTGTTTGTGTTGGGCTCAGGAAGTTGGGACAAAATAGAGGAATGTGTTTGTACTGGGCCAGGACTAAGGATATGTGCAACACCGGTAATTAGAACAGAACAGAGCAGGACAGAGACTTTCCACAACGTTTGTCCTTAACAATGTCTGAGTCTATGGATAACCTATCGGTTAGGTCCTGCGGGTCGATCTTTACTAGGCTCAGGTTCGCCGGCCCGGCTGTTTGCCTGTGGACTTCATTCCTGCCTTTTAGTTTTTTTCATTTGATCTCTTCAGACCCAGAGTGCTGATTGGTGCATTTACAATCCTTTAGCTAGACACAAAAGTTCTCCAAGTTAGCTAGCATTTTGTTAAGGATTTTAGCATATATGTTCATCAAGTTCTCTTTTTTGATTAAGTCCTTTCTTAGTTTTGGTATTAGGGTGATGCTGGATTCATAGAATGAATTAGGGAGGGTTTCCTCTTTCCCTGTCTTGTGGAATAGTGTCGAAAGGATTGGTACCAATTCTTCTTTGAATGTCTGGTAGAATTCTCTGTGAATCCGTCTATTCCTGGATGTTTTTTTGTTTGTAATTTTAAATTTCCATTTCCATCTCACTGCTTGTTTTTGGTCTGTTCAGGGTATCTAATTCTTCCTGATTTAAGCCAGAAGGGTTGTATTTTTCCAGGAATTTATCCATCTCTTCTAGGTTTTCTAGGTTATGTGTGTAAAGGTGTCCATAGTAGCCTTGAATGATCTTTTGTATTTCATTGGTATCAGTTGTAATTTCTCCTGTTTTGTTTCTTAATGAGGTTGTTTCGATTTTCTGTCTTTTCTTGGTTAATCTTGCTAACAGTCTATCAATTTTATCTCTTCAAAGAACCAGATTTTTGTTTATCTTTTGTATTTTATTTTGTTAAAATTTCACTTAATTCTGCTCTGATCTTGGTTATTTTCTTTCTTCTGCTGGGTTTGGTTTGGTTTGTTCTTGTTTCTCACAGTTCTTTGAGCTGTGACCTCAGAATGTCAGTTGATGCTCTTTCAGTCTTTTTGATGTAAATGTTTAGGGCTATGAACTTTCATCTTAGCACTGCCTTTGCTATATCCCAGAGGTTTTGGTAAGTTGTGTCATTATTGTCATTCAGTTCAAAGAAGGTTTTAATTTCCATCTTGATTTTGTTTTTGACCCAATGGTCATTCAGGAGCAGGTTATTTAACTTCCATGTATTTGCATGGTTTTGAAGGTTCCTTTCAGAGTTGATTTCCAGTTTTATTCCACTGTGACCTGAGAGAGTGCATAATATAATTTCAATTTTCTTAAATTTATTGAAGTTGATTTTATGGCCTATCTTATGGTCTATCTTGGAGAAAGTTCCATGTGTTGTTGAGTAGACTGTTTGTTCTACAGTTGTTGGAAGAAATCTTCTTTATATATCTGTTAAGTCCATTTGTTCCAAGGTATAGTTTAAATCTAGTGTTTGTTTGCTGACTTTCTGTCTTGATGACCTGTCTAGTGCTGTCAGTGGAGTATTGAAGTCCCTATTACTGTGTTGCTGTCTATCTTATTTCTTAGGTCTATTAGTAATTAGTTTATAAATTTTGGAGCTCCAGTGTTAGGTGCATATATGTTTAAGATTGTGATATTTTCCTGTTGAACAGGGCCTTTTACCTTTGTATAATGTCCCTCTTTGTCTCTTTTAACTGCTGTTGCTTTAACGTTTGTTTTGTCTCATATAAGAATAGCTACCCCTGCTTGCTTTTGGTGTCTATTTGTATGAAATGGCTTTTTCCACCCCTTTACTTTAAGTTTATTTGAGTTCTAATGTGTTAGGTGAGTCTCCTGAAGGGAGCAGATAGTTTATTGGTGAGATCTTATCCATTCTTGTAACTGGAGCATTTAGGCCATTTACATTCAATGATAATATTGAGATGTGAGGTACCATTGCATTCATCATGCTATTTGTTGCCTGTGTACTTTTTGTTCTTTGTTTTGCTTTTATCTTGTATTTTGTTTTATGGGTCTTGTGTGATTTATGCTTTAAAGAGGTTCTGCTTTGATGTGTTTTTAGGGTATTTTAATTATAATTTAATTTTATTTTTCCATAAGTTATTGGGGTACAGGTGGTAGTTGGTTACATGATAAGTTCTTTAGTGGTGATTTGTGAGATTTTGGTGCAAACATCACCCAAGCAGTATACACTGCACCATATTTGTATTCTTTTATCCCTCACACCTCCCCCACTCTTCCTCCCAAGAAACTTCTCCTGCTTGCATCAAATCATTTGTAAACATTACCTGGAAGTTGTATTGACATGAACCAATATATTCCTTTTATTTTTTAAGCCAGTTATTTATTTACACTATTTATCATTTATTATTATTGAGAGGTGACAACATGCTAGCAGCCCTCACAGGCCTCGCTCACTCTCGACACCTCCTCAGGCCTGGGCGTCCACTCTGGCTGCACTTGAGGAGGTCTTCAGCCCACCACTGCACTGTGGGAGCCCTTCTCTGGGCTGGCTGAGGCCAGAGCTGGCTCCCTTTGCTTGCGAGAGGTGTGGAGGGAGAGGCGCAGGTGGCAACCAGGACTGTGCATGGTGCTCACAGGCCAGTGCAAGTTCTGGGTGGGTGCAGGTTCAGCCATCCCTGCACTTGGAGTGGCCAGCCAGCACCACTGGCCCCGGCAGTGAGGGGCTTAGCACCTGGGCCAGCAGCTGTGGAGGCTGGGTCCCCCAGCAGTGCCAGCCGGCCTGTGCCATGCTCGAATTCTCACCAGGCCTCAGCTGCCTCCCCGCGGGGCAGGGCTCAGGACCTGCAGCCTGCCATGCCCGAGGCTCCCAACAGTCCACTGTATAATTCTTATGCAAATTGATTATTTCCCCAAATATGTTTTCCAAGCTTTTAGAATTCTCTGCTTCCTCAGAAATACCAATTATTCTTAGGTTTGGTCATTTAACACAATCCCAGACTTTTTGGAGGCTTTGATCATATTTTCTTCTTGTCTTTGTTGGATTGGGTTAATTTGAAGACCTTGCCTTTGAGCTCTGAATTTCTTTCTTCTACTCGTTTAATTTTATTGCTGAGACTTTCCAGAGCATTTTGCATTGCCATAACTGTGTCCAATGTTTCCTAAATGTTTGATTGTGTTTTCTTGAAGATATCTGTTTCCTTCAATATTTCTCCTTTCACTTCTTGTATCATTTTATGGATTTCTTTGCATTGGGCCTTGCCTTCCTCTGGTGCCTCCCTGATTAGCTTAGAAACTAACCTCCTGGATTCTTTTTCAGGTAAATCAGGGATTTATTCTTGGTTTGGATCCATTGCTGGTGAAATAGTATGATTTTTCGGTTTTTTTTTTATTACACTTTAAGTTCTAGGGTACATGTGCATAACGTGCAGGTTTGTTACACATGTATACTTGTGCCATGTTGGTGTGCTGCACCCATCAAGTCGTCAGCACCCATCAGCTCGTCATTTTCGGGGTTTTAAAGAGCCTTGTTTTGTCATATTACCAGAGTTGGTTTTCTGGTTCCTTCTCATTTGGGTAGGCTGTGTCAGAGGGAAGGTCTACAGCTGAAGGCTGTTGTTCAGATTATTTTGTCTCATGGGGTGTTCCCTTGATGTAGTACTCTCCCCACTCTTTTTTTTTTTTTTTTTTTTTTTTTTTTTTTTTTTTTTAATGGATGTGGCCCTTCGTGAGTTGAACTGCAGTGATTGTTGTCCCTCTTCTGGGTCTAAGGTCCATCCCAGCAATGTAGCGCCGGCTCTGGGCTAGTACAGGGGGTTGACTGCACAGAGCCCTGTGATGTGAACCCTCTATGGGTCTCTCAGCCATAAATACTGTGGGGAAAAGAAAGATCAGACTGTTACCATGTCTATATAGAAAGAAGAAGACATAAGAGACTCCATTTTGTTCTGTATTTGAGAAACTGTTAATCTGTGACCCTACCCCCAACCTTGTCCTTGCAGGAGACATGTGCTGTGGTGACTCAAGGTTTAACGGATTTTGGGCTGTGTAGGGTGTGCTTTGTTAAACAAGTGCCTGAAGCCAGTATGCTTGTGAAAAGTCATCACCATTCTCTTAATCTCAAGTACCCAGGGACACATACACTGCCAAAGTTCAAAGGACGCAGGGACCTCTGCCTAGGAAAGCTAGGTATTGTCCAAGGTTTCTCCCCATGTGATAGTCTGAAATATGGCCTTGTGGGAAGGGAAAGACCTGATCATCCCCCAGCCTGATACCTGTGAAGCATCTGTGCTGAGGTGGATTAGTATAAGAGGAAAGAAGGCCTCTTGGCAATTGAGATAGGGAAAAGCATCTGTCTCCTGCCCATCCCTGGGCAATGGAACATCTTGATGTAAAACCCGATTGTATGTTGTTTACTGAGAAAGGAGAAAACTGCCTTAGGGCAAAAGGTGGGACTTGCTAGCGCAATGCTGCTCTTTATGCACTAAAAAGGTTTATGGAGATGTTTGCGTATGCATATCAAGGCACAGCACTTTTCCTTAAACTTATTCATGTCACAGAGATCTTTATTCATATGTCTTACTGCTGACCTTCTCCCTACGATGATCCTATTATCCTGACACTTCCCTTTTTCTAAGATAGTAAAGACAATGATCAATAAATACAGAGGGACCTCAGAGACCGGTGCAGACTGGGTCCTCTGTATGCTGAGCGATGGTCCCCTGGGCCCACTTTTTCTCTGTGTCTCATTTCTTTTCTCAAGTCTCTTGTTCCACCTAATGAGAAATGCCCACAGGTGTGGAGGGGCAGGCCACCCTTTCAGATACCAGCATCTGTTCCAGTGGAGATAGCAGGTGGGTACAATGGACTCAATGAAGGTTCTTAGCTTTGGTGATTTAATGCTCTATGTTTGTGCTGGTTGGCCTCCTGCCAGGAGGTCACGCTTTCCAGAGAGCATCAGCTGTGGTAGTATGGAGAGGACCCAGTGGTGGGTGGGGCCCTAGAACTCCCAAGATTATGTGCCCTTTGTCTTCAGCTACCAGGGTGGGTAGAGAAGGACCATCAGGTGGGGGGCAAGGCTAGGCGTGTCTGAGCTTAGACTCTCCTTGAGTGGGTCTTGCTGCGGCTGCTGTGGGGGCTGCGGGTGAGGTTCCCAGGTCAATGGAGTTGTGTACCTAGGAGGATTATGTCTGCCTCTGCTGAGTCATGCAGATTTTCAGGGAAGTGGGGAAAAGTTAGCAGTCACAGGCCTCACTCAGCTCGCACGCAAACCGAAGGGCCAGTTTCACTCCCACGGTGCCCCCTCAACAGTCCTGAGTCTGTTTCCAGGCAGTAGGCAAGCAGGGCTTGACAACTTGCCCCAGGCTACCTGCCTCCCAGTTGCGAAAGAAAAGGGGTTGGCTCTTCCTCTGCCTGTGGAGTCTGCACACCGGATTTGTACCCTCCCCCAAGTTCTGGCCAAGAGGCTTCTTGCTCTGTTCAAATTGTTACAAAGTGTGGCTAGAGATTTTCTTCTCCCTATGGTGTCTCCCCTGCACTCCTCTGGCTGCCCTCCCAATGGATACCTGTGGTGCCAGGCAGGAATGGCCTGCCGGGGGACCCACAAGCTTCCAGGGACTTTCTGCTGCTTCCTCTACCCCTGTATTTCACTCAGCTCTCTAAATTGACTCCGCTCCAGGTAAAGTTGGAACCTTCTCCTGCAAACATACCTTTATTTTCTCCAGTGGGGGTGTGTGTTCGGGACAGGAGGCTCTCCCTTTCCCACTTCCCCATTTGGGGCACTCACAGTATCTGGAGTTTCTCTTAGGTCCTGCTGGAGCAGTCACTTCCTTCAGAGGGTATGTGAGTCCCCTTGGGATTCAGAAGTTCCTTCTTCTAAATATTTCCACTTTGTTTCCTTGGACACAAGTGTATGGGAGGTTCTCCAGTTGTAAGATGGTGCCAGCAGTTTCCAGTGCTAAAATATTCTTTTCACAACCAATAAGAAAAGACAGTTTTGAAAGCAACTCAGGAAAAGGAAGAAAGGGTTTTTTTCTTTCCTAGAAGCCCAGATATATCCTGAAGTCCTGTTGGCTTTTATTGAGTCATATGTTTATACCTAAAGTGATCACAGGACCAGGGATATAGACTGTGCTGATCAAAGACTGCATCTTGAGCTACTGATGAGTTTTATTCTACCCAAAGGATTTGTCTAATGATCAACGAGGTGTGTGTAGAAGTTTGCTGGGGATGTTATAACAAAGTACCGCAAACTGTGGCTTAAAACAGAAATTTATTCTCTCACAGTTCTGGAGGCTAGAAGTAGAAAACCGAGGTGTTGGCAGACTCTGTTAAAACCTCTAGGGGAGCGGGCACGGTGGCTCACGCCTGTAATCCCAGCACTTTGGGAGGCCAAGCCGGGGGAATCACGAGGTCAGGAGATCCAGACCATCCTGGCTAACACGGTGAAACTCCGTCTCTACCAAAAATACAAAAAATTAGCCGGGAGTCGTGGTGGGCGCCTGTAGTCCCAGCTATCCCAGCCGATATCGCTCCACTGCACTCCAGCCTGGGCGACAGAGCGAGACTCCATCTTAAGAAAAAATAAATGCATGCCTTTCTCTTAAATTCAGGTGCCACCAGTAATCCTTGGCATGTTTGGGCTTGTAGCTGCCTAACTCCAGTCTCTGCCTCTCTCATCATATGGTGTTCTCCTTCATGTGTCTGTGTTCAAATTTCCATCTTCTTTTTTTTTTTTTTTTTTTTTTTGTGAGACGGAGTTTCACTCTGTCACCAGGCTGGAGTGTAGTGGCACCATCTTGGCTCACTGCAACCTCTGACTCCCTGGTTCAAGCGATTGTCCTGCCTCAGCCTCTGGAGTAGCTGGGATTACAGGCACCCACCATCATGCCCGGCTGATTTTTGTATTTTTAGTAGAGATGGGGTTTCACCATGTTGGCCAGGATGGTCTACATCTCCTGACCTCGTGATCCGCTTGCCTTGGCCTTGCAAAGTGCTGGGATTACAGGGGTGAGCCACCCCGTCCAGCCCAAATTTCCCTCTTCTTATAATGACACTAGTCATATTGGATTAGGGCCTACCTAATTACTTGATGATACCTTATTTAATTGTATCTGCAAAGACCCTATTTCCAAATAAAGTAATATTTGCAGGTATTGGGGGTTAGGACTTCAGTGTATCTTTTTGTGTACACAATTCAACCCATAATAGAGTGAGTGTCCTAATTAATATTTTTTGTGGTTATCAGAAGGAGGGAATGCATGCTGTAGAGGCAATTGAAAAATAGTTATGCATTGTTAATGTTAAATAATTATTTGACTTCACAATTGATTCATCCAGTGGGATCCACTGATTCTTCACATTTGTTATCTAGGGAAACTGGAAAGAAGAATGGAAGAGTGGTTTTATCTCATGATCTGCAACAAAAGCTGCTCTAAAAACAGGGCTTGCCCCTCAGTCCAAAAGCAGGGAGTGAGAACAATTCCGCTAAATGGGGTCTTCTGTGTTATTCATCCACAAAGAGGACACATTGCAAATATGGTTAATAAGTCCAAACCAGTCATCACTTTCCCCTCTAAAAATGATTCCCTTGATTTATGAATACCATGGCTTATTTTTCAGGACTGTCCATTATTTTCCCACTTTATCTCCTAAAAGAATGAAATTCTTATGTCCTCCTTGCAGCAGAGCCACAGTCAAATGCACATCATTTTACACACGCACACCCAAGAATATGGCTGTCCTTCTGATACTTTCTGTGGGACAAAGTTGAGCGTGAATTACCTGATATCAGTGCCAGCAGCCGCGACTACATATCTGCTGATTCACTTCCTTCTTGAAGAAAAATCAATTGTGTCAAATCATCTTGTGGTATGATAGGAAACATCGTGAGTGCAAGTCAATTCGATATTAATTTAGTACCTTGTATTTGACACTGCTTGGCACTGCGCTAAATCTGAGTTTCTTGCCCCATAAAACAGTCATAATGGGCTGCACCTCTATCATTTTACCACTACCTACTACTATTTCTACCACCTCCACCACTGCCACCACTGTAAGGACTACTGCTACTTCCGCAACATTAGGTAATATAAGGCACTCGCTATGTAACAGACAGTTTTCTGATTATTTTCATTTTAATACTCAAAACAGCTCTTATGATATAGGAACTATTAATATGTCTGTTTTATAAATGTACAAATGAAAGCCCAAAGTAGCTAAGTAACTTGCTCAAAGTTGCATAGCTAATAAGTGGCAGAATGAGGATACAAATCCTGGTTTTCTAGCTCCAGAACTGTGCAGTGCCCTGTATAACCACCATTAATTTAATTAACAACACGAGCTATGGGATTGATGCATAAAGGAACATTTACTTTGTGTGTTTTAATGTGTTAATGTGAGAAAGATGAATTTCTTTGCCAGTATAGCTGCAAATATGAGCGTATCTTTTTATTTTTTAATTCATTGCAAGAGACCCACCTATTTTATTAGCAGTGCTACCTTCTTCTTGAGGTCTTCACTCCCAGCTTTCCTTAATTGTTAAAGAACCTAAGGGGTCTTCTCAGTCTCATAGGGTTGGTTCATCTTCGAAACACCAGATGGACAGCTAATTTATTTGCTCAGAGGCCTCCTGCTGTCACAGTTTCACTATGATGACCGATTCCCCATTGCTCCACAGTGCCCGTCTACTGCGGTAATTATGTCTTGCTAGTTCATCCATTCAGCAAATGTTTTTAGTGACCACATAATATAGGCAGGCCCTGTGTTTCACTACTAGCTGGACTACAAAGAAGATCAGGAGACACATGAAGAGCCCCTCTTTAAGGAGCTTACATTCTGGTGGGAGAGGCAAACAACAAACAAGGAGGCCAATAACGAAGGAAAATAACTACAGACTGTTATGAGTGTCCAAAGGAAAGAAGCGGGAAATAAAGAGTATAGTTCTATTAAGGATAGGCCCGCAGAGCATTTGTAAGGAGGTGCCATTTAAGACCTGCAATTATAAAAATGTCTTAAAATTAGATTATGATGATGGTGCACAACTCTGAATATACTAAAGGTATCTTTGAATTGTTCACTTTAATCAGGTGAATGTTGTGATATATGAATTACATATCAATAAAGCTGTCAAAAAAAAAAAAAAAAAAAAAAAAAAACAACTATATCCAGGTGCTGATATCCAGCAGAGTTATGACCAGAAGTAGACCACTTTGTATTTTCTGCTTTTGTGCCTATTGAAAATTCTGTTATATAAATTGGGTACATTCTCAGTTTTGATCTGAGATTTGGCTCTCTTGGGTGGATTAGCACTCGTTCATCTGCATTAGATTTTACACTTACACTGGGGTTTTCTCCTTCGTTGTTTCCCACCCTTGTGAGTTTAACCTTAAAACAATTCCCCTTGCTATAATTTTGGTACAGTTTAGGAGGGAGGAAGCTGAGATCTCATCATTCAAGGAATAGATATTAATTAGTTTAATCAAATCATTGTAATTCCAGTTGCTGTATGTTTTCAATTATTTACACTTCAGCCAATAAGTGCATTTCCCTAGGCGACCTTCATTAGTAAAGGGTGTCCACATGGCCTATCAACCCAATCATAGTTAACTGAGGTACTTTTAGTTCATGATGGGTAATAAGGTTTGGCTGTGCTCCTATCCAGACTCTCCTCTTGAATGCTAATCTCCATCATTCCCACGTGTCAAGGGAGAGACCAGGTGGACGTCATTGAATCATGGGGGACGATTCCCCCATGCGGTTCTCGTGATAGCGAGTGAGTTCTCACGAGACCTGATGGTTTTGTAAATGTTTGATAATTCTTCCTTCATTCATTCGCCCTCCTGCCACCTTGTGAAGAGGGTCGTTCGCTTCCCCTTTACCACTTGCTGTGACTGTAAACCTGCTGAGGCTTCCCCGGTCAAGCAGAACTGTGAGTCAATTAAACCTTTTTCCTTTACAAATTTCCCAGTCTCTGGTAGTTCTTTATAGCACCATGAGAACAGACTAATATAATTGGGAAAATTTCCTCTCTCCTTTCAGATGTGGCAAGGAAGATTGCAACCCCATTTGCTTCTGATAACCTTCCTATGACTAAGGTAAGACAGCCTTGGGATAAAGCAAGTTCTGTATGTGGCATAAAAGGGAAAGAGAAGGAGCCTGGGCATATCAAAGACTTCTGAAGTCTCCTTTACATCTGAACTTATGAAAATGCGAGAACATACATTTCCTAATTGCTTGAGCCAATTGGAGACAGGATTTCTGTATGTTTGTTTGTTTGGCTTTTTCCAGCCCAAGTCCTTTATCTGGTACAAATGGGTTGGAGAGATTAGTCATTGTAATTGACATTCTTATTGGATGCTGAAACAATGAATTAGAAAGCCAGGGGTATGAGAAGATTGTCCGGAGAAGGGGAAAACTTGGAGGTTGGTGCAAAAGGCACCTTATGTCTTAAGAACCTTAGCAACAGCCAGTACAGTTTCACGGTTGCAGTAAGTGGGGAAATGGTAAACATACATAGTGTTTGGGTTAGAGGGTAGAGAAGAAATGCAAGTAACTGACATTCATTGAGAATTTAGGTTCTTGGCACTGTTTCCATTTCAGATATGTTACTACATTTTTGCCTCTCAACAGCACTAAGAAGTAGATATTTAAAGAGGTAGAAACTAGAAACCTGAGACTCTGAGATATTAAGTAATATTCCCACAATTACTCAGCTAGTATAAAACTCCTCTGCCATCCATAGTGCCTCTAAGTTCCTCACCATCTATAGCATAGTTTAATCAGCTAGGAAGTCAAAAAAGTACAGAATACGTGTTTAAAGGGGGTCCATCAAAGGTGCTAACATGAAGATGTATTGTTATCTCCCAACTCTAAGGAACATTTGCTAATTCAGAATAGATTCAGAATAAATCTTTCCTGAAGGTTTCAGGGTATTTGTGCTAATTGTTTCAATGTACTCACAGCAGAACACCCCAGAGATTTTAAATACTTATCTCAAGACTGAGGAACAACTCAGTTATCTGAAAGATCTCATCACAAAAACCTGTACATGCTAATGCTTGGTAACTCAGGGCAGTCTTCTTACATGACCAACACCACAAAGCCAGGTGGAAAAGATCCCAGGGGGCTCTGGTGCTTGATGTGTGTCTCTAAGTTTTGCTGAAATAATTGAAAAGATGAAGTGGGAGAATCTAGAGATTATTATTTATATAACATTATAATTTCTCCCCTTTGCCAATATCCTCTTCTTCAAAGCAAAGATTTTAAAATGAGTGAATAAAATTGATTATATAAGGTTCTGGGGAAGGAGAGTTGAGATGTTATGGTTTGCATTTTGTATCACCTTTTCCCCCCCTCAGAATCATTTTCTTCTAGGAAGCTGGGGGTGTGATCCTATAACACAGATTTAAACTGTGTGAGCCCACTTCTATGCAGATTTTTTTTTTTAATCAAAGTTACAGCCCGTGTGCCTACCTCTCCTGCCTTCCTTTCCACCACCTCCATATCTTCTGCCTTTGCAACCTGAGGCAGTAAGACCAGTGTTTCCTCTTCCTCATCCTTCTCAGCCTATTCAGTGGAAAGATGAGGATAAAGACCTTTCTGATGATCCACTCCATTTATTAAATAGTAAATATATTTTATCTTCCTTATGATTTTTAAAATAACACTTTCCTTTCTCTTTTGCTTTATTGTGTGACCACAGTGTATAATACATATAACATACAAAAGATGTGTTAATTGACTGTTTATGTTATTGGTAAGGCTTCTAGTTAACAGTAGACTGTTAGTAGTTAAGTTTTAGGGGAGTCAGAAATTGTGCAGAGGTTTTCAACTGTGCAGGCAGATAGTGCCCTGAACCCCCAAGTTATTTAAGGGGTCAATTGTACTTTCTTCTTCCATGAAATGTCTGACAAAAAGAAAATAAAAAATATTTACTTTCAAGTTTTTGGGTACTTAATCATTGATACTGTAGGGAGAGAAACTTTCCCTCCAAAGGTTTGATTAAGTTGTTGAAACAAACTGACAGTAGACAAGCAGAAGAAAAGACAAATGTATTATGTGCCTGAGGGCATCAAAGGAAAGAGAAGTGAGTACCCCACAACCTAATAAAATTTAAAATCTTGTATGCCCTCCTCTTAGGGAAGAGGGAAGGGGGCATGTAAGCAACATAGAGAAAGTTAACGATTTTGGGGGAAGATAAATAGGTAATAGTTTGTGACAAAGATTGGTTTGTGATGCTGACTTCCAAACTCTTCTCTTGTGATACAATTAATCTTCTCTGGTTGAGATTCCTGGGGAGGACATTCATGACAATCGAGGTTTTTGGAGGATCTATCTTTAGGCAGCTAAAGGAAGTTCAGAGAAAGTCCCTTCCTGTACTTTGGGGTAGAAAAAAGAGGTAAGAGGCTTTGGTTCTCTTTCAGTTCCAAGCACTCAGTATGTCAAAGCACTATACTTGGGGGTATTGTTTTCTGAGTCCCAATAACATTGAATATTTCTTTACAAATGAATTATCTGATGTATTCCCATTCTGGTGTCCTATTTTAAGCACATCTTCTTAATATGTTATTTTCTTTCAAAACTTCATGGTGAAATTGCATGATGAATTAACAATAAAATGTTTCTCCCTGATATATATACACATGTTGTTGTTGTTGAGATGGGGTCTCACTCTGTTGCCCAGGCTGGTCTTGAACTCCTGGCCTCAAGCAGTCCTCCAGCTTTGACCTCCCAAAGTGTTGGGATTATAGGTTTGAGTCACTGTGCCCAGCCTTCTTGATGTTTTTTATAAGGAGTATTAGTCGAATTCAATTTTCAATGCACTGAAAAGTTTTCCTAATTAATTTGGATTAAATATTGCCTGATTGTATATAAATAACTTCTTTGTTTGAATTATGTTAAAAACTTACTACAAGTAAATCATGGTTTATTAGATAAAGTAGTATGATGTCAAAAATAACATAAAACAACTACAAAACGGTTTTAATTCTGATTAAATGTGCTTTTTAAATATACTGGGAGTGGGTACTTAGCAATTTTGGCCCTCTGTTATAAAATATAATAATTCATTTAATCATATGCTAGTTTTATTGAGGTTTAGAAAATGTAAAATACTTGATCAATTGATTTTCCTTTTAAAATTGGTTCTTTTTAAGTGCTCAGGGTTGAAAACATTACTATCTGTGATGATAAAAACAGGCCTTGCCATCTTGATATTGATTGTTGAGTGGAAGTGGATAGTGTCTTACAGGTTACTGAAAATGAGGTAATAGCAAGAAACACCTGCCCTCAAAGGATACAGATGGTTGGAAATCCTCCCAGGGGTGCACTCAACATATCCATCTCTTAAAAGTCTGCTTCTACCCTGACCTCCCTAAGGGGCCCAACAATTGTGATGTTTCTGTGTGGAAATTGTATTCCATCTTCCTTTCTGACGGCTCCTTCCCTTCCCTTGGCCACTTCAGATGGAGGTGTAGGACATTGCTGAAGTGAGCATGCTCACTGGTTGGTACAGCGTAAGTTTCCAGGAGCATAGAGATTTGAACACAATTTTAAGATTCAATTTTCCTATTGCTAAAGTCACATTTAGATCTTCTTCCTTTTTTTTCTCCCTTATTCTTTTTATTATCTTCTCTTATATTCTTCTCCAACTCATTCTACCTGTCTTTAATTTCCTTGAAATTACTTGGTAAGGCAGTTGGTACATGGAATATATATTTTACAATAACATTACAAATGGTGGTTAAATTCCATACTAGTTCATAAGCATGGATTTTTTTCAATGTTTTTTGAAAGTGAGCCTTATTTATTAGACTAGAAAATTAATTCTATGCAAATATATATATCCTAGTTACTGGCTGAGTAGTAATTTTAGGTATATGGACATCCCAGAAAGTGCTAGTTCCATGGGGCAGTAAATATCTTTGTCAAATATGAGTAAACTGTCTTAAGCAAAGGAGAGAAGGAATTGAGGAAAATGCTGCAAATAAAAGGAGGTAAGATTTTTAGGATGAATGATACGCTAGTAGAAGGTGTTGAAGGTCTTCAGAATTTATTGCCAATGTAATTATAATTTCCTTAGTAGTACTGCTGAAATATTATATTATAAAATATTATAATACTAGTAACTCAACTAAACAGAAAACATTTAAAACTTTTCAAAGAATTTTAATTTTATCATATTTTATATTTCATTGACTCTCATTTTAACTTAGTTTTAGGGTTCACTACAACTTCTAATTTAATTCTGAGGTTTTAATTTGTTATACCTTTTCCCCACTTAACTTGATTTACAAATAAAAGTCCATGAGGGAAATTTTACCAATAAGTGTTTCATTGAAGAAATAGAGAAATTAAGTTCAGTAGTTTCTTAAGTAAATTATTTCCATCGTTAATTAAATGAGAGACAATTTTTAAAAATTCTGTTAGGCTAGTAATTTTTTTCCTTCTCCATTTGTGTTACCTATCATATTACTAGCATCTTTTCATGTCTCCTGGCTAGAGATTCAGAGATACTATGTGGTGATCTGGTCACCACAATGTTAAAATTTTATCATGTAAAATTTAAAATTTTTAACTTTTTCTACAACTGAACTTCATTTTTATTCTGAGCAACTATTTCCCTAGAGTGGCAGAAAACTATTCTCTGACTAGGGTGTCTTTTTTTCTGCTGAATCTAAGTTCTTAAAGGCTTCTACAAGTGCCTAGTGCTAGTGGTGAGGTGGATTTATCTGAATTACTGTCCAATCTGGCAGAGTTACATCTGTGGTCATACCCATCCTGTTGGGTAATTGGTCACTGGCACAAGCAAGTTACCTGACAAAGTCCCAAACTCTTATTTGGAAGGCCCTTGCCAGCCCATCACTTCTCTCTCCTACTTCTCTGTACTCTTGGACACATGGGAATCATTCAGCTGCTTTTGCTGGGACTGAGTCATGATGAACCCTTACAGTTGATTAAGAGCTTGTTGGTCCTGCAAGGCATGCTTCTATTTCTGATATGCAGATTCTCTACATTCTTCAACCTAGGAAAAGGCCCACATGTTCTTGGAAGTTCTTGGGACAGCCACAGTGCAGGGTCCATTTATCAGGGACCAGGGTCTAGATTCTAATGAATAATACTCTAACTTTCTCTTCTCCCAGTCCAGGGGAATCTTGGGTGTGTTTGCATGATGGAGAATGGGAGGGATATAGATTGACTTTTTCTCTTCCCGATTTCTTCCAAATCTATTTTTCTTCCCCAAGTTTTGAATTTCTCGTGCCTCAGGGTTTTGAAACTCCAGCAAAGGACATTCTAACTGGCTGAATGACAGGAGCGGGAATAAGAAAGGGCCAAAAGATGACAGAAAATGTGAGTGGAGATCAATGGTATTTCAAAAAATATCCCACCATTTATCATTAATTCATTCCCCTCACTAACCATATCTAGTCAGTCATGTTCCTATGGATAGGAACACTACTACCTCTTTTGGATTCATTCTGTCCATTGCAAGGCAGATTTAGGGAAACTTCAGTGGCTTCACGTTTTCTGCAGAATAAACTAAACTACTCAGAGCAGCACTGAAATTTCTCCAAAATTTGATACTAAACTAGTTCATTTGTTTCAGCTTTTCCCCACCTAACACTTTATACTCTCCCATTTTTGGAAAATGTCATTCATATATTTGTATCTTTGATCATGCTAATCTCCTTACCTAGAACTCTTTGTTGCCGTTTCAAAACTACTTAATACCTACCATGCAAGGCCCAGGCTAAATGCTTCCTCATCCAAGAAGCCTCCCTAAGTTTCTTGAGGAAAAAACTGCTTTTTGTTTTTTTTTTTCCTTGAAGTTTTCTAGCTTTTTTGTGGGTGGTAAGGGTGGATTCTTCCTTGATTAAAATTATTTGTGTAAATGTTCAATATCTCACTAGATTGGAACACCTTGAATGGAATAATCATGTATCATTCTAACATTTAACAAGATTTGTAATGTTTTTCTGTTAATTGTACCTTGCCATTTCAGATGTTCTAAAATGGCCAAAATAGCAGTGACTCCTATTTTGTAACTTGGTGATACTTAATACAGTTTCCATCTAATGGTCTAAGATAGGGGACCACAAGTCCCTGGAACAACGGGAGAAAATGTGAGTGTCCTAGATAAACCAGGCCATATGGTCACTCTATGTGAATTGGTTGCTCTTTTTAAAGGGGTGAAAAGTAGGATGGGGGGAAGGGAAGAGGAAGGCATATTCCCTTCTTACAAAGGCAACGCCTACAAGTTGTCCTTCTAATTTTCATTACATCCTAAAAGACAGAATATAGTCACATGGCCATATTTAACTGCAAAGGAAGCTGGAAACATACGGCTAGGCGCCATGTTTCTAGTTAAACTCAGAGTTTATTAGTAACAAGGTAGGGAGACTAGGTATGGTGGGCAGCCAGTAGTCTCGGCTAGAGAGAATGAATTTGAGCATTTCCTTTATTCCTGAGATAGTATATAACTAAAATTTCTACAAACTCATAGAATGGAATGCTTCATTTTGGAATACCAGGGAAATGTATTTTTTCACACTATTTAATAACAAGTAGATCATCTCCCTTTCAAGACAAGGTATATAATACAAATTTTAGAGGAAAATGTTTTTAGACAGCAGCTCAGAGAATGTAATATGTTTGTCTTTTGAGTATAGTTTTGTTATGCAGTTAATTGAAAGATGATATTCAATAGATGGTCTCAGTAAATACAGTTTAGTGGAAATTGGTGAGGAAAACTGACTGTTAAACTGAGGGTTCTACATCAAAGAATGACCAACTTGCTCTTCTAGCTCTGCTCTGGTAGATTTGATGTGAGAGAGTGAGCTTCCCTGCTTTTCGTACTGGCATTACATCAAGGAGGACTAAGTCTTCAGCTTCCTTCATTAATTAGCCATGCCATCCAGTGGGCAAACCCAGCTTAGAGAAATTTAGCCGTAGGCACCCATGGTGTGTCCACAGCAGGAAGGTGTAGGCCAGTGTGTCTCCAAGTGGTTTCTCTGAAGATTTCACAGGAGATGAAAAGCTCCCTTACAGATCTATCTCTTTAATCAATGGTGACCTTAATATGTCATCCCACATTTTTTGAAAAGAATCTGAAATACAAGAGCTATTCCTTAAATTTGAATGTATACTCTTTCCTCTTTCTGCAACCCCCAATTTTGCTATCAGTCATGGTTGCTAATATCCCTGCTGTCTTCAGCAGAGCTGCCAACTCTGTCAGTTTCTGAAATATTGTTTATGCAGGAGCAATTTATTTTTTAGGGAGATGAAAAGCAGATTGCAGAAGCAGCCTATTGCCAACTTGTTGGAATGTATGTATTCTAGTTCAGAACACTTCAGTATAACTATTGAATTATTATTTGTTGATTGGTAAAGTGCTTCTCAAATAATTGATTCATAAAACAAAAAAGTGCTTGATGTAATTAACAGTGTTTCCTTATTTGTGCTTATAAGATATTTATTATGTTCTTCAAAATACTGGACATATGGAGGATGAATTGTGACAGTGCTTCAGTATGACATTTTTTTGTCATGTAACACATGTGCTATGCGTAATTTTTGTGGAGAAGCATATTTTTACTGTATTTTCTAATTTAAAACAGTTAATCATTTGTTTCAAAACTTCTTACATTTGCTGCTATTTTAAAAAATACTTATGGGAATGTAGGTACGGGAAAAATAGCCCTTATTTTATTTAGCACTCTGATTTCTAAGAAAAGGCAAACAATTATAAACATTTCTACTTAGAACATGTTGAGTGTTGTAGGGAAGAAAATATACTTAAAAGTGGACTTTCTAAGGAATGCTTATACACTGTTGGTGGCAGTATAAATTAGTTCAGCCATTGTGGAAGACAGAAATACCTTTCAACCGAGCAATCCCATTACTGGGTATATTCCCAAAGGAATATAAATTGTTTAATTACAGAGACACATGCAGGCACATGTTCATTGCAGCACTTCACAATAGCAAAATCAAGGAATCAACCTAAATGCCAATCAATTTTAGACTGGATAAAGAAAATATGGTACACTTACACATGGAATACTATGCAGCCATAAAGAACGAGATCATGTCCTTTGCAGGGACATGGATAGAGCTGGAGCCCATTATCCTTACCAAACTAACACAAGAACAGACAACCAAATACTGCATGTTCTCATTTGTAAGTGGGAGCTAAATGATGAGAACACATAGACACATAGAAGGAAACAACACACACTGGGACCTTTTAGGAGGGTGGAGGGTGAGAGGATCAGGAAAATAACTAATGGGTACTAGGCTTAATACGTGGGTGATAGAATAATCAGTACAACAAACCCTCATGACACAAGTTTACCTATGTAAAAAACCTGAACTCGTATCCCTGAACTTAAAAGTTTAAAAGGGTAGACTTTCTGCCTTTCATTTTTTTCTTTCTTTTTAAATCTCACACTGTGTTCTTTCTAACTTTCTATATCTCCCTTTTATTCTCTCCCCTCCTTTTTTTTTAAAAAAAGAATGTCTAATTTTTTTTTAAACTCCTCTCTCCCTCTCTCCCTCTCTCCCTCTCTCCCTCTCTGCCTCTCTGCCTCTCTGCCTCTCTGCCTCTCTGCCTCTCTGCCTCCCTGCCTCCCTGCCTCCCTGCCTCCCTCTCCCACACACTCAGTGTCTCTCCCTCTCTCCCCTTCTCCCCGAACTTAAGGAGGTTCTAATTTATTTTTCTCTTCCAGCATTGATTATTCTGGGAAGTGATTCCCTCACTGACTACTATTCTATACTTGGGAAATCCAAAATGTTAATGAGTTTTAACCTGGGTGGCATAACTGGAAAGTCGGTGACTTCTCATTCACTATTACTCTCTTCTCTCTATTAGACATTTTATAGACAGATTAATATCAAACATCATTATAAATTGAGAGAAGAAAACAACAGTCAGGGCCTCGTATTTCATAACAGCAGTTATTATTTCTGCTTCCAGGAATAGTGACCATTGTTCAGTCTGACCTCTATTAACTTGTTGAATAATTCTATTGAAAAGTTATGTTTTTTATTTCTTGACTCAAAATGCAATTAACCTACATGCTATTTGAGAATAAACCTCTATTTTTCATTGAGATTATACCAAATGGTAAAATATTTGGTTCCCCTTTCTGTTTCTGGACAGAATGAGAAAGACATACTTTTGTTTTTTAAAGTAAAAGTATTTTTAAAAAATAGTAAAAGGAAAAAAGTAACTGCTTGAATAAAAGACATAACTCAAACATTTCAGAAAGTGGTTTTCAATCTTAGTTTTGCCATAGGTTTTAAGGATTGCATAGTAATCATCACTGTGGTTACAAAGAACTAGTTATAGTTGAATCTATGTGGCTGTAATTCTTACAGATTGTTTAAAATAATTACAGAATTTTATATATACTGAGAAATGTATATAAGAAATAAGTGTCTTGTAATGGTCACCATTTGGTTTTTAATTAGTTGTTTTATTTGCCACGTAAAACATCTCCCTGTATTAGCAAGCGATATCTTTAGCAATGGTATGCAGGTCACTTTATTATATATGATATAATTTAGTGTCTGGATTTGTTCATGAATCAAATAAATGATTTAATAGCTATTAAAAAGAATACATTCTTATTTTTCTGACTATGTATTTCACATTATTTTACTTATTTTTCTCATCACAAATTATTTTATTTCAAATGATCATTCTGGACATTTACAAAATCAGTAACATCTACTAATGGTAGAAAGAGCTAGGTGAAATGATCATTTTATATTTTCATATCAGATAGTGTGCAGTGCTTCCTGATCATGTAGTGTGTATGCTATGAAATAAAGTTTGGGATGGATGATAGTGAGGCTACTGTAAAAATTAACATGAGAGTGGTAATCATGCTGTTTTTTTTTTTTTTTTTTTTTTTTTTTTTTTTTTTTTTTTTTTTTTTAAGGAAAGAATATATTTGAACCACATAAACAAATAAAAGGTATTACATAAGAAAAAATAATGTAACAATTTATGTAAGTACCTAACATATGAGCATGCTCTTACATCTAAAACAAAAAATAAACAGGTAATATTGGTACTATATATATATATTTGACAAGTGTGCATTAAAGAGTTCTCTAATATAAAACATTTAAAATGTGGAGAATACTTTTTCAAGATACAGAAAACAATTGTTATATCATGCTGTTTTTTAAAAGTGACACTTATTTAGACTTAAATTGATTCTATGCATACATATACACATATCCATCCCAGTTACTGGCTGGCTAGTAATTTTTAGGTACATGGACATCCCAGAACGTGCCAATTCTGTGGGGCAGTAAATAACTTGGTCAAATATCTGAGTAAACTCTTAAGCAAAGGAGAGAAGGAATTGAGGAAGATGCTCCAAATAAAATGAGGTAAGTTTTCTAGGACTAATGATACATTAGTAGTAGGCATTTGTTAAGGTCCTCAGAATTTATTGCCTATGTAACTACAATAACCACCTAGACTAGTTTATCTGCCCACAGTCTGGCCCTCTCCAGTTTTTTCTTCACATAAATTTGGTCCTCGAATGCAAACCGATTATGAGGCACCCTTATTTTGAATCTCTCATTTGTTCATTTTCACCTGTAAGATAGTCTATGCTCCTTGGTGTGATGTTTGAGGACCCCTGTGTCTAGTCCTGGTTAATAGCATCATCAGTTTTACCCTGACTGCTCACCCTCTCTGTCCAGTCTCCTGAATACCTCAATTTGCCTGGATGCTCAGAGCTTTCCTTTGCCTCTGAGCTTTTAATGTGTCTCTTCTTCCATCTCAGACTCTGTCACTGATGTTTGCCATGTTCTTATGCTTCTGGGCCAAGCTGTAAGTATTAACACTTCTGGGAAGACTTCTCCGATTCTAAACCTACAAAATACCTGGGCTAGGAGTCCCTATACCCTTCCAAATACTCTGTGCATAATGCTACCATATCACTCATTTACTTGTCTGTCTCACCACTAGACTGAATGCTGAGGCTGACTAAATGTGTGTCATGGCTATCAACCAAAATGGCGTTGAGATTCCAACAAACTGGCTTCTTTCAGAAGATACATTTGGAGCTCTATTCCTCCTAGTCTCAGAGACATTCTAGTAGATAGGGGCTATCTTTCACCTTACTACTCTTCTTTGGTATTGAGGTGGGTTACCAATCATTTCTGGATTTATTCTTTGAGTCACTGCAAAAGGAAAAAGATTATTTTCCTATGGCTATAAGTTATTCTATACTATATAGATAGCAATGATAACTATAGTCTGTTTTGTTGGAGAAAACAATTAGTCTCTTTATAACAAAGGCATGAATGAATAAATGGATTAATAAATGCCTTAGGGAATCTCTGAATTGTTACATTGATTTGAATATCCACATCCTATCAGAAACCTATTCAGTTCTGTCTTGAATATATAAAAGTGACATTAATTCTCATGATATCTTTAATGTCCATTCATTCATTTAATTTTATTGATTCATCACACAATTATTGATTGCTTACTATGTTCCAAGAACTGCTAGGTACTGACAGTGACTCAAACATGATCTCTGCTCTCAGAGAGCTTGTACATGTAGAGATGGAAGCTTCATCTCCCTTCAAAGGACTAGAATGTAACTAAAATGATCTGATAATAATGGTTCTGAGAAGTGCTTTATATTTTCACAGAAAAGCTATTTGGGAAATATTTGTTGAATAAAAATGATAGGAACTTAAAATTTTCAATTTGAAAACGAAATTAAGGATAACCAATTATCAATAACATACTAGATTCACTTTGATAGTATAATGGCAAAAGCTATGTCCTATTTTCCTATTGATAAATAAAATATACCCTGAAAAGAACTTCTACAGAAAAAAAGGTTAAACTTCATTCTCGCTTGATTGTTTTTTAATAGCTTCATATTTCACATAGTACCACAGGCTATTACAGTGGTGACATTCAATAAATCTGAGGCAGCAATAGAAATAATTAATAATCGATTAATGTAAATCATAAAATACTTTCGGAGGCCGAGGTGGGCAGATCATGAGGTCAGGAGTTTGAGACCAGCCTGACCACCAGGGTGAAACCCCGTCTCTACTGAAAATACAAAAATTAGCCAAGCATTATGGTGTGTGCCTGTAATCCTAGCTACTCAGGAGGCTGAGGCAGAAGAGTCGCTTGAACCTAGGAGGTAGAGGTTGCAGTGAGCTGAGATTACTCTACTGCACTCCAGCCTAGGTGACAGAATGAGACTCGGTCTCAAAAAAACAAAACAAAACAAAAAAACCCATAAAATAATAAAACAATAAAACACAATCTGATTATATAGTAATAGAAAATAAAATGATATGAGCTGGGTGTGGTGGTGTGAGTCTATAGTCCCAGCTACTTGGGAGGCATGGTATAAAGACAGTGACAAATGAATAAAGAAAGATATGTGCCTTGTATTTCCAATTTTATTTTGAATGTTTGAATTTCTTTAAAATAGTTGCATTTAGTTCTAGGAAATACATTTAAAAAATTTTATGGTTAAAAAACTTCGGTTTTCATTTACCGAATTCTAGAGTAAGCATGCTTTGCTTTATGACTCATTTTGCTCACGATGCAAAGTTTCCAAATATTGGATGAAGTAGAATTCAAGAAGTAACCTTAAAATCTTGGCCCTTTCCTACATCAGTTTGTGATATTTTCTTTCCACTTGATGTATAAAGAGAAGAAACATGTATGAATTCATTCTCACCACTGCATGTGTGATCCTGATTGATGTTTGAAAATTTCAGACCCATCTTAATTCTTTTGTCACTGGGAAAGATTTTGTGTCTGTTTTGATTTTCTACTTCTTGTAAGCTGTTAACCTCTTCTATTAAACTACAGGAAGGATGGGGGCAGGAGGAGGGTGCTGGGAACAAGAAGGGGCATGGGGTGGGAAGAGGTTTGAACTGAGGTTATGGACAAGATTCTGGGCTTTAAGTGTTTTCTCCGTTGCTGTTCAACAAGCACTCAAGAAGGACATTGTGCTTCTTTGACAAAAAGTGCAGATTGATGTTTTCCTGTGAATGCTGTGCTTTGTAATAGGCCCTGATGGTTGGTTAAAGGTATCTGGGTTTCTAAAGAGACTGTTTGATTTGAAGCCAGCGGAGTCATGGGAGTGGATGGTAGTTGCCACTTCTGTATAGCCTTGGAAGAAACTTAGTCCAAGGCTTCTGAAATTCGAGTTGGTTCATGAGGGTTGCTTGCAAAAGATTTCCTGAACGAATTTGAATGGTCTCTGTCAAAGGAATTGGGCCCTGTGGATCTGTTAACAGAAAACTGCACAGTTGCATAGTGATTTGGGTAGATTGATACATAAAGGAAAGTGAAAAGAATCGGGCACTTCTAAGAACAAGATTATTAAACAGTCCCTTTGTTTCTGCAGCAGTGTCAGCTGGTATCAGGTTTCTTATTATCTCTGATGCTAAGAAGCCTCCAGAGAGGTTGTGTGGAATAATCTGTGCTGCAAGTAGTTTCTTTCCTTTAAAAGAGAAGATTTTATAGAGAAATATGTGAAACAATATATATCACACTTTGATCACTAATTACCTCACTAGTGGGGTGGTAGTGGGAATATAAAGGAGTGGGGGTGGTGATGGTAACAAGACGATCTTAAGCTTTATTTAATTTACACATTTCTTATTTGAATATCAAGAACATTAATTAAAATTAAAATACAACAAAATAACAGGTTTTTTCTTCCAAGAAGATTTATTTTGAAGTTTATTATTGGGATTATACATCCTTGACTCTTTCAACCAAAAAAACAGTGGGATACAGAAATGTGTAGATATAAAATAACAATTTAAAAGAAACGAAGTCATCTTCTCAATGAATGGAACAGAGCTGTCTGTGGAGTGCTAGCCTTTCAGCAAGTTCTCAGTGCTCTGTAGTCTTGTCTTTTGGGTTGTTACTTCATTCCTGAGCACAGGGAAAAGGAACAGATATCATTGTTTCCACTTTAGAAAGGGAAATTTCAAGATGGAAAGTTGCCCACTGAAAATAGTTGAATAAGTTTTGAAACATTCACATAATGCATTAAAAAAGATGGATATGTTTTGCAAAAATGTCCACAATATGCTGTTAAATTAAAAAAATGGATTAAGAATGTCACACTCACAAACACACATAGAAACACTATTGTGATAAAAGGGATTATATGTGTGATTGGATTATAAATGATTTCCACTTGTTTTAATGTTGTAAAATTTAACACATAGAAAAGTATAATAAACATATATATCTACATACACTCAAATACATTAGTCCATCCTCAAACTGCTATAAAGAACTACCTGAGACTGGGTAATTTAAGAAGAAAAGTTTTAATTGACTCACAGTTCTACAGGCTTAACAGGAAGCATGACTGAGAAGCCTCAGGAAACTTGCAATCATGATGAAAGGCAAAAGGTAAGCCTTATTCATGTGGTGGCAGGAGAGAGAAAGAGAAGAAAGCTACATACTTTTAAGCCATCAAATCTCAGTGAGAACTCAGTCATTATGAGAACAGTAAGGGTGAAACCACCCTCTTCATCCAATCATCTCCCACCAGGGCACACCTTCACGTGGGGACTACAGTTCGACATGAGATTTGGGTGGGGATACAGAGCAAAACCATATCAACATACATATGCACACACCATATATATGTTTAAATTACTGAAAGGCTTGTGTGCCCACTGAGGGTTATGTCCTTCTCCAAATGCATCTCTCTGGATGCTCTCATCCTGTCCTCTCTTTTCCAGGTAGCCACTATCTGTCTTTTGCCTGACTCATTCCTTGGCTTTAAAAAATGATTTACTTTCTATGTGTTTTCTCTAAACAATATATTGCTTGGTGTGGAAAAACTGAGCAGTGAGCACAAATCTGTTACCTTTAGATGAAGACTCCCAGGAGAAGATAAAGTGAGCAGTCTCTGATTCATTGGCTTCAGGCACTGTTACTGTTTCCGAGAGTGCCTTCTTGGAGAATTCAGCCTACAAAGTTCTGACTGAGGCCCTCACAGCGATCAGGGTATCCAGCAGGACTGATATTGAATACCAGATAGCAATGTAGTCAGAGAGAAGACCACGTTCTGTTTTCTTTTAAGGTCGCCAGCTTGCTTTGCAGGTCTCAAGTTTATCCAAAGACAAAACGTTTTGTGAAATGAGTGAAGTTGGCTGCTTCAGAACATGGCATTTAGAGGAGAGTGGGAGAGTCATCAGCATGTAATCAAGGCTAACAAGGCAAACGTGTAAGAATCTCTGCTAGCCTGATCCTAGCACCTGTCCTTAGGGAAAATAGAACTATTTAATTAGGACTGTTTGACATCTGTCTCTTGAGTGATACTTTTCCAGCCTCTGCTGCTTGTCATACAGGTCTGTGCATGACTGACAGCCTGGGATTTTTCTCTTCTGTATCTTGAGGATTTTTTCTGGCCTTTTGCCTCTTTCCTGGGCTTCTGTTTTCTAATACTCAAGTCTTCTTGTTTGCTTACTTACCCTTTCTTATTTTAGTAGTATATACCCTTTAGTAGCTTTTTGTGAATAAGTAGGTGGAATATATACTTTTAGAATGTATTTCTAAAGAAATGTCTTTACTTGACAGATAATTTGGCTCAGTATAGTGTTTTACAAATTATTATCCTCTTGAATTTTGAGGTATTTCCTCAGTCATCTTGCTTTCAGGGTTGCTATCGAGAAGTCCAAAGCCATTCTGATTCCTCATATTGTCCATATAATGGATTCTTCTGCATTCTTTCTCACGGTTCTGCTAACAAGTAGAATTTTCTTTGTCATCATTTTTCTGAAAAAAACAAGTTATGCTTTAGAGTAAGTATCTATTGATCTGCCATGCTGGGCACTCGGTGCGTTCTTTCAATCTGGCTTTTTAGGTTGAATGATGTTGTTGGTCATTTCCTTTCTTCCACTTTCTTTGTTCTCTCTGTTTAGAAAACTTATTTGGATGCAGTATCTCAGGAACTGTTCCTCCTCATTATCTCACCTTTTGAAGCTATTTTTCATGTATTGGTCTTTTTTCTACTTTGTAGAAAAGTTTCCTCTTCTTGACCTACTAATACTTATATTGCGTTTTCATTTCAGCCATCATGCTTTTTAAAATGTTTACGAGTACTTTTTTTCCTACTGGATCTTCTTTTTATTTATTTATTATTTATTTACATTATACTTTAAGTTCTAAGGTACATGTACACAATGTACAGGTTTGTCACATATGTAACAACATGTGCCATGTTGGTGTGCTGCACCCATTAACTCGTCATTTGTGTTAGGTATTTCTCCTAATGTTATCCCTCCCCACTTCCCCGACCCCACAACAGGTCCCGGTGTGTGATGTTCCCTACCCTGTGTCCAAATGTTACTATGCAGTCATAAAAAAGGATGAGTTTGCATCCTTTGTAGGGACATGGGTGAAGCTGGAAACCATCATTCTGAGCAAACTATCGCAAGGTCAGAAAACCAAACACCGCATGTTCTCACTCATAGGTGGGAACTGAACAATGAGAAAACTTGTATCTTCTTTTTGTAGTGTCCAATTTGTGCTGCAGTATCTTTTTTCATTTCTTTGAGAATGTTAATGAAAATAACAATTTAAGGTTTTCTTCTCCTGTCAAGTTTCCTCCTGTTTTCTTAAAGTCATTCTTAAATGTAAGTTTGTTTAATGTCTACCTTCCAGGTTAGAGCTTTTCCTCAGATGTCTGATCATCCTTGAGTATCTGCTAATGATTAAGATGACCATCCCCCCTTTCTCACACCATGTGTAGGCCTTGTTAATATTATGCTTTATTGTAGGGAGACTTGAATGGGCTGTTTGTGGGGGCAATCTCTAATGACAGTATCTCTGGTTTTCTCCTCTTGTGGTAGTCAGATTATACAGAAAAAAGCCTTCCATCAGTTGTTGGGATTATGGAAGTGAAGTGATTTTTGCTTTTGCAATGGGGAATGAATAAAGACACACAGCTGGAAATTATAAATAGACACATTCTCAACTGTGCATAGCATCCCTCCAGCCATAGAGCCTCAGATATTATATCCAGAAATTTAAGCTCAGCTGGGGTGAGGGAAGTTGCCCAGAAAAGTGGATTTGAAGATCTAATTACCAATATAATACTTCAGTTTTTCAATAGTCCTTTTGGTTATAGTCCCATTTCCTCAATTCTTCTCTGGTTCCACAGGTACTGAATGATACAAGATCCTGAACTTGTAGGACTTCTGTGGTCTAAATAAGGCTGTTTCGAAATTTTCTCCTCTGTTGGCTTGGGACTTAGCTTTCTTCCATCACCAAGTCAGTTACTATACACCCATCTCCTTTGAACCATCCACTGTTTCATTGCTGTCCTCTTCACTCTGTCGTTAAGTGTTTAAGTCTTTAAAAAAAAATGCTTTTACTCTGGTTTTAGTGAAGTTTTGGGAGAAAGCAAATTTCAATGGATGATTTTCGCCCTCATAAACCAGAAGAACTTTTAAAAGTTTTCTGTACTTATGTATATATTTAACAATTAATACATCTAATGCTACTAAAGCCATGTTTATTTTGACAAAAATGTCAAAATAGATGTTACCATAATAAGAAAAAAGGAACCAGACATTTTTGTGTCCTAATATCTACACACAAAAAACTGAGAAAAATAGAAATTTCTCAATTCTTGATGGACTAGTTAAATCTGTCCATCTGACAGGTCTACAGGTGGCGGAGGCAGAAGAATCACACAAACCTGGGAGTTGGAGATTGCAGTGAGCTGAGATCACGCCACTGCCCTACTCTAGCCTCAACAGAGCAAGACTGTCTCAAAAAAGAAGACAAGAGACTGGTCTAGTTGTGAATGGCCTGGACAGTAAATGTACCAACTAACGTAAGACACGTGTGCTTATAATAGTTACATAAATGTGTAGATGTATGATACACATACATTTCTGAGAACAGTTAGTATCATGAAAGTAAAGAATGGACTTGTAGAATAAGCTTGTAGGAAGCTAAACCAAATCCAGGAGTAGAGACTTAGAGACTCCATGTGCAGCTCTTACATCTTGCTGGCCTGCAAAGTACACGCTCTCTAGCTGTGGATTAGGGTTACTCTCTCCAGCACACACTCTACTTCCTCATATAATCCCATTGCTTCAGATCTTTTCTGCCTGACCATTTGGAAATCAATGTTGCTAAGATCTCTAGGGTGGTCAGTGATTTAATGTATTACTATTTGTGGTTTACAGATTTGGAAATTTCCAGGGATTTCCTGGAAATGACACTTTAATATTAAACTCCAATAATATTCATGTCAGGAGGCAATATGGGAGGGGCTTAAAATGGGCTAACTTGTCCCGTGAGGACTAATTCCAACAGGTCTAGAATTAGACTTCTGTCCTAATGGATTAAAATATATACCTAAATAGCACTGACCCCTAGTAAAGTCATAAAAAATTGACTCAGAGTATTGCTTTGTAATTAAAGGACAGTATTCAGAGAAGTTTACACCAGCTTGTCAGCATTTTTTGTTGATAACAGTGAGATTGATGGTTTCCTCCCAGGGGATTCTGTTCTTGAGACTGCATATTCCACAATTTATGTATTATGCTGATTATAACTGTTTGGAGAGTTTCCAGCTTGGAGCTATTATGAAAGTACTACTCTGAACATTCTAGTACATGTATTTTGGTGAATAAATGTGTTTATTTTTGCTGGGTATATACTTAGAAGGAGAAGTGTTTGGTAATAAGATAGGCATGTTTTCAGCATTTGTAGATTTTGCTAAAGAATTTTCTGAGGTGGTTATACCAATTTACACTTCTATGCAGATGATCTTTAGATGGTTAGAAAATATTGCAGACTTCTTTGGCAAATGAGAAAACTCCTTTCTTGATGACTCTATATATAAATCAAATAAATATTTTATTTATTTAATTTTTATAGGTTCACGTGCTCATTTGTTACATAGATATGTTGAATAATAGTGAGCCTTGGGCGTCTAGTGTGCCTATCACTTGAATAGTGAACATTATACCCAATAGGTAATGTTTCAGCACTCACCCTCCCAAGCATACCTCTTCCCTTGTGAAGTCCCCATTGTTTGTTATTTCTTTCTGTATGTCCATGTGTAACCATTATTTAGCTCCCTCTTATAAGGGAGAACATGTAGTATTTAATACTGTGTTTCTGAGTTACTTCACTTAGGATGGTGGCCTCTAGCCTCATCCATGTTTCTGCAAAAGACATGATTTTATTCTTTTTGTTGCTGCATTGTACTCTATGGTGTGTCTATATCACGTATTCTTTATCCAGTCATCCATTGAGGGACTCTTAGGCTGATTCCATAGTTTTGCTATTGTGAATAGTGCTTCAACAAACATATGAGTGCGGATGTCTTTTTGTTAGGATGATTTCTTTTCCTTTGAGTAGATACCTAGTAGGGGGTTGCTGGGCCTAATAGAGTTACATTTTTAGTTCTTTGAGAAATCTCCATACTGTTTTCCATAGAAGTTGTATAAATTTACATTCCCCAAAACAGTATACACATGTTCCCTTTTCTGTGCATTCTCATCAACATCTATGGTTTTTTGATGTCTCAGTAATAACTGTTCTGATTGGTATGAGATGGTATCTCATTTTGGTTTTAATTTGCATTTCTCTGATTAGTGATGTTCATCACTTTTTCATGTATTTGTTGGCTGCTTGTATGTTGTCTTTTGATCCCAAATAGCCAAAGCAATCCTAAGCATAAATAACAAAGATGAAGGAATCGTATTACCTGACTTCAACTTATACTAGAAAGCTGTAGTAACCAAAGTAGCTTGGTACTAGTACAAAAATAGGCACATAGATGCATGGAACGGGGCAGAGAATTCAAATAAAGCCACATACCTATAGCCAACTGAATCTTCGACAAAGTAAACAAAAATATACAGTGGGGAAAGGACTCCCTATTCAATAAATGGTGCTGGGAAAAATGGATAGCCATATACAGAATAATGAAGTTGAACCCCTATTTCTCACCATATAGAACAATTAAGATGGATTAAAGACTTAAATGGAAAACCTAAAACTATAAACTCCTAGAAGAAAACCTATGTAAAGCTTTTCTGGACATTGGCCTAGGCAAATTTTGACTAAGACTCAAAAGCAAATGCAACAACAGCAAAACTAGACAAATAATACTTACTGAAACTGAAAAGCTTCTCCACAGCAAAAGAAATAACAGTTTAAACAGATAACCTACAGAATGAGAAAAGATATTTACAAACTAATATATCCAACAAAGGGCTAAGATCCACAATCTACAAGGAACTCAAACAACTCAAAAACTAAAAGCAAATAACCTTATTAAAAGTAGACAAAGACCATTAACAGACATTTATTAAATTAACTAATTATTTTTAGTACTTATCTATAGGTTTTACCTGATGGAAGACACTAGCTTATTTAAGTGATTTCTATGACTCATTTACTTTTCTTAACTTAATCTTATTAATGATTTCTGTGTCCAAATTCTTTTACCATTCTATTCATTTTAGAAAACATAATTACTAGAAGAAGGTGCAATATAATCTTGCAATTGTTCATTGCTGTAGATTTTTGTGATCAAAATTGGTAAAATCCTAGTCTGTAAACTATTTTGGAATCTTCTGGTTATTGTAGATTTACAAAGTTTTAAAGAACGTTTCCCCTCCACCCCGCCTGACATTAGCTCTTCTGTAAATTCTCATGAGAGAATAAAGAAACTTCCACAGAGCCATGGAATCTTATTTTTCAAAGAGAAGCATGATTAAGACAAAATTTGAAGTATATCTAATTTGAAGTTATCTAATTCACTTTGGAAGCTCAAGGAAGTTTAGATAAGTATGAGAATGTTTATAAAATTAGACTTGTAATACATGACAATTAAATTTAAAGATGATGATGACTCGTTTGGAATTAAAAAAGAAAAAAAAAAAAAAAGACATGCTTAATTGGAGAGCCAGTTTTGCTGTTGGGGCACACCAGAAGGACACACAGCGTAAGGCAACTCAAAGCAACAAGCTTGAAATACTCAATGGAAAAACTATTCCTTTGTCTCTGTAAATGGATGTTCCTTTGAAACGTCTAGCTATCAAATGTCAGTTAGTGCATTTGATTAGACTTAATCAGTAACAACCCCGTGTGCAGAGTAGGCAGGAAAAGTGATAAGGAGAGTGGGTTTGCTTGTGTGCACTTTTACCTTTTTCTACACTTTTACCTTTTTCTACACTTTTACAAATACAGCATTTTTTCCTTGACATACTGTGATCTGCAAGTTATGGGGCTTGGCATGGCAAGCTACTAATTTATAGACCTTTTTAAAAAAATCTCTTAAATTATTTATTATGGAAATTTGTAAACATTTACAGGAGTAGAAATAATAGTGTAACATATCTGACGTACTCATCACCCAGTCTCAGTGATTATCATGATTGACAAATCTTATTTTATCTGTATAGACACTCACTTCGTCCGTCTTCTACTCATATAATGGTGAAGCAAAGCCCAGATACCGTAATTATTTCATTTAAAATGTTTCAGCATATGGTTAAAAGTAGTCTTTTCTTTTAAAATATAATACCATTATCCCATCTAAAATAAATTTTCTTGATTTGTGTTTAATACTTTTCTGTTGTATTGACCAGGGAAAATTTGAACACAAGACTTGAATCAAATAATTATGCCCCTTTTTCTTAAAGATACCATTATTTCATCAAAGATGAGCATGAATTATTTCATGTTCAAATCTGTTTAAGCTCATGACATACTTTTTGTTCAATAACTACTTCCTTCATGTTATTCTATCAGTGTGTGTGTATATATATATATGTATATATATATATTTTACTTATATCAACATTTCTCCGTCAAATGGCTTTGCCTCATGGAACAGATACCTGAATGGATCCTTTTCTATTACCACATACATGTCTTAATTGGAGTATGGCATGCAAGTACTTAGAAAAGAATACAAACACAGCATTTTGTTTAGCATTTGAATTATTCCCACCATAATATCAGTTAAACCTCTGACAAGGGGACCTAGTGTCCTTGTGTGTGAAATGTCTTAAATCCTAGATTGGATTATTTGAGCCCAGCCCTATTCTAGTGACACCATCAGAAGCATGGTTGGTATCATTAACTATGGTCCAGTACTATTTAGTGCTTTGAAAAATGAGGGTAAGCTTCAGGTCCACTTCAGCTTCTGGTAACAGGCAATGAGTAGTGGTTAATGAGTAATCAATAAAAACTAGTCTGTATAACTGTACTCTTACTAAACAGATATATTCATGTTCTGTAGGAAAAGCATAGTCTCCAGTGGCATCCTTGCTTTATAGAAACATCTGGAAGCTTTTAAGCACATCAGAAACAGACGGGTAAACTTGCAATGAATACAAAGTAGTTTATTTGGGTAATTTTAAGAAAAAGAGAAGGTTCTGAATGATATTACAGCCTCTTCATTCTTCCCTAAACCAAGAAAGAATGATTGTCCTATTTCTAATAGGCTTTAAATCAAGATATTATATTGCATTATGGAGCTGTGCCATCCCAAATTTGAAGGACATTTTCAAGTTATACTAGATATTATGGCGCATGGATGCTTTTATGGAGAGGCTGGACTATGTCTATAAAAAGCTCCTTCGCCCTCTATTTTTCAATGGGTAAAGGTTGCTTTTCTCTACTTCATTTTATTTATACATTGCCAATTGTATCAGTCAGGAGAGGTGAGGTTATGCTGCACTAACAAAACTCCAACATTTCAGAGGCTTATGTCTCATTCACTTAAAGCACCCTGAGGGTCAAGGCATCACCCTTGAGGCAGCTGTCCTCCATTTGTTGGCAGAGTTACTTTCTAATTTATTTCTTTGAACATTGTTAAGATTCTACACTTTATATTAGCTTTTTTGTCAAGGAACCAAAAAATGGCACCACTTTTTCTTTCTTTTTTTTTTTTTTTTTCCATGTTACAGCACTTCCACATCAACATAAACTTCCATGAACACATTGGCAGTAGAAGTGAGAGCCTGGGGAATGGTGTACCAATTCTTAAATGCTTTCACATGGAAGGGGCACATGTCCCTTTCATTCTCATTTCACTGGCCAAAGCAAGCTACCCAGCTATACTCAAGCTAAGGAGGCAAGGAAATGCAATCTTTCCACGTACCTTAAATGAGAGACTTGAAAGTTTTAGTGGGCCTTATTGATGTCTATCATGACAGTTCTACTCTGATTTATTTCTTTGAGTATTGCTGAAAATCTATACTTTAAAGTTTTGGTGAAGAAACAAATCAAAGACACAATGTTTTCCTCCCAGATATTATATATTACTAAAGGTATTTTGATAACTTCATGTCATTGGTGTTCAAACTTTAATGTGTATATAAATCACCTA
The DNA here is from genome assembly GCF_001698545.2 of Rhinopithecus bieti. NCBI lineage: Eukaryota > Metazoa > Chordata > Mammalia > Primates > Cercopithecidae > Rhinopithecus > Rhinopithecus bieti. Next base: position 1,320,682 of record NW_016805421.1, read on the forward strand.
GGACCTTGTTAAAATGCAGTCTGGTTCAGTCAGGCTGAGGTAGGGCCCAGATTCTGCATTTTTAAAGGCCTGAGAAGCATACTTTGAATAGCATGCCTTTGGTCTATCATTCTATTTTGAGAGCAAAAGGCATCATGCTTTTAGTTATATTCAAACAAAATTTAGGCCATTCTTCCTCCCCACCCCCATCTGAATTAAGGACAATGTCTCGGGGTGATAGTTGTCAAACATGTAGGAAGAATGTCAGCGCAACTCAAAGCATGCTTCTGAATGATAATTGACTTTGTGGTCATTCATATTAAAACAGGACTGCTAGGAAGGAAAGAAACCTAATTGAACACTCAATGCATCCCACTAAAATCCAGCTTCTAATTATGGTGGGGTTCACACAGCAGGGACACTAAAAGGAAGAGGAGATACTGAAAACATCTTTATACTCTTTTGCTCTTAAGAGCCCTTCCTGAGATCAAATGCAATTTGTGCTAAGGAGGCAGCCACTGACAAGCTTTACCCCCAGCAAGCATTGCAGAGACAGGGCGTCAGAGCACTTGTCATTATGCTTCAAGTTTATCTAATTATTAATAGAACACTTATTTTTTCCTCTGATCCTTTACTAATTAAGATTCTTGCATGTTTTAAACATTTCACTTAGCACTTAGGATTCCAAATGAGTTGACATTTGGTTCCAAGATGCAGATTGGCTTCAGAGGGCTGTATTAGAGTCTGCATGGATGTGCGTTTGGGTAGAAACAAGACTGGACTGGGTAAGAACCCTCACAGGCAGTTCTCATTTTACCCAGAGGCTGTTTTTGTCCTTTGCTCGTTTGTAATGCTAACCCCGTGATGGTGGAACGGGTGTATTGCTATAAATTAACAGCAATGCCTCATACTTCTTTTTCTGCAGGTGTAATTCAAAGAACTGTCACAAGAAATAGCAAAGCTATATATTCTTTATAGCAACTGTCACGAAAAATCCCAATTACTTTAAATTACCACAAAATGATTTCAAAATCAACCTCAGAACTGCTGCCCTTGATTTTCTTGCAATTAGTTAAAAGGGCAGGAGATAGAGCAGTAAGTATTAGGGTATATTACACAGTAGTTACATTTTTCATGATCAAGGAACTTTTAGTTTACAGCTTCTTTCCTTTGAACTAATTTATTGAATGAGATAATAATTCTAGGCCCATTTCCTTATTATGCTGACACTCAATTTCTGGGGCTTGGGCATATTTCACTTCCCTTTTATCATTAAAATATTTAAAACTATAATTTAAAATCTTAGCAAATGCTAATTTTTTCACGTGATAAACTGAGACTTCTTGGTATTGTCCCAGGGAATCCAGCAATGCCTGAATCCTGCCTAGGGAAAGCCACTCTTCTTCAGGAGGCTCTGATGAAGACAGATGCACAAGAGGCAATGACAAAGGCAGATCCCCCTTGAGTCCTCATACTCAATATTCCAATGCAGGATTCTTTGTTAAACTAAGCTGCAACAGGAGGCTCAGGCTGGATGCTTGGGAATATTTCTCTTTATGCCATCAAGACTAAATCTTTATTTTACCATCTATAGATTGACATAGAAAGAGCAACCAAAGAGATCAGATAATTTCAGGATGTGTGAGTACATCCAGTGATGTGTTAAGGACAACTCAATGGGAAAGGATCTGGCACATTTATTTGCTATGTGGAGAGGAGTGGATGGTTCCCATGGGCTTAGGCACCTTGGGAGATTGAATGACTTTCTGGGCAATGCTCCTTATTGATCAAAATGGTGCACTGAAGGGAGTTGTTCATAGAGCCTGGGGAAGATAGGGAAATAGTAGCCTTATGTCCTAGAGTTCTCTAAGGTCTAGGAATTGAGGAGGCAGAGGGAGAGGTTTAGAGCCCTGGAATATGTAGTGGACAATATATTTTGAGCATTACTTATAGACCCAGGGGTACTGATAGGCCTGGGATATGCTATACGGATGCCTCTTGTGTTCTGTAGAGTGAATGCTGAGGTAGTGGGTATGCCCTAAAGGTTTAGTATGAGCTGACAGCATTTGGTAGGAGTTGTTGAGGGAGAAAGAGCAAAGACGTAGACTGGTGAAATATGAATTGTGGGATGGTGAAGACAGGAATATTGAGAAAAAGGGTGAGAAGTGATCATTTCTGTTTTTTCTCCTCTGACTAGAATCTCTGTTCTTGTGCCTTTTCCATTATTCCCACAAAGAGCAGTCACATAGCAATTGCTTTAGAAATTACAAATATATTTAAAAAATATATTTAAATGGGAGACCAGATGAAGGGAGTCATGCAAAGACCCCTATATTGAACAAATTTTTCTAAAGACGCTGCATTTCTCAATGGCAAATCAGTTGAATATGTCCTGTATTTGGAGTACTGGACATATTATCCATGGATGCCATTTTTAAGAATTATTCCAGCTTGCAATGGACTGAATGTTTGTGTCCCCTATAACATTAATATGTTGAAGTCCTAACCCCCAATGTAGTAGTATTTGGAGATAGGACTTTTATGGAAGTAATTAAGGTTAAGTGAGGTCAGAGGAGTAGAGCCTTGATCTGATAGAATTTGTGTTACTTATAAGAAGATACACCAGAGAGCTAACTTTTTTCTACCCATGTGTGTGCAAAAATGAGCTCACATGAACACACAGTGAGATGGTAGCCACCTATAAACCAAGCAGAGAGGTCTCAGAATGACATCTACCTTGCTTGCACCCTGATCTTGAACTTTCCAGCCTCCAGAACCTTGAAAAATAAATTTTGTATTGTTTAAGCCATCCAGTCTATGCTAATCTGCTATGGCAGCCTGAGCTGATTAATATACCACTCACTCTTAATCTCTACTCATATGAAAGGTATATGGAGATGGTCTATAAGTTTAAAGGTTTTTTTCTTAAGGGAAAAATTTTCAAAAATTTCAAAAGATATTTCTCCTCAAATATTGTGAAATACCTAATTTGATGTAAGTTATTTAAGGAGAGGTTCCTTTTGGTTATTTTCTAGATCCTTTCTTGGTCATTCTGTCCATCATATTTTGATATCTCAAATCTGCTAAAGACTCCTGCTGAGAGCATTTCTGATACTAACATTACTCAGAGTAGTTGACTTTCTCAGAAACCTTTGACATTTATCTCTTCTCTCTTAGGTGTAGTCAACCTCTTCTTGCCAACAGAATGCTTCTCTTTGACTTATATTTTGGTTATTTGACCTCTTCCCTTATTCCTGTTTAGCTACTATACTATTTTTCTTTTCCACTTGCTTTTATACAAAGTCCCAATTTTATCACTTAACACTCATCCAGTCACCTAATGTCATCGGCCTCTAGTCCCGTACCTCTACTGAAACAGCTCTTTCTAAACTCATTAATGTTTTTTATAGCTAAATCCCAAGGATGTTTTTTGGTCTTTCATACGTGACTTTGAATTGCATTCAACACTTAGTCACGGTCTCTTCTTGACCCAGTCTCTTAGCTTGCTTTTCATAATATAAACCTTTCCTATTTGTACCCAAATTCTCTGGGTGCTTCTCCTTTGCAGACTCCTTCACCACATTTTTCCTGGATTGTGGAGCTTCTCTAAGCTTGTTTCAGAATCCTCTCATCTTCTCACACTGTAGTCTCTCCCTAGGCAATAGTATTTATGCTTAAGGCTTTAATCACTTCTTATAAATAAGTGACTCACAAATTCATATTTTTGGTTGAAACCACTCTTTTTGGCTCCAGGGTATGCATTCTTTTTCTTGACTGCTCTGTTAGGTGACTTAAAGACACTTCAAGATCAAGAGATTAAAATTAAACTAATGGACCTGTTACCTCAATCCTGACCTTCTTCTTGGTTGTTTTATCTTTGCTGTGCAATCATAATTTCTCTAAAATATGCTACCTAGAATCTCAGCAGTCATTTTTGAGACCTCATTTCCCTCATTCTTGTATTTACTCATTTAAAATTTATTCCACAAATATTAGGTGCAGTTATGTACCAGATATCATTCTTAGTGTTGGACATACATCATCAAATAAGTTTATATCTAATTCATCACCCAATCCTGACAATTTTATATCCTGTATATAACCAACTCCCTTCATTTCATCCATTCTCCTCTAAGCTATTATCATTTCTCTACTGCAATAACCTCCTATATAGTTTATCCACATAGTTACTGGAACAAACTTTCCAAAGACTGTTAATGCCACTTCAGCTCACCCCTTCCCCTGCTCTTGCTTAAAACCTCCCAGTTCTTTTAGAACGAAAAAAAGTCATTAGTGTCACCTAATGGACCATGGCAGCTCTTGTCCCTGCTATCTCTCCAGTCTCATCTGTCATTACACTTCCACATTCTTCTTGTACTTCAGTCACTTTCCATCCCTTTAGCCACACGTTTTTTGAAGATTGTCCTGCCCATTTTATTCATAGTTAATATCACTTCATAGCTTAGCACAATTGTCACTTGTACAGAGATATTCTCCTTGCCCTCCCAGACTAGATCTAACCTTACTATTGTATGCACCCATGGAACAGAATCAGGTCTTTGTTTTCTCCCCACAGAATCTACAATACTCAGTGCAATGCCTGGCATATGTTAGGGGTTAATTAATATTTACAAATGAGCAAATAAGCTTTTTCACTGAATTTTTTTTTTTTTAAATGTATTGCCTAAGCCTTTTGCTCATTTGCTCATTGTAATGGAGTCCTTTGGTTTACATGGGCCTTTGCTACTGCTTTTCTTAGGCTCTCTTTAGATTATTTATCTCTGTCCTAAAGAGACCTTTTAACCAGTTCCATGTAGGCACTGTCATCTCTGATTATTTAAGATGCAGCAGAGAATCTCAGACTGTTTACCCTAAACCAATGGCAATCATTGGGGAATATGTAAATTAACATCAATTACTTGCATTTATCAAAATTTTCATTTAAATCTCATAGCTGAGCTATACACAGTCACATAAATGATTTTAAAAACTGGTATTCATAGGAGAAAACTTTGTAATTATGCTGGAGTGGGGAAATGAATGACAGAGGAAGATGGAACTATTTTTTGTTGCTTAATTTAGAAAAGTGCCCTAACAGTTCGGTTATGGTCTTATGACTCTGCCAAAGTCAGATGGAAAAACTTGGCATGTTTAAATTTGCATTTTCTTTATCCTGCATGTTTCTTGCAGTGCTAGGGAGGGGTAAAGAGGAGAAAAAACTGGGTCAAACAAGAATGTGGAACCTGTATAAACCACCAAATTAAAAGTGAATCCAAAGATTAATGTTACCAAAAAAAAAAAAAAAAAAACCACAAAACACCTCAGCGGCTATTATTATTTACCTGTATTGGGCACCCAATCTTGGGACAGCCTCTTGACTTCTTAAAAACATGAGGTCAATAATACACCTCTCACAGGGAGGTCAAAAGGATCAAATGAGGTCATGCATATGAATATTCTGTAAAGTGCTATGCCACACAGTTAGCTTATGTGATAATTATTTTTATTGCTAATAACCAGGACTCTGGACTCCTTGGTATTCTTTATGTCCAAGATTTCTTGATATACTCAACTCTTTTTAGTGTGTTGTTCTATGTGTCAGACACTAAGTACCTTACAAATACTCATTTAATTCCTATAACAACTTTATTATAAAATAAATACTATTTACTCACATATAGATTAAGAAACTGAGGCAAATGAAGCTTTATTAGCTTGCTAAAAGTTAATGTCACATGACTAGGAGGCAGCATCTGCTATTTGGAAAATAATGATCTCATTCTGGAAAAATTCCACCTCTTGGCTTAAATGGTTACTTCTTTAAGAACTTACCTTTCACCTATGGAGTGCATGGAAGTCGTGCACTGTGTGTATAGGACTTAGCTGCCATGAAGAAAAGTTATTTTCTCCACTTTCTGTTTGAGTGTCCCACTGGCTTTGCTTTGTATCTCATGTCAGGACTGTGATACAGGCTTTTACTTCAAGATAGGATTTACTGTTTTACTTTAATTTCCTCTCAGGATACCATGCCAGAGTGCTTTTGAAATTTTGTTATTCTCTGCATCGATGATTTGTCCTTTGAAATAGAGAAATAACATTTGTCATCCTGACATTTGGAGATCTAGGCTGTGCCATTTGTCCCTTCTTAGCCTTGTTTTAGGTAGTAAATCAGGCAAGGTATTGGGGTGTCTTGCTTGGAGAAGAGATGGTATCCATAATAAGAGTTTCTCAGTGTCAGGTTGGTGTGAAAACAAGATTTGGGATCTTTTGTTTCAGAACATTCTTACCTCAATACAGAAATACAGTTCTTTATCGTTCTTTTCTTTTCATAGGTGAAGTTTTGTTTTTGTTTTTAACCTCTTTTCTTCTTACATAGCAAGGGGTTCAGCTTGGAATTTGGAATTTTTCTTTTTTGGTATTAGTGGTGGATGTTGGAGGGATAGTACTTCTGACATAATGTCAAGATTATCTATATTATCTCTATTCTTTCTTCAGGTAACTTTGGGGATACAAGTCTTAGAACTAATAATTTGATCTGATTTTCAGAATGATGTGTTTAAATTATCTTTTGACTAATCTTTGCTGTGTAAACCATAGAGTTATCTTTTTATGTGTGTGGGTGACTGTGTCTAATTCAAATGTAGTAAATACTTTTAACAGTCTGTCCACTTACATTTAAAATGATTTTGAATCTCAAAGCAAAATCCTACAGGTGCGAATAAGAGAATAGTAAGACATTTTGTCAACATTAGTTTTAAACTGTTGTAAGAGTCACCTTTTTAGCTAGGTAGAAAACGTGTTTAGAAATGGAAAATGTTTAGCTTTGTCTAGTATTCTGGTTCTTTCTTGTGCCTCGCATACGTTGAATTATACTATTTTGACATAATTAGGTTGATGAGTATAATGGAAGACAATTCTTTTGTTTTACATATAAAATCAGTGGCAAACAGTGAGAGGTAAATGTGATGCTGTTTTAGATTTTCTGAAGCCCTAAACTATGGTTGCCAGATAAATATGGGACAGTCAGTTAAATCTGAATTTCAGATAAACAGTGAGTAATTTTCTAAATATAAGCATGTACCAAATATTTAATGGAATATATTTATACTAAAAAATACTGTTTCCCATGTAATAGGGCATCCTGAATTGTTATTTGCTAAGTTTGGCAACTTTATCCTAGGTCTAGTTAGTATCCATTGACCCTGATTGGACACTGATTTTCATCTCTGGTCTTTTAAAGGTAGCTAAGAAGTTTATATCTCAAAGTCAAATCTGCCTAGAAATGGTATTTCATGCCATTATGAAAGTAATCAGACAGAGATAAATAGGTAAAAGAGGAACATGCAAGGATTATGATTAACTCATTTCCATCCACTTAAGGCCCATAAAGAAAAGCAGTAAAATCACCCCTCATGCCAATCTGTCCTAGAAACAGCTGGCAGGCTAGAAGGGAGTCCATTCAACTTTATTCCAGCAGCGTGGCAGGCCCTCATCCTGTCTATTCTGCAGCTCTCAGAATGGGTGAGGCTTCCTTTTTTATTTTATTTTCTTTTCTGAGATGGAGTCTCACTCTGTCACCCAGACTGGAGTGTAGTGACATGATCTCAGCTCACTGCAGCCTCTGCTCACTGCAGCCTCTGCCTCCCAGGTTCAAGCAATTCTCCTCCCTCAGCCTCTCAACTAGCTGAGATTACAGGCATGTGCCACCATGCCCGGCTACTTTTTGTATTTTTAGTGGAGACGGTGTTTCACCATGTTAGCCAGACTGATCTTGAACTCCTGACCTCATGATCCGCCTGCCTCGGCCTCGCAAAGTGCTGGGATTCCACTGTGAGCCAGTGTGCTCGGCTGAGGCTTCTTTCAGGTTGACAGCAATACTGCACGGATGTGAAAGCAGCTGAGAAAGCACTACAGGGTTTCAGGTAGTTCCTTATTCAATGCAGGCTTTGCATGCCCTCAGTCTTGTTCCCTGGCTTCCTTACTGTCCTGGCTTTTGTCCCTCGCAGCTCTGTCTGTACAACTACTTTCTGCCTCAATCAACAAACCCTGTTGAGGTGCCCCCGCTTATTCATAATCTACTCTTTAAACTCATCTCCTATACTTAGCACAATGTTTTGGACCTTGTAGATATTTAAAAAATTGTCACACAGAACAAGATGCTATAACTCAGTCACAATAAAGGCAAGGAAAGGAAGGAAAGGAAAGGAAAGAAAAGAAAAGAAAGGAAGAGAAAGAAGAGAAAAGAAAAGAAAGGAAAAACTCCAAACTGCTCCGATCCTATTTAGTTTGTTAGATTTTCTAAAAATTGAGAAATCTTATTTAAAGAATGTTGTTGACTGGGCTTACGATGGTATTTGCTGTGACGGACTTGACCTCTACCATGAGCATGGGTCTTTTCTATGAACCTTAGATTATCAATCCATCCCCATGCTAATGTTATGTAAGCAATGGTATTAAAATACCATTGTGATAAATATTCACTTTCCCTTTAATCATAAGTCACACATAACAAAAAGGTTTTCATCAGGAATAATAAGGTGAAGTTTATTTAATTTGATTCACTTTCTCTATTTCTTTTCTGTTTACATAGCATACTTATAAGTTTTCCAGGTTTTGTCTTGCGATTCTCCTAGTTGTTGACATAAAAACTTATTGTTGAAGAAATAAACTGAAATTAATCTTGATATAAAAAGTATAATTTCACTTGATGGTTCTTATTTTACTAATCGTTTATATTTCAAAGTGTCAATTTTCTGTGGCTACAACAAAGTGTTTGAGCTTCGATTCAGAGACTTGCTCATTCAAACCTCCATATTCTTAATGACTTCTAAAGAGATGGTTGTTACCAGGAAGGCTTCTACCTCCTGCCTCATACACATCTCATCTTCAGGAATGTCTTTGATCTACATATTCAAATCATCTGTAACTCTTTTATAAACGTGGAAAGTTTGTTGATGCGAGAAGAAACTTCTTAGAAAACTGGGTCTCTTTTTTTGTCCCAGAAATGAATGACTAACCACTTATTAAAAAACCTGAACTAAGGAAAATATACTCAAAACACTGACAGTTCAGTCAGGATTGTTATTCTAACAGAAAAATATTTGAACTCCAGGCAAGGGTTTTGACCTTTGTATTCTTCCCCAAAACGGGCTGTCTGGCTGTCAAGCACTCAGATAACTTTTTCCATCCTACGACAGCTTCTGCAGTGAAAGTGACAGTCTGTCTACAGTGGGACAACATGTGGCTGCTTGATGTAGTGTAGCAGAGGGGGACGTCACTGTTTTTCTAAGGCTTTCATATGTGACTGATTAAATTAATCGTGAGAGTAAGGTAGATCCGGTCACTCCCCAGGGACCACAGAGTTCAAGACAACACATTTTTGTTCAAATCAGCTGAAGTAACAGCAAACAGGGTATTTTAAAAAAAATGTAATTATTCTCAAATGCCTTCTCACAAGGTTACCTTGTGTCGGACACCTGAGTGAGCAGCGCTTCCATCTTATTTCCTTACACACCAAAGTTCTAGGAAGTGTCTCTAATCAAACAAGGGCAGCTGGAAGAAAGATCAGTTATCATGGCCAGTATTCTACTGATTTCATTTTTGGTTAGAAATTCACTACAGTCCAAATGCTTTTAGATCCTTTTCATCTTAAGAACAATATATGAACCTTATTGCCTATAATTATCACTTTTGTCAACATATTTGTGTGATTATTTTGTGTAAAAATATGGTTGGTTCTGTAATGAATTTTACCATTTCTACTTGCATCGTCTTTAGGAAGCCCAGATTAAAGTTAAGTGGCTAGACCATCCTGGCTAACACGGTGAAACCCTGTCTCTACTAAAAATACAAAAAAATTAGCCGGGCGTGGTGGTGGGCACCTGTAGTCCCAGCTACTGGGGAGGCTGAGGCTGAGGCAGGAGAATGGCATGAACCCGGGAGGCAGAGCTTGCAGTGAGCTGAGATTACGCCACCGCACTCCAGCCTGGGCGACAGTGTGAGACTCTGTCTCCAAAGAAAAAAAAAAAGGCTAAGTAGCTGAGCTGACTTCTGATTGAGTAGAGATGGGCTGGTAAAGGACAGAAGATTCACAACTGGATACTAGGCTTACAGCAGGGGACTGAGGTTACTGTTCTATTTCTGTCACATATCTTATGTTTTATCCTGAGGAAGTTGCTTAACGCTGGATCTGAATTTTCTCATCATTACCAAATAAGAGGGGTCAATCAAATGCTCCTTAAAGGCTACTCCAAATCTACAATTCAGGGATGGTAGATGACCTTTCAGTCAAAGGGCTTCTCATGATTATGAGAGTGTGGTGACCTTCACTTCAGGCCCTTGTGTGTGTTATTCTTCACATATGACGTTTTTTTCTCTTGTTCTTTAGGGATTGTGCTGTGTCTGCACAACAGTCTCTTTCAAAAGACATACTCATAACAGCCATTTATCAGTTTTAGTCTAGAGACACTATTTTCTAAGCATGATATTTGTGACTCTCTCTCAAGCTCCAAAGTGTAACATTACTTAGAATTGTCTGCTCATAAATAGGCAGGGTTCAAAAGATAGAGATTTTTTTTTTAATAGAACATGCCTCGATGTGGTTTCAGACTGCTCTCAAGTGTTTGTCTTGAGAGCAAGTGACATCGAGTCTCTTTTTGTTACCCTCAAATGGTCTTATTCTCCTTGTTGCTGTTTTGAATAAACAGTAACAAATAGATTAGAGTGCTTCATTTTTTGGAGGCAAAGAAGGGGACAGAGGGAAGGATAAGGATATGTGGGAGTATGTTTGTGTGCACTTAGGGAGGTTCAGGGAGGAATATCATTTGCAAAATGGTTTCCTGAAGGAACAGTTTAGAATTTGTTTTGGTGTAAATTGAGCCAGAAGTTTGAAAATAAAGAGAGACTTCATAAATGCTTGCTCTCTGTATAACCACCTTGTTAGATAAATGCAGCATTTGGACCAATTCTGTTTTTCTAATTCCGTTGCACACTTGGGAAAGCAGAAGGCATTTTGCATTATGCAGGATCTGGTGTTTGGTTATTTGGAGAAGAGGGTTGCTTTACCCACTAGGTCACAGTAAATGACTACAGATGCTAAGAATATGTTGATGGTGTCAGCAGTAAAATCTTTGCCACACAAATTGTGAAAAATTACAAGAGGGCAGGAAATAATTTATTTTGCTAAGTCTATTTCCCATCTGCAATTTGTACCTGTTGAAGCTGAAAGTGCTCTCCTTGTTTCCAGGCTGTCTTTGCTTCCTCTCCTTGCTCTGTCTCCTTTATTTGACAGACGTGCAACTCTTAAAGCCTTAAGTTCAGATGAGTGTTATTAACAGCAACCTTTACAGTCCACTGGGGATTAATTTAATTTTTTGGTCTGTGTTTTTACAATAGTTTCAAGATGCTGGAATCTAGATAGAGTCATTGTTTAAAAAAAAAAAAAAATGTTTAGACAGGTTGATTCATTTAGCTACCCAGCAGGATCTCAGCACTTTTTCTAAAGTTAAATTCCAAAGAAGAAAATTGATTACACACCCTCATCCACATACACAAGCACCACCCACAACACACAAATACATACAAACAGTGTGACAGTGATCTACAGATCAGGCAAGATGTGTTTTCTCAGCTATAAATAGATTGGGTATTATTGGTAATATTTAATAAAATATTTTAAAGCACTCCTACTTTGGTTTATTTTTCCTTTGTATGAAACATTAAATAGATGTTTATATGATGTTCTTATAGAATCTTCATTTTTCAATAATTGAACCCTCCAGATTCTAGTGGAAATTAAGAGGTTTACTTTATATGTTAAGGATGGGTGGTTGTATTTTATTTTACTCGTTTGATTGTAGCTGACAAAGTTAAAAAAAACTATTTTGTCCTGTTTTTCTTTTTTTTTTTTTTTCCCCAAGCTGTATGGGAACCCTATTTCAATGCTGAATAGGTAGGTAGAGCTGTAAATTATATATGTTGTAGATGTGCTAATAACAAGTTATTCTTCTCTTACGGCCTTTCCAAGAAATTCTGAAAGAGGCAACAGAAAGTATGTCTTGCTCTTTCTGGAGCAGACAGAGTGACTGATACCCAGAATAAGATGAAAATGTTTAATTTGTATACTTCACCTCAGTTTGAAATGCAGATGAAAGTTGCACTTGTATTTGTGGCTCGAAGGATAGCAGGACCTGATAACAAATCATAAAAAATATAGAAGCCCCAATGGCAAATTTTATGGTGAAGATTTCATCACTTGTCACGTATCAGTTGTAAAAATGAAGAAGAAACATCTCAAATTTGTGCAATCTCAAACTCCAAACTAGCTAGCTAAAACTAGCTAAAATTTTGATGTGTTGTTAGGTCATTCAAAGAGCAGATGCACAAATCTGGGCTCCTCTCTTTTTTAAAGCACAAGGTAGAAAAGTTGAGTACACTGTGCATGTTCTTTCTTTATATATATATATACACACACACACACACACACACAGACAAACACACATATATACATACACACATATATATACACACATATATATATACATATATATACATAATATATATCTATATATATATATATTTTTTTGAGATGGAATCTCACTGCATCACCCGGGCTGGAGTGCATGGTGCGATCTGGCTCACGCAAGGTCCGCTCCGGGTTCTGCCCATTCTCCTGCCTTCAGCCTTCCTGAGTAGCTGGGACTAGAGGTGCCCGCCACCACACCCAGCTAATTTTTTGTAGAGACGGGGTTTCACCGTGTTAGCCAGGGTGGTCTCAATCTCCTGACCTCGTGATCTGCCTGCCTCAGCCTCCCAAAGTGCTGGGATTACAGGCATGAGCCACTGCGCCCGACCAATATATTTAAGAGATACAAAAGTGCTTTGTTACGTGCATATATCGCCCGGTGGTGAAGCCTTGGCTTTTAATGTAGGTTTTCCCTCATGCTCGATGTCCCATTTGGCTGTATGAAGACTCAAGCTTTGTACAGAAAGACAGGGGTTAAAAAAAGCTCTGAGGTTATTGAATTAGTGCATTTGGTGGTATGGAGGTTAGAGGGCAAGTGGCCTCAAGATTTCTCACGGTCGCCTAACAGTTTTAATGCTCTGCAAAATGAACTCAATTTAGAGCAGCTAGACTCAAGTCAAATAATAAAAAGTAGGAGACCTTTATACTGCGTATTCCATTTTAATACCTTCAGGCTACTTTTTTCTTCCAACCTCCACATAATACTCTGCATTTCTGCCTGCCATACAGAAACACACAAAGACAAAATGAGACAGACCCTAACCTCTATTTCTGTTTGAGATCTTAACAGGTTTGCTAGCTGATTATCTATTACCTTCCCTAAAACATTAGCTGGTATTAGTTAGGGTGACCCATTTCTTACAGTGGCTGCATTACACAAGATTACATATCAGGTAAAGAAGTGATAGGCAATGAGGGAAGATATTCTGGCCTAGGGGTCCTTTCAAATACTATCATACACATAATTATCATCTGTATTTGAAAAAAGACAACAGTTACATAATCAACAATTAATAGAGATGCAAAAGATGCTGGGTAAATAAAACGTGACTTTTCATTTCATTAAATGTAGGCTTATATTAAAGTCCTTTTTTGGGTCATATTTAGCACTTAAACTGAACAATATAGGAAGACCTGAATAATTACAAGTAAATTGAAAATATTATAAATGTTAATTTTTATGGCTATGACATAAATTGAGAAGCAGGAGAGTATTACAATAAGAACAAGAACACCGAAATCAGATGACCCGAGCTTTTATATTGGTTCTGCCCTATATTTACTGGGTGACCTTGAGCAAGGCACTTAGCCTCTCTGAACATTTTCTTTTGGATTGTAAGATAGCTATCAAAAGATCCTAGAGAGATGCGTCAAGTCTCTCTAAACATGGAAGGTGGGATTGGATGTTAGGTATCGTTACTAACAAGTAGTTTCTAATCTTTTCTGAAACACTACTTGCATACAGGGCCAGGTGTGGTGGCTCATGCCTGTAATCCCAGCACTTTGGGAGCCCAAGGTGGGTGGATCACCTGAGGTCAGGAGTTCAAGACCAGCCTGGCCAACATGGTGAAACCCCGTCTCTACTAAAAGTACAAAAAATTAGCTGGGCATGGTGGTGGACACCTGTACTCTGAGCTACTCAGGAGGCTGAGGCAGTAGAATCCTTAGAACCCCGGAGGCAGAGGTTGCAGTGAGCAGAGATCTCGCCATTGCACTCAAGCCTGGGAAACAAGAACGAAACTCTGTCTCAAAAAAAAAAAAAAAAGAATACTTGTATATTAATTAAAAAATCTATTAACTATGACATGCGTAGTAGAAAAAAGAAGTAACAGGGAATGGCAAAGCGGACTTCTAAAAGATTGGAATGATTATGTACATAGCTTGAATTTATTGATTTAATGCTAATTATTTTTAGCTTGAGTGAATTTGTCAGACATATAATATTACATTAATATATCTTAGCTAGCTGGATTGGTTTATTTTTCCATGTACTTTTCAAGGCAATATTAAACCACTGATAGCTATCATATGGGATATTAGAGAATATTACAGTTATTTTACTTTAAAGTTTTCTTTTGGGCAATGCTTTTAGAGAAAAGTACAGTAATAAATGCATTCTTTGATTTGTATTTTTTTAATCCATTAGAAGAGATTGAAAGGAAAATAAAAGAAATATCAGCAACCCTAATGAAGTCAGTTTAATACTATAATGGAGAGAACGGTAGACTGTCATTTTGTTCAAGAAGAGTTAAGAGCGGTATGAAATCCCGGTTTGTTGAAAACAGAAGAACCACTCATTTATCAGGCTGGTACCCAGAATATCTCTGACCAATATGCATAGAACCTAGTTATTGAAATTCGTTACTGGAATAGTAAATTTTTAATAAAACTTTGTAAATCCCTGGACTTCTTGGCAGCATATGTAGCCTACAAGTAACAAGAAGAAATATAAGTAAACTATCTCTGCAACTACTTTTAAAAGGAGGTTTTAGGGAAACCCATGAAAGGCTATAATTCATCATGGGACACCAACTAGGGGCACCCAGGGAATTGCTCTGGTGACCTCAGAAGTACATGTTGTTTTTACCTTTCTGCGGAGAAACTCCCAATTATGTGCAGTGACATGTGGCTGGATTCATGTAGAAGGAGATGAAGGGAACATGCCTTATGCTCACAGAGTATTAGAAATTCAAGGCCCTTTAACATTATCTGGTTTAAACTTCTTGCTTTTGGTGGATGAAGTAAGTAGAGTAAAGTAGCTTGTCTGAATTCCACACACACTGATTGCCTCAAGGAAACAGGATAAGAGTAATTAACATATTTTGAATATCTGTTATCTTCCAGATTATACATTCTGTATCATAAATCTACCTTTGGATATTATATCTATTTTAAAGATGAGAAAATTGAGATTCAATAAGGATGAGAAACTTCTATAAAATTCACTTGCTTGTTATTTGCAGTATTTAACCCCATAATGATCTCACCTTTTCACTAGTCATATTCTCTCCTCAGAACTGTGAACTAATGGTAACAAAAACCTTTCACCTCGCTCTTGGAACAGCGGTTCCTTTTTCTTTTGTATTATGATTTGCCACTTCCAAAAGTGTTGACCATGTTTAGACAAGGTGTAATAAGTAATTCAAGAAGGGAGACAGAAGAGAAAGTATTTTATGAAGATGAAGCAAAATCAGTGATGAAGAAAGCGGTAAGTGGATAAATGTGGCAAAACAGTGGGAGAGAAGGAAAGTGCATTCACTACTTTTGGAGCTAGATAAAGGTCTGAAAGCCTAGAAAATGAAGCTGCACCTTTATCAGAAGATGGAATACACTAGACTACATGAAATCCTAAGATGTAAGAAATGGGTAAGTTAAATACAACCACAAATGTTAGAATTAATGGTAGTTAATGTCTTTCGGCTGAGGACTCCAGAAAAAAGGTAAATTGACATGCCTATTCAGGAACTGAGCTGTTGTCCGTGGGTTGTGGGGAGGCATACAGCTCAGCCATAAGTGAAACCTGGTTAGTCTCATTAAACCCACAATCGGCCGGGTATGGTGGCTCATGCCTGTAATCCCAGAGCTTTGGGAGGCTGAGGCAGGCGGATCATGAGGTCAGGAGTCTGAGACCAGCCTGGCCAACATGGTGAAACCCCATCTCTATTAAAAATGCAAAAAAAAAAAAAAGACACAAGAGCCGGGCATGGTGGCAGACGCGTATAATCCCAGCTACTTGGGAGGCTGAAGCAGGAATATCGCTTGAACCCAGGAGGCAGAGACTGAGCTGAGACTACACCACTCTACTCCAGTCTGGGCAAGAGAGTGAGACTCTGTCTCAAAAAATAAAAAATAAAAAACAAACCCCAAAAACTAATTAAGCCCAGGTGGGACTGAAGGAACAAACAAAATATCTGTTTCCAAACCATGTTCCAAATGAAACTTCCATAAAATGGGAAGAAGATAATGTGCTGAAATAATTTCATACACCATCACATGCTAAATTTTTGCTCTTAGGAAAGAAACTTAGTAGACTTTGTTTAGTCCAAATTTTCCAAAACTTGACCACAGAACACTTTTTTGGTGACATGTATATCAATGAATGGTGATAACAATTGGTTTATCATGTGATGTGATATTTACAAAGAGAAAAGGAAAGAAATATATATATATATAAAATATATATATAAAATATATATAACTTCATACATAAAATTTATATAACTTTACAACTTTAAAATAGAAGATTAATCATTAGATTTT